>NC_079873.1:51719790-52022820 GCF_023065955.2 Ursus arctos
TAAATAGATATTTTTTTCAAAAAAAGAGATACAGATGTCCACCACACACATGAAAAGAGGCTCAACATCACTCATCATCAGGTAAATAAAAATAAAAAATACAATAAGATATCACCTCACGCCAGTTAAAATGGCTAGAGATAACACAAGAAATAAGTGTCGGTGAGGATGTGGAGAAAGGGGAACCCTCTTTCACTGTTGGTGGGAATGCAAACTGGCGCAGCCACTCTTGACTGTATTGCTTATGGTGTGCTTTTTATTCCCATGACTTATTCATTCCGTAAAAGGAAGTCTATATCTCCCAGTCCCTTTCACCCATATTGCGCAACATCCCACCTTCTCCCAACTGTCAATGATCAGTTTGTTCTCTATATTTATAGGTCTGATTCTTTTCTTTGTTTATTCACTTGATTGCTTTTTAGACTCCACATGTGAGTGAAATAATACAGTATTCCTCTTTCCCTGTCTGACTTATTTCAGTTATCCTAATACCCTCTTGGTTCATCTATGTTGTCACAGATGGCATGATCTTTTCCTTTTTTATAGCTACATAATATTATCCGTTATATATATGTCTTCCTTATCTAATCATCTATCAATGGACACTTGGGTTGCTGCCATATCATGGCTTTTGTAAGTGATGCTGCAATAAACATGGGAATGTATACATATTTTTGAAATAACATTTTTATTTTCTTTGGGTAAATACCTAAGAGTGGAATTATTAGATCATATGGTATTTTTATGTTGAATTTTTAAGGAAACTCCATACAGTTATTCACATTGGCTGTACCAATTCATACTCCCACCAACAGTGTTCAAGAGTTCCTTTTTCTCCACTTCCTCTTTAACATTTGTTATTTCTTATTTCTTTTTTTTAATTTATTCTAGCCATTTTGACAAGTGTAAGGTGATATCTTTTTGTGGTTTTTGTTTGCCTTTCCTGATGACTAGTGATGTTGAGCATATTTTCATGTGTCTGTTGACCATTTGTAACTCTTTTTTTTCAAATGTCTATTCAAGTCCACTGTCCATTTTTTAAAATCAGATTGTTTATTTGCTGTTTAGCCATATAAGTTCTTTATTTAGTTTGGATATCTTATCTTCTCCCATTTACAAATATCTTCTCCCACTCAGGTTCAAATTTTTTTGATGGCTTCCATGTTATGTGGAAAGTTTTTATGTTGATTTAATCCCAATAGTTTATTTTTGTTTTCATTTCACTTGCCTGAAGAGGCACATCAAGAAAAACGTTGCTACACCTAATGTCAGAAAAATTATAACCTGTGTTCTCTTCTAAGATTTTTCAGTTTTAGGTCTTACATTTAGGTCTTTCATCCATTTTGAGTTTATTTTTGTGTATGGTGTTAAAGACTGATTCAATTTCATTCTTCTACATGTAGCTGCCCAGTTTTCCCAGCACCATTTATTGATAAGACTGTCTTAGTCTCTTCAACAAATGGTGTTGGGAAAATTGGACAGCCACATGTAGAAGAATGAAATTGGATCATTTTCTTACACCCTACACAAAGAAAACTCAAAATGGAAGAAAGACCTAAATGGGAGACAGGAATCCATCAAAATCCTAGAGGACATCACAGGCAGCAACCTCTTCGAACTCAGCCACAGAAACCTCTTGCTAGACATGTCTTCAAAGGCAAGGGAAACAAAAGAAAAATGAACTATTGGGACGTCATCAGGATAAAAAGCTTTTGCACAGCAAAGAAAACAGTTGACAAAACCAATAGACAACCTACAGAATGGGGGAAGATATTTCAAGTATCTTATCAGATAAAGGACTAGTATCCAAGATGTATAAAAAACTCATCAAACTCAACATCCAAAAAACAAAAAATCCTATCAGGAAGTGGGCAAGAGACTAGAACAGAAATTTCTCCAAAGTAGACGTACAAAGGGCCACCAGACACAAGAAAAAATGCTCAACATCATTCAACATCAAGGAAATACAAATCAAAACGAATGTTGGCAAGGATGCAGAGAAAGGGGAACCTTCTTACACTGTTGGTGGGAATGTGACATATCCACTCTTGAAAACAGTATGGAGGTTCCTCAAAAGGTTAAAAGTAGAGCTACGTTATGACCCAGGAATTGCACTATTAGGTATTTACCCAAAGTATACAAACATAGTGATCTGAAGGGGCACCTACACCCAATGTTTATAGCAACAATGTCCACAATACCCAAACTATGGAAAGAGCCCAGATATGCATAAAGAATAGCTGATATATATATCATAGAATATTACTCAGCTATCAAAAATGAAATCAAAACCATTTGCAATGATGTGAATGAAACTAGAAGATGTTATGCTAAGTGAAATAAGTCAATCAGAGAAAGACAATTATCATATGATTTCCCTCATATGTGGAATTTAAGAAACAATGCAGAGGATCATAGGGGAAGGGAGGGGGAAAATAAGAAATCAGAGAGGGAGACAAACCATGAGAGACTCTTAACTATAGGGAAAAAACTAAGGGTTGCTGGAGGGGAGCTTGGTGGGGAGATGGAGTAACTGGGTGATGGGCATTAAAGAGGGCACGTGATGTACTAAGCACTGGGTGTTATATGCATCTCATGAAAAAGTGAACTCTGTATGGTGACTAACATAATAAAAAAATTATTAAAAAACAAAAAAAATTTAAAAAAAAGAAAAAGTGAACTCTACCTCTGAAAATAATGATACACTACATGTTAATTAATTCAACATCAGCCACAGCAACCTTTTTCATGACACATCTCCAAAGGCAAGAGAAACAAAAGAGAAAATGAACTTGTGGGACTTCATCAAGATAAAAAGCTTCTGCACAGCCAAGGAAACAGTCAAAAATACTAAGAGGCAGCCCACGGAATAGGAGAATATATTTGCAAATGATGCTACAGATAAAAGACTGGTATACAAGATCTACAAAGAACTTCTCAAACTCAATACACAAGAAGCAAATAAACAAATCATAAAATGGGCAGAATATACGAACAGACACTTTTCCAATGAAGACATACAAATGGCTAATAGACACGTGAAAAAATGTTCAAAATCATTCGCCATCAGGGAAATTCAAATCAAAACCACACTGAGATACCACCTTATGCCAGTTAGAATGGCAAAAATTGACCAGGCAGGAAACAACAATTGCTGGAGAGGATGTGGGGAAAGGGGATCTTTCCTACATTGTTGGTGGGAATGCAAGTTGGTACAGCCACTCTGGAAAACAGTGTGGAGGTCCCTTAAAAAGTTAAAAATTGAGCTACCCTATGATCCAGCCATTGCACTACTGGGTATTTACCCCAAAGATACAGACGTAGTGGAGAGAAGGGCCATATGCACCCCAATGTTCATAGCAGCTCTGTCCACAATAGCTAAATCGTGGAAGGAACCGAGATGCCCTTCAAAAGATGACTGGATTAAGAAGTTGTGGTCCATATATACAATGAAATATTATTCAGCTATCAAAAAGAACGATTTCTCAACATTTGCTACAACATGGACGGCACTGGAAGAGGTAATGCTAAGCAAAATAAGTCAAGCAGAGAAAGACAATTATAGTATGGTTTCTCTCATCTATGGAACATATGAACTAGGAAGATCGGTAGGAGAAGAAAGGGATAAAGAAAGGGGGTAATCAAAAGGGGGAATGAAGCATGAGAGACTATTGACTCTGAGAAACAAACTGTGGGCTACAGAGGGGAGGGGGGTGGGGGAATGGGATAGGCTGGTGATGGGTAGTAAGGAGGGCACGTATTGCATGGTGCACTGGGTGTTATACGCAAGTAATGAATTATCGAACTTTACATCAAAAACCAGGGATGTACTGTATGGTGACTAACATAATATAATAAAAAATATTTTAAAAAATGAATTTAAATAAAATTAAAAAAAAAAGAAGACTGTCTTTTCCCCATTGTATAGTCTTGCCTCCGTTTTCATGGACTAATTGACTATAGAAGTGTCAGGTTATTTCTGGGCTCTCTAGTCTGTTCATAGGTCTCTGTGTCTCATTTTGTGCCAGCACTATACTGTTTTGATTACTACAGCTTTGTAGTATATCTTCTTTTTAATTATTTATTTAAATTCAATTTAGTTAACATATAGTGTGTTGTTAGTTTCAGGGGTAGAATTTAGCAAATCATCAGCTGCATATAACACCCAGTAATAATTATATAACATGCCCTCCTTAATGCCCATCACCCAATTACCCCACCCCTCAACCCACAAACCATCCAGTAACCCTGTTTGTTTCCTATAGTTAAGAGTCTCTTATGGTTTGCCTCCTTCTTTGTTTTTACCTTATTTTATTTTTCCTTCCCTTATGTTCATCTGTTTTCTTAAAATTCCACATATGAGTAAAATCATACAAAACTTGTCTTTCTCTGATTGACTTATTTCACCTAGCATAATACCCTCTAGTTCCATCCACACCCTTGCAAATGGCAAAATTTCATTCTTTTTGATGGCTGTGTAATATTCCATGGTATATTTGTACCACATCTTCTTTATCCATTCATTCATTGAATGGACATCTGGGCTCTTTCCATATATTGGCTATTGTTACATTGCTGCTATGATCAGTGGGGTGCATGTGCCCCTTCGAATCACTAGGTTTGTATCCTTTGGATAAATACCAGTTTGTGCAATTGCTAGGTCATAAGATATCTCTATTTTTAACTTTTTCAGAAACCTCCATACTGATTTCCAGAATGTCTGCATTGGCTGAATTCCCACCAACAGAATGTCCCACTTTCTCTGCATCCTCACTAACATCCGTTGTTCCCTGAGGTATTAATTTTAGCCATTCTGACTGGTGCGAGTTGGTAATACCCTGAGATTTTGAATTGCATTCCCCTGATCCTAGTGATGTTGAGCATCTTTTCATATGTCTGCAGGCCATTTGTATGTCTTTGGAGAAATATCTATTCAAATCTTCTGTCCACTTCTTGACAGGATTTTTTTGTTTTGTTTTTTGGGTGTTGAGTTTGGTTAAGTTTTTTTATAGATTTTGGACACTAGCCCTTTACCTGATATGTCATTTGAGAATATCCTCCCATTCCATAGGCTGTCTTTTCATTTTGTTGATTGTTTCCTTCTCTGTACAAAACCTTTTAATCCTGATGAAGTACCAATTGTTCATTTTTGCTTTTGTTTCCTTTGACTCTGGAGATGTGCTAGCAAGAAGTTGCTGAGGCCAAATTTGAAGAGGTTGCTGCCTGTGTTCTCCTCTGGGATTTTGATGGATTCCTAGCTCACATTTAGGTCTTTTATCAATTTTGAGTTTATTTTTTGTGTATGGTGTTAGAAAGTGGTTTATTATTATTCTTCTGCATGTGGCTGTCCAATTTTCTTAACACCATTTGTGGGAGGGTCTGTCTCTTTTCCATTGGATATTCTTTCCTGCTTTGTCAAAGATTAATTGACCAAAGAGATGATGGTCCATTCTGGGTTCTCTATTCTGTTCCATTGATCTATGTGTCTATTTTTGTGCCAGTATGATACTGTCTTGATCACTACAGCTTTGTAATATAATTTCAAATCCAGCTTTGCTTTTCTTTATCAAGATTTATTTGGCTTTTTGGGGTCTTTTGTGGTTCTATAGAAATTTTAGGATTGTTTGTTCTAGCTCTGTGAAAAGCAATGGTGGTAGTTTGATAAGGATCATATTAAACTTGTAGATCACTTTTGGTAATATAGACCTTTTCACAATATTTGTTCTTCCAGTTCGTTAGCATGGAATGTTCTTTTTTCCATTTTTTGTATCCTGTTCAATTTCTTTCATAAGTGTTCTATAGTTTTCAGAGCACAGATCTTTTGCCTCTTTGGTCAGATTTATTCCTAGGTATCTTATCATTTTTGGTGCAACTATAAATGAGATCAATTCCTTGATTTCTCTTTCTGCTGCTTAATTGTTAGTGTATAGAAATGTGACAGACTTCTGTGTGTTGATTTTAAATCCTGCTACTTTGCTGAGTTCCTGAGTCCATGCTGAATTTTTTGCTGGAGTCTTTTGGGTTTTCTACATAGTGTATCATGTCATCTGTGAAGAGTGAAATTTTGACTTTTTCTTTGCCTATTTGGATGTCTTTTATTTCTTTCTGTTGTCTGATTGCTAAGGCTAGGACTTCCAGTACTATGCTGGTTAACAGGTGAGAGTAGAAATCCTTATCATGTTCCTGACCTTAGGGGAAAACTTTCTGTTTTTCCCTGTTGAGGGGTGATAGTCCCTGTGGGTCTTTCATATGTGAGTTTTATGATGTTGAGGTATGTTCCCTCTATCCCTACATTGTGGATGGTTTTTAATCAAGAAAGGATGCTTTATTTTGTCAAATGCTTCTTCTGCATCTATTGAGAGGATCATATGTTTATCCTCTCTTATATTAATGTGGTGTATTATATTGATTCTTTTGTAGATGTTAAACCACCATTGCAGCCCAGGAATAAATTCCACTTGGTCCTGGTGAATAATCCTTTGAATGGACTGTTGGGTCTCATTAGCTAGTAACTTGATGAGAATTTTTGCTTCCATGTTCATCAAGGATATTGGTCTATAATTCTCCTTTTTGGTGGGGTCTTCATCTGTTTTAGGGATCAAGGTAATCCTGGCCTCATAGAATGAATTTGGAAGTTTTCCATTTCTATTTTTTGGGACAATTTCAGAGGAATGGGTATTAATTCTTCCTTAAATGTTTGGTAGAATTCCCCTCAGAAACCATGTGGCCCTGGATTCTTGTTTGTCGGGAGAGTTTTGATTACTGCTTCAATTCCCTTGCTGGTTATGGGTCTGTTTAGGTTTTCTATTTCTTCTTGTTTCAGTTTTGGTAGTTTATAAGTTTCCAGGCATTCATCTATTTCTTCTAGATTGCTTAATTTGTTGGCATATAATTGCTCATAATATGTTCTTACAATTGTATGTGTTTCCTTGGTGTTGGTAGTGAGCTCTCTTCTTTCATCCATGATTTTATTAATGTGGGTCCTTTCTCTTTTCTTTTTGATAAGTCAGCTAGGGGGATATCGATCTTATTCTTTCAAAGAAGCAGCTCCTAGATTCATTGATCTGTTCTGTTTTTCGGATTTCTATATCATTGATTTATGCTCTAATCATTATTATTTCTCTTCTCCTGCTGGATTTACTCTCTATTTGTTCTTCTGTTTCCAGCTCCTTTAGGTGTAAGGTTAGGTTTTGTATTTGAGATTTTCTTGTTTCTTGAGAAGGTCTTGTATTGCTATATACTTCCCTCTTAGGACTGCCTTTGCTGCCTCCTAAAGGTTTTCAATTGTCATCTTTCCATTTTCATTTGTTTCTGTGATTTTTAAAAATTATTCTTTAATTTCATGGTTGACCCATTCATTCCTTAGTAGGATGATCTTTGACTTCCATGTATTTGTGTTTCTTCCAAATTTTCTCTTGTGATTGAATTCAAGTTTTAAAACACTGTGTTTTGAGAATATGCAGGGAATAATCCCAATCTTTTGGTACTGGTTGAGATGTGATTTGTGACCCAACATGTGATCTATTCTGTAGAATATTCCATGTGCGCTTGAGAAGAATGTGTATTCTGTTGCTTTAGGATGCAATGTTCTGAATATATCTATGAAGTCCATCTGGTCCAGTGTGTCATTCAAAGCCCTTGTGTCCTTACTGATCTTCAGCTTAGATGATCTATGAGTGGGGTGTTAAAGTTCCCTACTATTTTTCTGTTATTTTCAATGTGTTTCATTAATTTTGTTATTAATTGGTTTATATAATTAGCTGTTCCCAAGTTAGGGTTCTAAACATTTACTACTGTTAGACCTTCCTTTTGGCTAGACCCACTTATTATGATATATAGTGTCTTTCTTCATCTCTTATTACAATCTTTGGCTTAAAATCTAATTTGTCTGCTATAAGAATTGCCACTCCAGCTTTCTTTTGATGTCCATTAGCATGATAAATGCTTCTCCACACCCTCACTTTCAATATGGAGGTGACTTTGGCTCTAAAATGAGTCTCTTATAGGTAGTATATCAATGAGTCTTGTTTTTTTATCCAGTCTGATACCTTATGTCTTTTGATTGGACCAATTAGTCCATTTACATTCAGAGTGTCCTTCCCAGGGGGCCCAGCTCAGTGTAAGTGGCTCCAGATTGCTAAATATGTGGCTGTTTTGCTTCCTAAAAGATTTTAGTACCTATGTGGGGAATGAAAATGGTGATGCCCTGATCTCTAGCCCTGCCACTGAAAGTCGGCTCACTCTACTCTTCAGTGAGCCCTCACAGAAAAGCAGTCAATCACTCTTGTCTCCTTGGTTTCTGTCAGAACTCTGTGTTCACCCAGCCTGTGACCTAGTGTTTTTATCTCAGGCACAGGACCTGGTTTGAGTCTCAAAACTTTAGCAACTCCCTTGACGCACACCCGAGACACTCCTCCCAGGGTGGGGGAGCATATCACCACAGTTCTGCTTCTTGCTGTGCCCCTGCTCAGAGAGTGATCACTGGACCATGCAGCAGTTTGCAGTTTATGGCGACACTGAGCAGAAAGCTGGTGCCCGGGCTCACTATTTTTAGTCAGCTTCCCTGTTCCAACGCTTGGGAACTCTGCTGCACTCAGGCACTCCCATTCTTTATGCCCCAGGGATCCTGAGACCATGCTCTTCCACATGGGATTCAGCCCCACTTTGCCCCCTAAGCACCTGTCAGGATTACTTGCAGAAGTTCCAGTTTTGTGCTCTGCTGCTTATAACACTTTCTGGTTCCCTGCTTATGGAGGTTCCCTCCCCACCATGGTTTATCTTGTGATATATTGCCTCAGATTCACATCTCTGCACCTCCTACCTTACAAAAAGTGGTCGCTTTTCTATTTGTAGAATTGCAGCAATTCTTTTCTCAGATCTCTGTTTGATTTTGCAGGTGTTCAAAATGATTTGATAACTATCTAGCTGAATTCAAGGGACCAGACAAAATTAGGGACCCCTACTACTCCACTATCTTGACTCCTCACCTCAGTTGTGGGTTTCTTGTATATGGCATTTCTTATGTTGAAGTATTCTCTCTACACCACATTGCTGAGATTTTTTTTATCATGTGTGGATTGAGTTTTGTCTAATTTTTTTCTGTTTGCATTGAGATCATTATATGAGTTTTATCCCTTTTTGTTTATGTGGTGTATCACATCAATTGATTTGTTTCTTCAGAATAAATCCCACTTGATGATAGTTAGTGATCTTTTTAATGTATTATTGAATGTGGTTTGCTAACATCTTGGGGAGGTATTTTACAGCTATCTTCATCAGGGATATTAGCCTATAGTTTTCTGTTTTTGGTTTCTTTGTCTGATTTTGGTATCATGGTAATGCTGGCCTTGTAGAATGTATTTGGAAACTTTCCTTTCTCTTCTTTTTTTGGAATAGTTGGATAATAGGTATTAACTGGTTTTTGAATGTTTGATAAAATTCGCCTGTGAACTGATTTGGACCTGAACTTTCATTTTTTGGTAGCTGTTTATTATTATTATTATTATTATTATTATTATTAGTTATTATTATTACTGATTCAAATTTGTTACTAGTAATTGGTATGTTCAGATTTTCTCTTTCTTCCTGAATCAGTTTGGGAAGATTGTATTTTTCTAGGAATTTATCCTTTTTTCCTAAGTTGTTCAATTTGTTGACATACCATTTTTGTGGTATTCTCTTCTAATCCCTTTTATTCCTGTGGTGTCAGTTGTTACTTCTCTCTCATTTCTGATATCATTTATTTGGGTCCCTTTTTTCTTGAAGAGTCTGGCTAAGGGTTTATAATTTTGTTTATCTTTAAAAAAACACCTGTTGGATTCATTGAATTTTTTTAGTCTCTGTGTCATTTATTTTTGCTGTTATATATTATTATAATTATTATTATTATTATTATGTTAGTCACCATCAGTACATCATTAGCTATGATTCATTGTTTGCGTATAACACCTGGTGTGCCATGCAATATGTGCCCTCCTTAATACCCTTCACCAGGCTAGCCCATCCCGCCCCAAAACCCTCAGTTTGTTCTTCCTTCTACTCATCCTGGCTTTGCTTGTTCTTCTTTTTTCTAGTTCCTTTATATGTAGGGTTAGAATGAGTTTTTTGACTTGTTTGTTTCTTGAGGTAGACCTGTAGCACTATATATTTTGCTCTTAGAACTGTGTTCACTGTGTTCCAAAGATTTTGGATTATTGTGTTTAATTTTCATTTCTCTCCATGTATTTTTTTTCTTTAATTGTTTTGATGACCCATTGGTTGTTTAGTCTCCACATTTGTGTTTTTCTTCCAGTTTTTGTCTTGTGATTTATTTCTAATTTTATACTGTTATCAGAAAAGATGCATGGTATGATTGCGATTTTCTTAAATTTATTGAGGCTTGTATTGTGGCATAACATGATTTATTCTGGAGAATGTTCCATGTGCACTTGAAAAGAATGTGTATTCTGTTGTCTTTAAATGGACTGTTCTGTATATATCTATATATCTCTCTCTATATATCTATATATCTAAAGATAGATATAGATCTATATCTATATCTATCTATATCTATCTATCTATATCTATATCTATCTATCTATCTATATCTATATCTATATCTATATCTATCTATCTATATCTATATATATCTATTATGTCCTTCTTGTCTAATATGTCATTCAAAGACACTTTTCTTACTGCATTTCTGCTGGGTGATCTATCCATTGATGTAAGTGGGCTGTTGAAGTCCTCTACTGTTACTCTCTCTTTATTTCCATTAACATTTGCTTGATGTATTTAGGTGCTCCAGTGTTGGGTGTGTAGATATTTAAAATTGTTATATCCTTTTGTTGAACTGATCACTTTCTCATTATGTATTGCCTTTTTTGTTCTTTATTACAGTCTTTGTTTTAAAGTCTAGATCAGTGGATTTTTTTCAGCAGAAATTTTGCAGGCCTGATGGGAGTAACATAATATATTCTATGTGCTGAAAGGGAAAAAAAATCTACAGCCAAGAATACCCTATCCAGCAAGGCTATCATTCAGAACAGAAGAAGAAATAGAGTTTCTCAAACAAAAACTAAAGGAGTTCATGACCATTAAATCAGCTCTACAAGAAATATTAGAGGGGACACTTTGAATGGAAAGGAAGAACCATAACTGAGCATATGAAAAGCAGGCAACACAAAAGCAGTATAAATAACTATTTCTGTAAATATCGGCCAAAGGATTCAAAAAATAAAAGGTTGCAAAATGTGACACCATATACATAAAATGTGAGGGGAGAAGAGTAAAAATAAATAAAATAAAATAAAAATAAAGTCTGTTTTCTCTGATCTAAGTATTGGTATCCCAGCTTTTTTTTCTTTCTTTTTTTTTAAATAGATTTTATTTATTTATTGGACAGAGAAAGACAGTGAGAGAGGGAACACAAGCAGGGTTAGTGGGAAAGGGAGAAACAGGCTCCCCACTGAGCAGGGAGCCCAACTTGGGGCTCAATCCCAGGACCGTGGGACCATGACCTGAGCCAAAGGCAGATGCCCAACGACTGAGCCACCAAGGCGCCCACCCACAGGTTTTTTTTCTGCTTTCATCTGAATGGTAAATGTTTTCCATCCCTTCACTTCAGTCTGTATGTGTTTTTAGATCTGAGGTAAGCATCTTGTAGGCAGCATTTGGTTGGTCTTATTTTTTAATTTTTTTGAAAACTTATTTTACCACCCTATGTCTTTTTTTTTCCTTTTTAAATACAGAACTCTGGCTTTAATGACTTCAAAGAGCAGTAGCATCTGCAGACACATTCATGGACACTAGCTCACATATATACACACCACCTTGTATACTCAAAGAATGCACAGAAAATCTGTATTAGCATACAACCAATTTTGTAATACATGAAGAGAAAGGAACAAAATTTTCTCTTTAGCTAATATAGACAGAGATATAACAAATGCATGTAATGATTTCCAATATACTAAGTACTTACTAAATATATATTCTCCCTTTTCCCTACAGAAAAGTTTTAAAGAAAATATTCTTATCCCATTTTATAAGTGAGAAACTGAAACCAATAAATTTTTAATCACTTGCCCCAGTCAACCTATAGCTATTTTATTTATGAGTTGCAAGAACACAGTCTCATTTGATTATGGCCCACTAATTCCTCCTGGTCTCTTTCCTTTTTAAAACATATATAGCTTTAAAAGCTATTCATCCTATTCTCTCATGTTTTTCAGCCAGTTCTTCCCAGATCTACCTTAATATCTCTGCAAATATGCTAGTGAGTCTCAGGAAAATAGTAAATATTTATAAATATTTTAATAGAAAAATATTACATATAATGTCATGATGCCTCCTAAACAAAGCATAGATAGGAGAGGCAACTTTGCTAAGAATTGATGGCTGCTGCAACTAAGACTATACATAATAGGCTGTCAGCTAAAGGGTTGGACATTTTTCCATTACTTCCTCAAGTCTTTTAAAGTTTTTATTTAAATTCCAGTTAGTTAACATACAGTGTAATATTAGGTTCATGGGTAAAATTTAGTGATTCAACACTTATATACAATACCCTGTGCTCATCACAACTACACTCTTTAATTCCCATCACCTATTGAACCCATCCCCCTACTCACCTCTCATCTGATAACTATCAGTTTATTCTCTACAGTTAAGAGTACGTTTCTTGGTTGGCCTCTCTTTCTCTCCCTCCCACGTCCTTGCTTCTCTGTTTTCTATCTTAAATTCTTCATATGAATGAAATCATATGGTATTTGTCTTTTTCTAATTGACTTATTTCACTTAGCATAACACTCTTTAGCTCCAACCACATTGTTTCAAATGGCAAGGTTGCATTCTTTTTTAAAAGTTTTATTTATTTATTCATTAGAGAGAGAGAGCACGAGCAGGGGGAGGGGCAGAAGGAGGAGCAGACTCCCCAACGAGCAGGAAGCCCAATGTGAGACTTG
The DNA here is from genome assembly GCF_023065955.2 of Ursus arctos. NCBI lineage: Eukaryota > Metazoa > Chordata > Mammalia > Carnivora > Ursidae > Ursus > Ursus arctos. Next base: position 51,732,738 of record NC_079873.1, read on the forward strand.
AAACCAGGCTGCTGGGATCAGGACCTGAGCCAAAGGCAGATGCTTAACCAACTGACTCACCAGGCGCCCCAAGATTTCATTCTTTTTGATGACTAATATTCCATTGTGTATATATACTACATCTTCTTTACCCATTCATCAGTCCATGGACACTTGTGTTGTTTCCAGAATTTGGCAATTATAGATAATGCTGCTATAAACACTAGAGTGAATGTATCCTTTTGAATTAGTATTTTTGTATTCTTTGTGTAAATATCTAGTAGTGCAATTGCTGGGTTGTAGGGTAGTTCTATTTTTAACTTTTTGAGGAAATGCCATACTGTTTTCCAGAGTGGCTGCACCAGTTTGCATTCCCACCAAAAGTTCAGGAAAGTTCCCTTTTCTTCACATCATTGCCAACACCTGCTTTTTCTTGATTATTGATTTTAGCCATACTGACAAGTGTGAAGTGGTATCTGATTGTAGTTTCAATTTGCATTTACCTGATTGTCAGTGATGTTGAGCATCTTTTCAAGTGTCTGGTGGCAATCTGTAGGTGTTCTTTGGAAAAATGTCTAATGGTGTCTTCTGCCAATTATTTAATTGGATTACTCATTTTTGGGGTGTTGCGTTTTATATACTCTTTGTAAATTCTGGATACTAACCTTTTATCAGATATATGATTTACAATTATCTTCTCCCTTTCCATAGGTTGGCTTTTACTTTTGTTGATTTTTTCCTTTGTTGTGCAGAAGCTTTTATTTTGATGAAATCCCTATAGTTTATTTTGCCTGTGTTTTCCTTGCCTCAGGAGGCTTATCTAATAAAAAATTACTAGGAACATTGGGAAGTCCTGCAGTATATGTATTAATGGGGACTCTGACATTATGTATGAATTCACCCAAAGGGAACAATATAATTGGGGCTAATTTCTCTTGTAGTTGAGTACTAGTGAGAAAGTGAGAAGTTTAAAGAGAGAGACCTCATTATATTATCTTAATTAGCTTTCTAGCAAAATGGTCCTTCTTTTCTGAACAGTCTTGACAGGCAACATCCACTTTATTGTACTAGAATTGGTACATGTAATGTATGACAATTTGTTTTACCATCCAAGCTGTTTAATAACTGTAATTTAGTGTGATTTATATTTATGTTAGAAAACCAAACTACAAGCTAAAAGATCAGAATTTTCACAGGCAAACTAGGTACAAATTTAGTACACTATTTGTGAGTTTTTTAAGATGATGGCAATAAATATATCTTTTCCCAATTCATCTGTTAATTTTCCCTCTTCAAATTTTCAATCACATTTTTGTTTGACTTTTTAAGTTTTTACAATGTTTATGTCTACAAATAATTATGATAAAATGTCTTCTCTTTTTTTACATCATGTTTTAATTATAAAGCAATACTTAATTTTTTGAAGAAATTTTAGAATAAAGAAAATAAATCATTTATAATCCTCTCACATAGAATAGTTCTTTTTATTAATATTTTGGTGTATCTATTTCCTAGTATTTTTTTCTAAATTTATATATAGACTTCCTTCTACCAAATTGGGATTACATTATATATAGTCTGTATTCTTATTTTCCCTTTAGCATTATATTGTGAGCATTCCCAACATTTTAAAATTTTCAAGAATGTGATTTTTATTGGTACATTATATTTAATTAAATGTGATAATTAATTTTAGTCAGCATTTATGTGTATCTCTTTTGCTGCCAATATCATTTTTAACCTTAATATATGTGCTTAAAACTTATCTCCAACTAATCCTCCATATAAACTATGTAAACTTCTGACACTTCTTCTTTTCTCATCTGTTGTGAATATCTGAATATTCTAAAATAAAGTGGTAGTAGATGTAGAGAGAGAAGAGAGGAAATTGAAGTAGTGTAGGAAATAGCCACCAGGGTTGCTATAAGTTGGGAGTTGTTATTAACCATCTGTGGCCTTGAAGAAAGGTGTAATAATAATTGCAATATTTATAATGATTGATTAAAAAAGAACTTGATTTGTTGTTTTTAAAAATACAGTTTTAGGCACCTGGGTGGCTCAGTTAAGCAGCTGCTTTCAGCTCAGGTCATGATCCCAGGGTCCTGGGATCAAGCCCCGCATCGAGCTCCCTGCTCAGCAGGAAGCCTGCTTCTCCCTCTCCTGCTCCCCCTGCTTGTGCTCTCTCTCTCTCTTTCTGTCAAATAAATAAATAAAATCTTAAAAAATAAAATACGTTTTTGGCATCATCAAGAAATAAAATGTCTATTGTTGATATCTTGGTACTAAGAAAAAGCCTGTTCAGAGAATTTCTTTGTTACCTATTGTTGATCCTTTATCCTTTCATTATCTATCTTCCTAAAGCCATGGGAATAAAGAAGAGTTTTCCTGCAGAGGAATACAACTTGCTGTGGATTGGTTTCTAGACAAAGGCCATAAAGATATTACTGTATTTGTGCCTGCATGGAGAAAGGAGCAATCCCGCCCTGATGCACCAATTACAGGTACTATTTCAAATAAGACATTTCTTCTCATCCAGAGGAAAAGCTAGCACAATAGTTTAGGGAGAGGTTGATGGTCCCAACTTAGATAATTATTTTTCTAAGTTTATTAAGTATACTTAAAACGTCTTGTATTAAGTACATTTTTAAACATACTTTTCCTGATCCAAATAAAACCATTATTGTGTTGTGGCATATGGTGGTTAAATTGAGACAACTTCAATTCAGCAAGGAATAAAGCAAATGGTTGGGGAAAAAAGGAGTGCTTTCTATTTGACCATAGACTTCAGACTAAAGGGGGATGAACCTGGTTATGAGTGTGATTGAGTTTTCCAAAAGACTAAAGAAACCATCATGGAAAATAATCACATTCTGTACCAGAGAAGTGGTTGTGAGATCTGCAAATTATAGGGTAAAATATATAGAGAGAAAAGTCCCATTGCACTTAGAGCCAATTTATCCATGAGGCACAACAGGCCCCGTGGCCAGGGCCATGATACCTTTAGGGTCCTACAAAGATGTTTTAATTTGAGGCACAGGCAAGATGACAAAGTAGGAGGACCCCAAGCTCACCCTGTCCCATGTTTGCCACTGGATATCATTCACATCCATGTCAATAAAGAAGAGTTATATGAAGACTGACAGAACAAACTCCATAACTAAATGTAGAGAAGAAGCCACATCATAGAGGGTAGGAAGGGCAGAAATGGTTGTTTAGTCTGGAGCAGCCTGCTCCAGGGAGGGAGTTATGGTTGCAGAAAGGGGAAAACACCAGGGAGCCCACACACGGAAAACAAATCCCCATAATGTCTGGCTTTGAATATCAGAGGGGCTGAATTCTGTGAGTTTGTATAACCAGCAGGACTTAGAGCCTGAAGCTTTAAAAGTCCATTGACTCAGCCAGTGATGGGTGAGCTGAGAGGGCAAGTGATAGCTGGGTTTCCACCCAAGGAGAGTCAACATAGAAGCCACATCTTGCAAAACAGGAGGGAGATCTGTTTATACTGATTTTGGAGCATGTTGGGGGACTTCTCTGGGAACAAAGGAACTGACAGTCACCATTTTCATTCCCCACCCCCCAGCATAAATAGAACCACCTGCAGGAGGCAGTACTGCAAAGACACTTGTTACCTAACCCCCTAGTAGTGTGCCCTGCCCAGGAGTTCTCCAGAGGACTTGCCTATCCCAAATCTGCTGGCCTTGGCCCTAGGCTTAGTGCAAATTTTGTTAATGCCACAAGTGCCCCACCAAGCCAGCCATGTGCACATACATCTTGTGTCCCAACCACCACACTCAGTACCCAATCTCTGCACACACAGATGCCACACACCTTTGGCCACTGCCACGGTTGTGTGCTGCAACCCTGGCTTTCATCACACTTTGAGGAATTGGCCTAGGACTAGCAGCTAAGTACAAATTTTGCTAATGTCGCATGTGTCCTTCCCACATGCCACCAGCCACCTCCACTTTCAGCCTCTGATTGCACAGCCAACAGGTGCTCCTTGCCTCCACCTCAGCCACATGCCTAGCCCCCAGCCACTGCCACTAACATGCACTGTGCCTGTGGCCACGAATGCACTTTGGGAGATCGAACCTAGAACTAGTGACTCACTGAAAATTTTGCTAACACTGTCGCCTACCCCTGAACCCTTCTAGAGTCACATTCCCTCATGGCAGGCCTACCTGGTTCTCACTAACACCACAAGAGGAAGTACAGCCCACAACAGGCAGAGAATCAGTGCAGAAGCCTAGACTGAAAGGGGAAGCTACTCAAACACAATAGCCAGATGCAAGAAACACACATAGGAAAATCCCATGTAGTGCCAGGTTCTGGTGAATAAGGGATACTGCACTGCAGGGCACTACTTTATAAAGCTACTACTTTCAGGAACAGAGAGCATAGCTGAGTTTTCTAACACAGAGAGGTAGATAAAATGAGGAGACAGACAAATTTGTCCCAAACGAAAGAACAGGAGAAAATCATAGCAGAATGAAGCAAGACAGAAATAAGTAATATGCCTGATAGAGAATTTAAAGTAAGATCATAAAAATGTGCACTGGACTTGACACTACAGTGGACAGCATCAGTGAGATCCTTAACACAGAGATTTTTAAAAAAGGAACCAATCAGAGATGAAGAACTCAATAAATGAAATAAAATGCAATATTTGGAATAAACAGTAGAATACAAGAAGCAGAGGAATGTATTAGTGATCTGGAGTTTAGAGTAATGAAAAACAATCAAGCTGAACATATAAGAGACAAATAAATACTGCATAATGAGAGTAGATTAAGAAAACTCAGTGACTCCATCAGGCACAGTAACATTTGCATTTTAGGGGTCCCAGAAGGAGAAGAGAGAAAAATGTGGGCAGAAAATTTATTTAAAGAAATAATAGCTGAAAACACCCTTAATCTGAGAAAGGAAACATATCCAGATGTAGGAGGCAGAGAGAAACCTGATCAAAATCAAAAGCAGATCCACACCAAAACATATTGTAATTAGAATGGCAAAATGTAGTGATAAAGAAAAAAATTTTAAAGCAGCAAGACAAAAGAGACAGTTATATATAAGAGAATCCCCATAAGGCTATCAGTGGATTTTTCAGCAGAATCTTTGCAAGCCAGAAGAGAGTGGCATGATATATTCAAATTGCTGAATAGAAAACATCAGAAGCCAAGAATACTCCACCCAGTGAAACTGTCATTCAGAATAGAAGGAGAGAGAGTTTCCCAGACAAATAAAAATTAAAGGAGTTCATGACCACTAAACCATCCTTGCGAGAAATATTAAAAGGAACACTTTGAGTGCAAAGGAAAGACCAAGGTAACAATATGAAAGTAGGAAAAACAAAATAAGTAAAAAATAATTATTTCTATAAAAAATCAGTCAAGGAACTCACAAAATAAATTATGACAACATACACCTAAAATGTTGGGAGGACAGGAGTAAAGAATGGGTTCAAACTTAAATGACCATCAACTTAATATAGACTGCTATATACAGAAGATATTACATATAAATGTAATGGTAACCACAAATCAAAAACCACTAATAGATATGCAAAGAATAAAGAGAAAAAAATCAAACGTATCATTAAAGAAAACAAATAATGACAGAGAACAAGAGAAGAAAGGATCAGAGAAAAACATCAGAAACAACCACAAAACACAAAACAAAATGGCAATAAATACATATCTATCAATAATTACTTTGAATGTAAACGGAATAAATGCTCCAATTGAAAGGCTGTCAGAATGGATAAAAAAACCCCAACAAGATCCATCTATATGCTACTTGCTTGAAACTCATTTTAGACCTAAAGACACCTGAATATTGAAAGTGAGGGTTTGGAGAAACATCCATCATGCAAATGGATGTCAAAAAAAAAGCTGGAGTAGCAATACTTATATCAGACAAAATAGATTTTAAAACAGAGACAGTAAAAAGACAAAAAAAGACACTATATGATAATAAAGGGGCAATCAAACAGGAAGACATAACAATTGTAAAAATTTAAGTACCCAACATGGGAGAACCTAAATACATAAAATAGTTAATAATAAACACGAACTAATCAAGAGTAATACAATAAGAGTGGGGGACTTTAATACCCCACTTATATCAACAGGAAGATCAACAAATAAGAAAATCAACTAGGAAACAGTGGCTTTGATGACACATTGGGCCAGGTGGATTTAACATATATAGTTAGAATATTGCATCCTAAAACAGCAGAACACACATTCTTTTCAGGTGCAAATGAAACATTTTCCAGAATAGATCACATATTAGGCCACAAAACAGGTCTCAACAATTCAAAAATATCAAAATCATACCATGCATCTATTCTCACCACAACGCTATGAAACTAGAAATCAACCAAAAGAAAGAAAAAAATCTAAAAAGAACACAAATACATGGAGGTTAAATAATACGCTATTAACAATGAATAGATTAAGCATGAAGTCGTAAAAGAAATCCACAAATACATGGAAACAAATGAAAATGAAAGCACGATGGTCCAAAATCTGTGGAATGCAGCAAAAGCAGCTCTAAAAGGGAAGTTTATAGCAATACAGGCATACCTCAAGAAACCAGAAAAATCTCAAATGACAAAACAAGTAATAAAATGGCAATAATGCATAACTATTAATAATTACTTTGAATGTAAACATACTAAATGTCCCAATCAAAAGATATAGTGTCAGAATGGATTAAAAAAAAAAAACAAGACCCATCTATATGCTGTCTACATGAGATTCATTTTATTTTATTATTTTTTATTTTATTTATTTTTTAAATATTTTTTATTATATTATGTTAGTCACCATACAGTACATCCCTGGGTTTTTTTCTTTTTATTATATTTTTAAATTTTTTTTTATTATATTATGTTAGTCACCATACAGTACATCACTGGTTTCTGATGCAAAGTTCAATGATTCATTAGTTGCGTATAACACCCAGTGCACCATGCAATATGTGCCCTCCTTACTACCCATCACCAGTCTATCCCATTCCCCCACCCCCCCTCCCCTCTGAAGCCCTCAGTTTGTTTCTCAGAGTCCATAGTCTTTTATGCTTCATTCCTCCTTCTGATTACCCCCCTTTCTTTATCCCTTTCTTCTCCTACCAATTTTCCTAGTTCTTATGTTCCATACATGAGAGAAACCATATGATAATTGTCTTTCTCTGCTTGACTTATTTTGCTTAGCATTATCTCCTCCAGTGCCATCCATGTTGCAGCAAATGTTGAGAAATCGTTCTTTTTGATAGCTGAATAATATTCCATTGTATATATGGACCACAACTTCTTAATCCAGTCATCTGTTGAAGGGCATCTCAGCTCCTTCCATGATTTAGCTATTGTGGACAATGCTGCTATGAACATTGGGCTGCATATGGCCCTTCTCTTCACTACGTCTGTATCTTTGGGGTAAATACCCAGTAGTGCAATGGCTGGATCATAGGGTAGCTCAAGTTTTAACTTTCTAAGGGACCTCCACGCTGTTTTCCAGAGTGGCTGTACCAACTTGCATTCCCACCAACAATATAGGAGGGATCCCCTTTCTCCACATCCTCTCCAACAATTGTTGTTTCTTGCCTGGTCAATTTTTGCCATTCTTTTTTTTTTTTTTTTTTTTGAGTGGTGATGAAACTTTTATTTATTTATTTATTTTGGATGGAAAGCATATGATTTTATTTATTTTATTTTATTTATTTTTTAATGATTTTTTATTATATTATGTTAGTCACCATACAGTACATCCCCGGTTTCCGATGTAAGGCTCGATGATTCATTAGTTGTGTAATTTTTGCCATTCTAACTGGCATAAGGTAGTATCTTAGTGTGGTATTGATTTGAATTTCCCTGATGGCTAATGATTTTGAACATTTTTTCAGTGTCTGTTAGCCATTTGTATGTCTTCATCGGAAAATTGTCTGTTCATATCTTCTGCCCATTTTATGATTTGTTTATTTGCTTCTTGCGTATTGAATTTGAGAAGTTCTTTGTAGATCTTGGATACCAGTCTTTTATCTGTAGTGTCATTTACAAATATATTCTCCCATTCCGTGGGCTGCCTCTTAGTTTTTTTGACTGTTGCCTTGGCTGTACAGAAGCTTTTTATCTTGATGAAGTCCCACAAGTTCATTTTCTCTTTTGTTTTTCTTGCCTTTGGAGGTGTGTCATGAAAAAGGTTGCTTTGGCTGATGTCGTAGAGGTTGCTGCCTATGTTCTCCTCTAGGATTTTGATGGATTCCTGTCTCACATCGAGGTCTTTCATCCATGTAGAGTTTATCTTTGTGTATGGTGTGAGAGAGTGGTCAAGCTTCATTCTTTTGCATGTACCTGTCCAATTTTGCCATCACCATTTATTGAAGAGACTGTCTTTTTTCCACTGGATGGTTTTTCCTGCTTTGTCAAAAATTAGTTGCCCAAAGAGCCGAGGTTCCATTTCTGGATTCTCTATTCTGTTCCATTGGTCTATGTGTCTGTTTTTGTGCCAGTACCATGCTGTCTTTGTGATCACAGCTTTGTAGTATGGCTTGAAATCCGGCATTGTGATGCCCCCAGCTTTGTTTTAAACCTAAAGACACTGGTATATTGAAAGTAAAGGGGTGGAGAAACATTTAGCATGCAAATAGATGTCAAAAGAAAGCCAGAGTAGCAAAACTTACATCAGAAACACTAAAGTTCAAAACAAAGACTGTAAAAGGAGACAAAGAGGGCAAAATATATCATAAAGGGAACAAACCAACAAGAAGATCTAATTAATGTAAATATTTGTGCCACTAACATGGGAGCACCAAATACATAATCAATTACTAACAAACAAAAAGGAACTAATTGATAATAACACAATAATAGCAGGGACTTTAACACCCCACTTATATCAATGGACAGATCATTTAAACAGAAAATCAACAAGGAAACAATGGCCTTGAATGACACACTGGACCAGAGAGACTTTACAGATATATTCAGAACATTCCATCTTACAACAGCACACTACATATTTTTTTTCAAGTGTACATGGAACATTCTACAGAATAGATCATATTAGGTCAAAACCAGGCCTCAACAAATACAAAAAGAGTGGATTCATACCATGCACCTTTTCTTACCACAGTTCTATGAAACTAGAAGTCAACCACAAGAAAAAAATCTGGAAAGACCATAAATATATGGAAGTTAAGCAACATGCTACTGAACAATGAAAGGATCAACCAGGAAATCAAACAGGCAATTAAAAATGGAAATAAATAAAAATGAAAACACAATGTTACAAAACTTTTGGGATGCAACAAAAGCAGTCCTAAGAGGGAAGTATATAGCAATATAGGCCTACCTCAAGAAGCAAAGAAACATCCCAAATAAACAACCTAACCTTACACCTAAAGGAGCTAGAAAAAGGACAGAAATGAAGCCTAAATCCAGCAGAAGGTAGGAAGCAATAAATATTAAAGCAGAAATAAATTATATAGAAAAATTTAAAAAATAACAATGGAATAGAACAATGAAACCAGGAGCTGGTTCTTTGAAAATATTAAAATTGATAAACCTATAGCCAGAATTATCAAAAAGGAAAGAGAAAGGACCCAAATAAATAAAATCACAAATGAGAGAGCAGAAATAACAACCAACACCACAGAAATGTGAACGATTATAAAAGAATATTATAAAAACTATATGACAACAAATTGGACAATCTGGAAGAAATAGACGAATTCCTACCAACATATAAACTGCCAAAACTAAAACAGTAAGAATTACAAAACTTGAACAGACCAATAAACAACAAAGAAATTGAATCAGTAATCAGAAAACTCCCAACAAACAAAAGTCCAGGCCCAGATGGTTTCACAGGGGAATTCTAACAAACTTGTAAAAACCACTTTCTGAATACCTACTCTTTTGAAACTATTCAAAAAACTAGAAAATGAACAAAAACTTCCAAATTCATTCTATGAGGCCAGCATTACCCTGATATCAAAACCAGATAAAGACTCCACTAAAAAATAAAGAGAACTACAGGCCAATATCCCTGATGAACATGGATGCAAACATTCTCAATAAAAAAGTAGCAAACTGGATGCAACAATACAATAAAAGAATCATTCACCAAGATCAAGTGGGATTTATTCTTGGGTTGCAAGAGTGGTTCAATATTTGCAAATCAATAAATATGACACAACCACACTAAGAAAAGAAAGGATAAGGACCATATGATCATTTCAATAGATGTGGAAAAAGCATTTGAAAAGCACAACATCCATTCTTGATAACAACCCTCAACAAAGTAGACTTAGAGGGAAATACCTCAACATAATAAAGGCCATCTATGAAAAACCAACAGCTAGTATCATCCTCCATGGGGATGGATGGTCAGAAACAAGACAGGGATGTCCATTCTCATCACTGTTATTTAACATAGTATTAGAAGTCCTAGCCTCAGCTATCAGACAACAAGAAGAAATAAAAGGATTCCAAATAGGCAAAAAAGAAGTACAACTTTCACTATTCACAGATGACACAGTCCCCTATATAGAAAACCAGAAAAACTCCACCAAAAAACTGATAGAACTGATAAATGAATTCAGTAAAGTTGCAGGATACAAAATCAATGTTCAGGAATCTGTTGCATTTCTATACACCAATAATGAAGCAGCAGAAAGAGAAATTAAAGAATCAATCCCATTTACAATTGCACCCAAAACAGTAAGATACCTAGGTAAATGACCTATATTCTGAAAAGTACAAAACACTGATGAAAGAAATTGAACATGACACAAAGAAATGGCAAAAACATTCCATGCTCATGGGTTGGAAGAACAAATATTGTTCAAATGCTTATACTATTCAAAGCACATTTAATGCAATCCCTATCAAAATACCACCAGTGTTTTTCACAGACCTAGAAAAAACAATCTTCAAATTTGTATGGAACCACAAAAGACCCTGAGGAGACAAAGCAATCTTGAAAAAGAAAAGCAAAGCTGGAGTCATCACAATTCCAGACATCAAGTTATATCACAAAGCTATAGTAATCAAAACAGTATGGGGTGGCACAAAAAAAGACACATAGACCGTTGGAACAGAATAGAAAACCCAGAAAGAAGCCCTCAACTGTATGGTCAATTAACCTTTGACAAAGCAGGAAAGAATATCCGATGGGAAAGAAAAAAACAAAAAGACAGTCTCTTCAACAAATGATGTTGAGAAAATTGGACAGCAACATATAAAAGAATGAAACTGGACCACTTTCTTGTACCATACACAATAGCAGATTCAAAATGGACAAAAGGCCTAAATGTGAGGCAGGAAACCATTAAAATACTAGCGGAGAGCACAGGCAGCAATCTCTTGATATTGGCCATAGCAACTTCTTACTAAATATGTCCCCACGAGGCAAGGGAAACAAAAGCAAAAATGAGCTATTGGAACTTCATCAAAATATAAAACATTTATACAGTAAAGGGAACTTCAACAAAACTAAAATGCAACCTAAGGAATGGGGGAAGATATTTGCACATGACATATCTGATAATAGGTTAGTATCCAAAATCTATAAAGAATTTATAAAACTCAACACCACAAAAAACAAATAATCCAATGAAAAAAAATGGGCAGAAGACATTAATAGACATATTTTTCTCCAAAGAAGACATACATATGGCCAACAGACACATGAAAAGATGCTCAACATCACTTATCATCAGGAAAATACGAATCAAAACTACAATGAGATACCACCTCACACCTGTCAGAATGGCTAAAATCAACAACACAAGAAGCAACACTGCTGGCAATGATGTTTATGGGGAGGAACTCTGCTGCAGCATTGGAGGAAATGCAAACTGGTGCAGCCACTCTAGAAAACAGTATGGAGGTTTCTCAAAAAGCTAAAAATTGAACTACCCTAAGATCCAGCAATTGTACTAGTAGGTATTTACCAAAATAATACAAAAATACTAATTTGAAGGGATACATGCACCCTGATGTTTATAGCAGCATTACCTAGAATAGCCAAATTATGGAAAAAGCCCAAATGCTCATTGAATGATGAATGGATAAAAAGATGTGGTGTGTGTGTGTGTGTGTGTGTGTGTGTGTGTGTAATGGAATATTGCTCAGTTGTAAAAAATAATGATATCTTACCATTTGCAATGACGTGGATGGAGCTGGCGAGTATTATGTTAAGAAAAATAAAGCAGAGAAAGTCAAATACCATATGATTTCACTCATATGTGGAATTTAAGAAACAGAATAAAGGAGCATAGGGAAAAGAAGAGAGAGAGGCAAACCAAGAAATAGACTCTTCTATAAAGAACAAACTGATGGTTACCAGAGGGGAGGTGGTTGGGGGAATGGATTAAATAATTGATGGAGATTAAGGAGTGCAGTTTTTGTGATTTCACCATGTGTTGTATGTAAGTATTGAATTACTATATTGTACACCCAAAACTAATATTACACTGTATGTAACTGGAATTTAAATAAAAACTTTTAAAAAGGGGGAAAAAGAACCATATGATCATTCCAATAGATGCAGAAAAAGTATTTGGCAAAGTACAACACCAATTCATTATAAAAACCCTCAACCAAGTAGGTTTAGAGGGAACATATCTCAAATTAATAAAGGCCATTTATGAAAAACTCACAGCTAAGATGATTCTCAACGGGAAAAAACTGAGAACTTTCCCCCTAAGGTCAGGAACAAGACATGTATGCCCACTCTCACCACTATTATTCAACATAGTACCAGAAGCTATAGCCACAGTAATCAGACAATAAAAAGAAATAAGAGGCATCCAAATCAGTAAGGAAGAAGTAGATTTTCACTATTTGCAGATGACACGATACTCTATATAGAAATCCCGAAAACCTCCAAAAAAACTGCTAGACTGATAAGTGAATTCAGTAATGTTGCAGGATACAAAATCAGTGTACAGAAATCTATTGCATTCCTATACACCAATAATGAAAAAGCAGAAAGAGAAATTAAGAATCCCATTTACACTTGCATTAAAAACAATAAGATACCTAGGAATAAACCTAACCAGAGATAAAAGTCTGTACTCTGAAAAGTATAGAACACTTATGAAAGAACTTGAGGAAGACACAAAGAAATGGAAAACCATTCCATACTCATGGATTGGAAGAAAAAATATTTTTAGGATGTCTATGCTACTCAAAGCAATCTACACATTTAATGCGATCCTTATCAAAATTCAAATAGTATTTTTCAGAGAGCTAGACCAAACAATCTTAAAATTTGTATAGAACCACAAAATACCCTGAAAATCAAAGCAATCTTGAAAAATGAAAACAAAGCTGAAGGCATCACAATTCTGGACTTCAAGTTATATTATAAAGCTGTAGTGAACAAAACAATATGGTACTGACACAAAAATGACACATAGATCAATGAAACAGGATAGAAAGCCCAGAAATAAACTCACAATTATATATGGTCAATTACTTTTCAATAAAGCAGGAAAGAATATCCAATGGGAAAAAAAAAGCCAGTCTCTTCAATAAATTGTGCTGGGAAAATTGGACAACCACATGCAGAAGAATAAACTGGACTTCTTACACCATACAAAAAATGAATTCAAAATGGATGAAAGACCTAAACGTGAGACAGGAATCCATCAGAATTCTAGAGGAGAACGCAAGCAGAAACCTCTTTGACTTATACAACTCAACACCCAAAAAAACCCAATAATCCAATTAAAAAATGCAGGAGAAACGAACAAACATTTCTCCAAAGAAGACATACAGAAGGCCAACAGACCCATGAGAGATGCTCAACATCACTCATCCTCAGGGAAATGCAAATCAAAACTACAATGAGATATCACTTCACACCTGTCAAAATGACTAAAATAAAAAACACAAGAAACAAGTGTTGGCATGGATGTGGAGAAAAAGGAACTCTCTTGCACTATTGGTAGGAATGCAAACTTGTGCAGCCACTGTAGAAAACAGTACGAAAGTTCCTCAAAAAGTTAAAAATAGAACTACCCTATGATCCATTAATCATGCTACTGGGTATTCCCCCCCATACAAAAACAATGCCATACCATACCATACAATACAAAAACACTAATTCAAAGAAATACATGCACCTGTACGTTTATAACAACATTATTTACAAAAGCCAGGATATGGAAACAGCCCTAGTGTCCATAGATTGATGAATGGATAAAGAAAATGTGGTGTACATATATACAATGGAATATTATTCAGCCATAAGAAAGAATGAAATCTAGTACATCTGAAAGTGATGTAACACTGAAATTAAAATAAAAACTTAAAAATATATATTTATACAAAAAAATGAAATCTTGCCATTTGTAATGACATGAATGGAGGTAGACAGTATAATGCCAAGTGATAAAATTCAGCCAGAGAAAGACAAATGTCATATAGTTTCACTCTTATGTGGAATTTAAGAAACAAAAGAAACCAGCAAAGGAAAAAAAGAAAGACAAACCAAAAATCACTCATATCTATAGAGAACACGTTGATGGTTACCAGAAGGGAGTTCGGTGGTGTGGATGGGTGAATAGGTGATGGGGAATAAGGAGTGCACTTGTCTTGATGAGCACTGGGTGATGCATGGAATTGTTGAATCACTGTATTTTACACCTGAAACTAATATAGCCTGTAGTATGTTAACTATGCTGGAATTAAAATGTAACAAAAGATGTTGTAATTTTATTTTCTTTTAACATTGAAGGGAAAATCGAATATAACAACAATTAATTTATAATAATGTGTCTAACTAGATTATTTTTATAGCAAAGCAGTTGTAAAGTATAATTTTTAATATTTCTTTATAAAAGAAGGGGCCCACAAAGGCAAACATCCTAAGGTCCACAAAAGTCATGATGGGGCCCTAATGTCAGTAGGATTACTACGTTCACTTACAAACTATGTGAAGCTAGCTTTTTATAGCATTTGAGAACATATAGACTCTAGTCCTTTGAATCTCTGCTGTTTGCATGATGTGCCAAATAAGAAGGTCAGAATGGCGGTCAGAGCTGTGTTGTGGAGCTGTCTGCAAGTTTCTGAACAGGGTCCCAACCTCATCTGAGAGTGGATCCTGGCCCTGCTCAAGCCCAGCTTATATGCTTTCTTTCCTCAGCAATTAAGAGGCCAAAAGGTAAGGGGGTCAGTACTTAACATGCTACAGCTTTGTTTCCCCCTGAGTTGTGGCCTTCCTTCAGGCAGAAGGCAAAAATATAAGTCCCACAGAGTGATACTTTACCCTCCTCCTGACAGACATATCCTCAGCATACTGCTCTGTTTTCTTCAGCAGCCAAAATCTGCTGCTTCCTCCAAAGGGCAAAGCAGTCATCAAGAATGCTAGGATATCAATGTTATTTCTCACTCTTCATGGTAGTTTTTGAAACTTAGATGTCATTGAATCCAGTTCCTTCACTTTACGGAAAACTGAAGTCTGAAGGAGAAGATGACTTGCTTAAGGTCACAATCCAAACTGGTGCCATGGCCAGGGAATAGAAGCCACTTTCTCTCTAAGGGCAAATAACATATTCATCCAGTACCAACTTTTGTACTTGTAATATGAGGATAATGCTGGTAATTTCCAAAGATGGTTTCTACTGTGTGGCATATAATCTATATTTTGACAGATCAAGATATCCTACGTAAACTGGAGAAAGAAAAGATTCTTGTCTTCACACCATCCCGAAGGGTCCAGGGCAGGAGAGTTGTCTGTTATGATGACCGGTTCATAGTCAAATTGGCTTTCGATTCCGACGGCATCATTGTATCTAATGATAACTACCGAGACCTTCAAGTTGAAAAGCCAGAATGGAAGAAGTTTATAGAGGAGCGGTTGCTGATGTATTCTTTTGTGAATGACAAGTACGTTGCTTTCAGTAGGCTCTGAATAGCCTAAATCCAAGTTTCACTAGGAATAGATTATTTCATTTCAATAAACATTTACTGAACACTTACTGTACACTGTGCATTATGCTGATTGCCATAGGATAAGAGGTTGAATAAGAAACAGGACTCACCCTTAAAAGAGGCTCAAAGTGTAGTGGAGAAGAGAGAGAAAGAGAACCACAATGTGTTGTGATAAGCAGTATGGTTAGAATTCTTAAAATTGCCTTGTCTATATGAAATGATAGGAAAAAGCCTCAAACAGGAGATGACATTTGAGATGAAGTTTACAGACAGAAGAAAGGGGACTACTGGGCATTGCAGGTAAAGAGAACATCATGAATAAAGCTATGAAGATGTAAAAGTGGGTTTCCTGTTGGGAAGCCAGCAGGCATATCAGTATGGTTGAAACATATAGTCCACAGAAGAATGATACACTGGAAAAATCATCTTTTGTGTGTGTGTGTGTGTGTGTGTGTGTGTGTGTGTGTGTGTGGTCAAGTGAGAATGGAGGGAAGAACTGCTGGCTTAGCTTGAAGTGGAAAGGACAATTAGAAGGCTATGACAATAGCATAGGCAAGGGGTAATGAAGGTCTGAACTCCCGAAGGGGGAGTGGGGATAGAAAGGAAGATGTTTACCTCTTGCTTGTTTGCTTTCAGATTTATGCCTCCAGATGATCCTTTAGGACGCCATGGCCCAAATCTTGAAAATTTCTTGAGAAAGAGACCTGTTGTTCCGGAGCATAAGAAGCAACCATGCCCTTATGGTGAGTACCTATGTGCAGAACTGAGTTCTATACTAAGGGAAACATAAGGACTATAGGAATGCTTATTTCTGAAAGGTTTCCCTTTCAAATGGAAAATCCTAACTTGTCCACTTCCTGGGAGTTAATTAAAGTCTGTGCCTTTATGTATTCCCAGTTAGGCATTTAAAAAAACATTCTAGAAACTGCATGAGGAAAAGGTAACTAGAATTGAAGGAAAGATTGGTTGTCACTTGTTTAAATAATGCACGTGTTCTAGCTGCCTCCATCCTGAGCAGTGTTGCTGGAGGTAGGGAAGTGCAGAAACCCAGATGGCCTATGGAAGCAGAAAGGGCAATGCCAAATTGGATTTGGCCCCAAGAAGGATGTGTCTTTCAAGCAGGTGACTACACTCTCTGTCAACTAATAATACTCTTTTCTTCAGTTCTGTATTTTCCAGTTTGCTTCCAAACTTCATTTTCGTTTGCTTTTTTTAAAATATAGTTTTCCGGAGTGCTTTCGTGACCTTACGCAGGTCCCTCAATACAAAGTTTGTGAGCCTAACAGTGCAACATTGGCTGCCTGGTCTGAGGCTACCTTGCATGTTCACTCTTTCGGATAATCATTTATTTATGGGACATCTTGGGTTTTTTTCTTTTTCTCAATTAATGTTTATTTAAATTAAAGAGTATTTTCATGTTCATTATCTTCATTTAGTCTTCACAATGACTGTATAATATAGGCATAATCATGAACTTTTTTTACAGAAGAGGAAATTGAGGCTCAGAAGGTAACGTCACTTACCAACGTTACATGGCTAGTAAGTGACATAGCTGGAATTGAAACTCAGGTCTGACTGGCTTCCAAGCCTATGCTTTTTGCATTGTACTATGTGGGCTGCTACTACCCTACACCACCTCAGCATGCAGGTTATGCCTAGGCGAAGTTGTGAATTTCAGTTCTTAGCTTTTACACTGCAGTTTCCTCCCCAGCTTTCCACTTCTTCCCTCTCCCCCCCCCCTTGATGTTGTCCTGCCTCTCTCATTTTCATGGAGAGTTAATTTTCTTCCTTAAGCCCAAACAGTAAAACTCTAACCTGAGTAACCAGATTGTTACAACAGTTTCTGACAGATTTGCACCAGTATGAGAGAGAGTCTTACCACAAGGCATTATTTTTCAGGCAAAAAATGCACCTATGGCCACAAGTGCAAATACTACCATCCGGAGCGGGCCAACCAACCACAGCGTTCAGTGGCTGATGAGCTCCGCATCAGTGCCAAACTGTCCACAGTGAAAACCGTGAATGAAGGCACCCTGGCCAAGTGTGGCACAGGGCTGTCTAGTGCCAAAGGTGAGACAACCTCAGAAGTCAAACGTGTGGCCCCCAAGCGCCAATCGGATCCCAGCATCCGGTCCATGGCTGTGGAGCCTGAGGAATGGCTGCCCATTGCCCGTAAGCCTGAGGCCAGCTCTGTCCCCTCACTTGTGACTGCCCTAAGTGTCCCCACAATCCCACCCCCCAAAAGCCATGCCGTGAGTGCACTCAACACCCGTTCAGCCAGCAGCCCAGTGCCAGGATCCTCTCATTTCTCCCACCAGAAGGCTTCACTGGAGCACATGGCCAGCATGCAGTACCCCCCAATCCTGGTTACCAACAGCCATGGAAACCCTATTAGCTATGCTGACCAATACCCAAAGTTTGAGTCCTTGGGGGACCACAGCTACTATTCAATGCTGGGCGACTTCTCCAAACTGAACATCAACAGCATGCATAATCGAGAGTACTATGTGGCTGAAGCAGACCGAGGGGTATATCCCCGGAATCCCAACCTCTGTCCTGACAACCGTATGAGCCATACCAGGAACGACAACTATTCCTCTTACAACAACCTGTACTTGGCTGTAGCTGATAGCCATCCTGAAGGCAGTTTGAAGCTGCATCGCTCGGCATCTCAGAACCGTCTTCAGCCTTTTCCTCATGGTTACCATGACGCCTTAACGCGAGTGCAGAGCTATGGCCCAGAGGATTCTAAGCAAGCACCCCACAAGCAGTCAGTTCCCCACTTAGTTCTGCAAACCCAGCACCCAGCAACTGGAGCATGCTCCAACTGTCCTGGAGACTACCCTATGCCTCCCAATATCCATCCTGGGGCAGCCCCTCAGCCAGGACGTGCCCTTGTAATGACTCGGATGGACAGCATTTCTGACTCCCGCCTCTATGAGAGCAACCCCATGAGGCAAAGACGACCTCCTCTGTGCCGGGAACAACATGCCAGCTGGGACCCATTGCCCTGTGCAACTGATTCCTATGGCTACCACTCCTATCCCTTGAATAACAGCCTCATGCAACCATGCTATGAGCCAGTCATGGTACGGAGCGTGCCTGAAAAGATGGAACAGCTTTGGAGGAATCCTTGGGTTGGAATGTGCAATGATAACAGGGAGCATATGATCCCAGAGCACCAGTATCAGACTTATAAGAACCTCTGCAATATTTTCCCTTCAAACATTGTCCTTGCAGTGATGGAGAAGAATCCCCACACAGCAGATGCCCAACAACTGGCAGCTTTGATTGTTTCTAAGCTTAGGGCTGCTCGTTGACATGACATAGAACTTATTCCTTTATACAAATATAAATATTAATACTAATAATGCATTAATACTATGATAATAGTAACAAATAATTTTGTGTTGCGCTTTTCAAGTTATAGTGTTTATGTTATTTGAAGCGCAAAACAACCCTGTATGGTAAATCTTATTAATGTCTTATTTTCTAGAAAAAGAAACTGAATCTCATTGAGATTAAGTTATTTGCCAAGGTCACGCTGCTAGCAAGTGACCAAACCAGGACTCATACTCAAGTCCTCTGACTCCAAGTCTCATGTTTTTTTGCACGGCACCATGCAATGGAGGACAAAACTCAGGGGGAGAGGTCTAAATGCAAGAAACTCCCAAGGATTCCATTACCAATGTTTTCTTAATCACACATTCTATACTACAAAGTATTGATAATATATCTAATTTAGAGAGCAAGAGCATCAGGATCAAATCATATGTTGAATTAACCTTTTGGGATTAATAGGATATTTAAAGGTATTTAAAAGTAAATGCATAAATTATTGCATGAATATCTGACCATTCGATATCTTTACTAACCAAGCTATAGGGTCACATCAAGGCTTCTAGAGGTATATTTCAAATCTATTGTTAGAAATTATATTGCATGTATAACTATGTATTTAGTTTGAGATGTTTGTGTATCTCCATATAACCTTTTATATAGTGATGATGAGAAGAAAAGCTCTGCACAGTCCTTAGTCTACAGTTGTATAGATCATGAATCTAATTTGATTTTATGTCACATTTCATAGTTACAACTAGTTTTCAAAGTGAAATTACATGCCGATATTTGAATATTGTTTTCTTAGATGTCAGAGCAAACTAGCTCTATTTCCTTTGCACTTTTTACTTGTCAACATTTACTGACAGTTCTTAGCTTTTACGTCTCTTTACCTTAGCAAATTAGGGAACAGATTACAGCCTTCTTCAGAGGAGCTGACGGACAAGCTCAAGTTCCAAGCATAGCAGGTGTGTGCTAGACAACACAGAAGAGTTTGACCAGGACCAAGGGATTTACTACCAGACTCCACTGCCTCTTTCCCAGGAGATATGGCCAAACTTGTGCAGCATTAAATGATGGACACAAGAGCTGCACTCAAGGAGGGTCTAACGGATACTCTTTAGACTTCTGACCTATGCAGTATTCGACATCAAAGGATAAAATGTAATGGAGGACAGTGCACAGACATGTAATCCACTTTCTCCTGCTGTCCACCCTTTGGGCAATAAGGTTGATCATTGATGGAACAGAATTTCTTTAGGAAACAAAACCAGGGGATTTTCTAAGTGGAAAAAGGCAGCTTACAAAAGGGGATGCTACATCTTTGCTAATAGCTGGCTCAGTTATGCACTTCAAATACATGCAAAGAGAATGCACTTACCCTTAGATAATTCTTAAATGCATTAGTAAAGGCAGCAGGACTTGGGGTTGGCACCATTTGCGCAACTAGTATCTTGCTCAGGGTGGAAACTTTGTAGCTAAATGCCTCTAGGCATTTATTGTTTTTGGTTTTTTTTTTTAAGCTGTACTAAATGAACCCCTTTTTAAATCCATTGTATATTAAACATTTTGAACCCTGACCTGCTCACTATTTCTTGAGCTGGAACTTGCTAATTTCTATGATTGTTGGGTTTTGTTTTGTTTTGTTTTTGGTCATGAAAGTTGAAAAGGCCTGGTCTAGGTCTCTTGTTGCTCTGTGAGGTGTGACACTGCCTATAGGTGTTTCTTACTGTGAAACATTCCGCATGTGAGGCTGTAGTCAGGGTTGCTTTTGGTGGTTTGATAATGACTTGCACGCTGCTTTCTGGGTTTGTCTCTGTCCTAGTTGATTAAAACTGCATCTCAACCAGCATTTATCAGTTAACCACAGCTTCATATTCAACTCTTTCCCTCTGATCTTTCCATTTCCCAACATACTGAGGTGTAAAAGTATCTTCTGTCGAGGAATAAAATAGAAAGTGACAGTTGCCACTGAAATGCTTGCAATTCACACAGTTTCACCTAAATTTCACACAAATACCATTTCCTATCTTCAACTTCTTAGACCTTCTGAATCTGTCCCATGTCTAAATCAGTGTATTTGACAATCTTAGATGACTCTACTGCCTTTGTGACAGTTTGTTCATCTTCCTACCAAAATCATCAACGGTACCACAGTATCCACTAGCTGCACAGTTTACAGGGAAACACAAGATTTATCTTGTCAGTTGCAATTTATCTTGAAAACATGTTCATGTTTAGTACTCAGAAAAACTGTAAGCTCCTCCCAACACAGGAAATATTCTTAAGGCAGCATACGTTATTTTTTATTTTCAAAAAACAATTGTCATTCTTCTCATAAAATGTGAATGAACCAAAGTGGTTCAAACTAAAAGCAATGTCTAAATAACCAGAAATGACCTTTTGTTGATACAAATTATATCGTTTTTTTTCCTGATTGTATAAAAAACAAATGTACAAAACTCATAATGAACTAAGTTAGGTACTGACTTTTCACCATGATGTTTCTGGCATTGTATGTCACAGGACAGCAGCCTGGGGGTCATGAGGGAGCTATTTCCAAAGAGCAGTAGCGGTTTATAGACAAAGACAATTTTTCAAGACTTCTTTATTACAATGCACACAACTATTGTGTGTATAGTTTCAAGCATTATATTGTGTAAGTTCTCTTTAGCCTATTAAATTTAATATGTCCCTGCAAAAAGAATTTTGTGTCAAAAGTGTGTTAGTGAATCATCTGCAAGAAGCTACAATTATGAATGCATAAATCTAGCATGGTTTTTAGTGAAGTTATTAGAGAAACATTTTGTTTATACTGAGGTCTACACACCTCTTGACTTTTCCATTTTGTCTGTAATTATAAAACAACAAATACAAAGAAGCATTGTGACCTTCTCAGCTCTCCTGATAATAAAATCAGGCTTCCTTTCTAGGGTTAAGCATATGTCCTTCAGAATACTTACCTCCAAACATTCAGCAGGGGTTATTGCAGAGTGTTTTGTGTGGTTACAAGGACCAGTATATTTTGCAAGAGGTGCTTTGTACTTTTTTCACTGAATTTCTGAACTCATAGCAAATCTGTTCCTGTTCAGGCCTTAGATTTTGTAGATTTTGTGATTTTTTTTCTTTTTGTGATTTTGTTTTTGCTATTTTTATTTCAACCTGAAGAAGTGTGATTCTGGAGTGGCATGGTCAATCCAGTTACCAGAGCCTTTTCAAAGGTGGCATATAGCCATTGCACTGTCTCTTAAAGTGCAAAGTATGGAAGGGAGAATGACAGATGTCCTATGGAAAGGGTCTGTAAAACTTTTTTTCTTCTAAGTAATAATATAAGTTTTTTTTCTCTCTCTCTGCTAGTTTCCAGAACTTTGAAAACCCATTTTTTTCTATTTGAGAATAAAGTATCTTTATAAAGTAATTCAAACATTGATAATCATGAACCATTGGCACTGAGCTTTCTTCTAACACAGAAGAGTTCACTTTTAGAGAGGCGCTCAGTTACTGTTCTATCTATGCTGTTAGTATGGGACTTTGTACAACTGCCCTTTTTGAGGGCCGACAATTTCAATACACTTTTACTCTGTGAACCAGGTCTGAAACTGCACAGGGAAAATAATGTTAAGCTATCCAAAGAGCCCTGCTCAGGTGTCCTCCTAATCCTTCTCTGCCTTCCCCTAGTTTTCTTCTCCTCACGTCTGACACTGAGGAGGGCATAGTCTTAAACTGAAGTGGCACTATAGTTAGTTCTCACTGGAAACCAAACCAGTGTATTTTGGGAACCTGCTTGTCTAAAGTAGTCGATGCCTTTGAAAAGACTCAGCATATTCAATGTCTATCATATTGTAGCTAGCTATATACATAGGCAGACTGACTATTTCTAGTCCTGATTTGTATATTACTGAGCTATAGTAGTTTGCTTTATCCATTTGTGGGATTAAACAAATACTGTTGTAAACTTTTATAAAACCTCTTTGGGTTTTTTGTTTGACCCAAACATAATGTAAGTCTCAATGACAAAATACACAAAGCCAACCAGAGGTGAGTGAAAATATATCCCAGTTTTGTCTACCCCTATAATGCAGGTGCAGTGCTTTGCAATGTTCTCACTAGCATGAATGTGTTATGACTACCTAATGAGGTTTTAATTGGTTTCGCCTATAATCATGATTGAAAATGCTGTATCATTGACACTAATGAACTGCAACACACTTATTTTCTGCATAAACTATTTGTCTACTAACTACTAATGGCTGTGTTTCTTTAAGAACATCAACAACAAAAGCCATACCACACCGACCTACACACATACTCTAGTTCACTTCTAAAAACTTAATTTTCTGTCCTTGGAGAATTTCAATAAAAACTTGAAACCACAAAAAAAAAATTCTGTCCTTGGGACTTGCATCTTGAGATAAGCTGTAAGGAGAGTGTTCTCCCCAGATGAGTTCATCTGAATTTTATCACAGTAAGCATATATTCCTTCTTCTATCTTTATAGACTAACATAGCTCCAAGTGCTACTCATCTGGTGTTTCCCACAGGGCTGGACTGGGCCAAGCCTCCACTCATGGGTCAGAACTAGATGGAGGGCTCAGGGCCCAGCTTAGTTTCTTCCCTGAATAGCCTTAGGGCCACAGAAATATCATCTGCTGGGCATTAGCCAAAATATCAGAGCTAGAAGCAGCCTGGCACCCTATATTTTACAGAGAAGTCGCTGGTGGAATGCTCAGCTGCATCAACTCCATCAGGTTATAGGTGTGGGAACTGAGGACCCAAGAACTAAAGAGATTTGACTAAGGCTGAACAGGGAGGTAATGGCAAAGCCATGACTGGAACCTCAGGCCTCATTGCTCCCAGGCCAGTGAGCTCTTTATTACAGTGGTGTGTGCTCTTTCCTCATGCTTTTAGGGAGCTTCCTACTCCCACCCCAACCTCCCCATCCCCACCCCCCAAAAAATCCAGGCCAGTCCCATTCTAAGGGTAGAGAGGACCACAGTTGCTACAGGGGAGCCCAGCCTGAGCCTTTGGAAGGGACTATTCATATTCTGAGAATATTCATATTCTGAAATATTCTGAGAATATTTCTTTTATCATCCTTTTGGGACTGAGAGTGCTTATCTCTCCCTATCCTTTTCCTGCTTTTTCTCACATTACTCAGGCATAAATGTAATTAAGTTCTTACTGAGTACCAAATAGGGACCTGGTCCATACCAGACTAGGGAAAGACAGGAGAGGAATAAACAGTTCCTAGCTTCTGGAACTTACACTCTCATGAGGAAATAAGGCATGCTTACAGAATAAGTTAATAAATTAAGACTTTCTTGGAGGGTGTGGCAGCCCGAGTGTTGGGGGGAGTGGTAACAATAGTTAGAATTCCAAGAGGGGACAATTCAATATTTAATGCCTCTTCCTAATCATAGGTGGGAAATCAACTAGTTTGACCACTTCTCTCTCTAGCTTAACTCTCTGGCCTCAGGACCTACTATGTTCCAATTATCCTGGACCCTTCACTGGTGTCCCAACATGCCATGCTCTTCCTTTATCCCCTTCAGACTTTTACTTACTTCTACTCTTTGTTCTGACTAGAGTAACTTGCTTTTCAAGACTCACTGCTAATATTACCTCCTTTATTAAGCTGTGCCACCTCCTTGATGAAGCACTGTTGGTCCTTAGCTATAGTGGGCCTTGCAGGCATTTTGAACAATCCTTCTATCTTAGCGTTTGTCACTCTGTTACAATTATGTTGGCATGCAGACTCCTCTACAAATAAGGGAGTTCCTTAGAAGCAGAAGCCATGTTCTTCATCACTGATGAATTATCAGAAGGGGTGACTCTCAATTATTGTCATTGAATAACAATATAATCTATGCTCCCTTCCCTTGACTCCCAACTCTGTGCCCCAGTTAAATGCGTACAGTTTGAAGACTTTCTAATCAGTCTCTGATCTCTAGTCAGAAGGAAAATGTCCAAGGGCACTGGGCTATTGTTGCTTCCTGGCCAGTCCTCCCCTACCGCTCTCCCACACCTGACCCTACCCTTGACCCCACTGTCTAAAGCAGCCCTTCCCAGGGACCTGCTTCACAGATCCCAGGTTTCAGAACTCCAGCAAACAATGACCCTTGACTCTTACCCTCCCTGGATCTGGTCTAGAAATAAGCTCATATAGTCTGCTTTTCATCTTTAGGTCCATCTTTGAAGGCCAGGGGAAAGCACTTTGTCCTAGGTTATACAGACCTGAGTCATGAGTTCAAGGCCTACTAATCCTGGTATGAATCCACACCGCTCACACATACAAAGCATGGTACACTTTAAAGAGCACTTTCACATCTATTACCTTTTTTGATCCTTACAACAAGCCCGTGAGGCAAATACTACTCTCTTACAGATGAAGAAACTGGCATAATTTACCCAAGGTTGCTCCCATTAAGTGATGGAGTTCCCTGGAACCTGGGTCTTTGGGCAGATTTTCCCTCTGTATTCTGGTACAGCTCAAACTTCAGCATGCATCAGAATCAACTGGTGACTGTTAAACCAGATTGCTGCTCACCCTTAATCTTTCTGATTCAGGTCAGTAGTGCGGTTCAATAATTTGCCTTTTTTATTCTTATAATTTTTATTTTGTTATGTTAGTCACCGTACAGTAGATCCTTAGTCCTTGATGTAATGCATTTCTAACAAGTAACCAAATGATGCTGATCTTGCAAGAAACTTGGATCTATATGCTATTAATTTGTTTTGTGCCCTTGGACAAATCCCTTCCCTTTTTGTTTGCCTCAGCATCTCAATGCATAAAATTAGGGGGCTAGATTAGAACCAAGATTTCCAAATTTTTTAGCAGCAAAACCCATTTGGTAAAAAAACAAAACAAAACAAAACCAAACCAAAACAAAACAAAAAAAACTTACATAGGATACCAATACATACACAATATATAAAATCCAGGCTGCTCCAGGTAAGTGGTGGAGGGAAATCAAGAATTTCCAGCACCCATCTCCACACGGAGCCGGTGCTGAGCTACCTCCCAGAATACATTTGCAAATCTCTTGACTATGTGTGGCCTATATGCTCTTTGAGGGCTCCTTCAGCTCTGACATTCCAGGATGCTGGAAGATAGCATTCGCCATTATGGCAGGAGTGGGAAGATTTGGAGGGAAACTGACTGCATTAACCAGTGCAAGAGACTGTTCTGCCCATGCCTAATGTTTGGGTCCACACAAGGTAGGAAAATCTTAGCCCTGCTGGACTGATGGATCCCTCTGATAATCTGTTTAGGTCTGTGGGCCAGCTCTAGAAAAATTATACACACATACCCACAAAGATATTCAGGATATCCTTTAAGAAATGTTGGGGACTTCGCAGGGTTCCTACTTCAAGTTAAGCTTTGATGGGGTCAGACATGACGTTTCCGCTAAATTTCTTCTTGGCACTTTCATAGCATAAACCCTCCCCTTCCTTTCTTCATTCTTTAGCTCACCCACTCCTTGGGCCAACCTCTTGTCTGGAATGCTGCCTAGTTCTGTCCCTTGCTTCCCCTTGTCTGGGGCCAACTTGGCCCTATACAGATGCCCACTCTCTTGCTCAGCTATCACTCTCCCCAGAGGATGGGTAATACTGTAGCCAGACTTAACCTCAATCAACCTCCACCCTGAAATTATAACCCTGAGAAAAACAAAGAACCTGTGGCACAGCAGAGCTCCCTTAGAGCTCCCTCTGCAGAGCTTCAGGTTATGACTGGTGACTTTGTCTTTTCTCACCCGGCAGAGGGTGGGTTGGGAACATAATCTATTCATCCCGGTCTCTTGGCAACTCAGAGCTGGCAGACTAGGCACTCTTGAATGTCTGACAGAATTGGGTGACCATAGAGAAGGAGCTCTAGGTCAGCCTGTAAGATTTCTCTAGCTTCAGTGCCTACCACAGAAAAGTCCACTCTATCTTTCCTAGGCCAAAGGAGTGGAAAAAGAACAAAGGTTTCTTTTTGGTTTTCAATTGCTGTTTAGTGCCCAGTGAGGGTAAGCAAGGAAATGAGCCAAAAGCCTGCTAGGTAACATCAGGAAGACCTAGGTCCTCCCACTGTCAGGGAGGTTCCAAGCAGATTCCCCTGATGCTGGCTGGGTTCTACAGCAGTATCTCTCTTCTGGAGCCTGATGTTTCCAAGTGAGCTAGCCCCATTCCACAGCTGAGAGGAGTTAAGATGGTTCAAATCAGGAAGAAAGTATGAGTGGGGCCTGATGGTGAAAACAATTAGGGGCAGTGGGCCCAAGCTTCTGCTTAAAGCCCTGTTATGATCACACCTTCTCTGGGTCCCCCAGAAAAAAGCAACTACACTGGTCTGCCCCAGCACACACTCCCTTACCTTACAAACACCAAAACTGACAGTTGCCTGTTTATTGTTTTTCAAAACAAAATAAAAAAAAAAAACATATTCCAAATTCCACTGTGGCAGAAAGCTGAGCTGATAGGGCTGATGTGGGCTGTCTCCCAGGTTGTTTCATGGAGCATCAGGTGCACTGGTGGGGGCCGGGAGCAGGGGGACAACAGGGGCAGGGAATGGGCTGTTGCCCCGACAGGGGTGGATTAACACCTTGAACCAGAGTGAGCGTCAGAAGAGCTGCAGGCCAGTTTTGAGTCCATGCAGCTGGCCCTGGCTCCAGAGAAGGCCCTCCAAGTTGCTGCTGCCATTGCTACTGTTGCTGCAGTTGTCACTGCCCGCGCCACAGCTCAAGCCGAGAGTGCTGTGGAGAGAGGGGAAAGGAGTCAGTCATGGAAAGAGCCAGCTTTAGGCTCTAGAAGGGTTAAGGGCGCTTGATTGATGTGTGTCTATGGAAAGGGCCCACCTTCCTGCCTGGTTTTACGAAGACTATGGAGCAAATCAGAAACTACTTCAGATGGGCCCCAGGGGTAGTTCTGCCTTCCCCCCAATTGAGAGAAGGAGGGAAGGAGCACAACTTTTCAAATGAAACTTTATTCAGAGCCCTAGTATATAAACCAGATTAAAGCAGAATTATTTGGGTCGAGGCAGGAGGGAGGGCCCGTACCACCCCATCCCAGTAAGATATTGAAAGTGGCCACCTTAACAGGTCTTTCTGTAAGGCCCTAGATGTTGGGGTCCCAGAGGACCCTGGCTGGATCCCTCCCACCCCCAACAGCTGGTTAAGGGGTTCAAGGCCAGGACTGGGCTACAGGGCTAGGCCCAGATCCCATCCCAGGACTGCAAGGTTGCTCTAGGGAGAGGACTGCCCTTCCCCTCCCTGGCGCTGCTCAGAACATTCTTGCTTCCCCTGCTTCCTGCACGTCCTTCCAGGTAGATGAGGGTGACAGCTGAGAGCAAAGCCATCATCCTTCCCCTCAGGCAGATCCATGGTTACACTACTGCAGCTGAAAAAACCCTCAGAGATGATCTAGTCCCATTCCCTCCCATCACCCACCATCTTACAAACAAGGGAACTGAGGCCCAGAGATGAAAAGGGACTTGCTCCCGGACACATAGCCAAGTCAGGGGTGGAGCTGAGACCAGGAGCAGGGATGGGCATGCCTGTTCCAGCAGAGGAAGCCTCCCTACTACGGGGGGTGTGGGAACTGGACCGATCAGCTTCCTTCTGGAATTAACAGCTCCACCTGCCCACACTTGATACCTTGATGCTCATCAAGCCAGCCCTACCCAAGGGGAGAGGAGATCTTTCAGACATGTGGGCCCCACTCCCAACTACAGACCACCTAGTTTCCCCAGCTGCCTCGTCTCCTCTCCAAGAGGTCTGCTGCCCCCTGGCCTAGAACAGAGTCCACAGCACTGCCTTGGGCCTGGCCAGCTGCCGGGGCCCCTGGGTTCTATAGCTCTCTGCCTGAAAGTCCAGAGGAAGAGGGGCTCATCTCCCAGGGAGTGGGCAGGCAGCACAGGGACAGACTCAGTTTCAAGGGCCCACAGAGGTCTCTCTCTGGTACTCACAGGATTCTCCCGGTCACAATGGCCCCGCATTCCGGAATGTACAGGCCCTCTGGATGGGCTCCTTTGTGTTACCAGCAGAGCCCCTCAGCAAGGGCTGCTTGGTTCCTGGCTCCCTGATGACCCAAGGGCTCCCACGCCTGTGATCCAGAGGCGAGTTTCGAGGGAGAGCATGGAGCCCTGCGCAGGCCTTGCTACCAAGATGCCTGCACAGTGTGGGGAGGCCTACTGATTACTCTGTGCACCTTTGGACAAATCCCATCCCCTTTCTGGGCCTCAGTTTTCTCCTCAGAAGCATGAGGAAGTTGAATTACAGCACCCGTTCTTGACCTTTTGGGAGTGGTGGACCCTTTAGAGAATCCAAGGAAAGCTACAAAACTCTCTCCTCCCAAAATGTGTGTGCACACATACATACACTCTCTCTGTCTCACACACATACACAAACTGGATGCAATCTGAAAGGGGTGCCAAGCCAGCTCTGTGTGGCTACCTCAATGCCCGCCCCCCCAACTAGGGACTGGGAGTCCTGGCAAGGGCACAGCCAGGGACTGGAGTTTATACATCCCTCATTTAGGCCCTGACTGGGGGAAGCTACCTCCCCCACCCATCCTACTTTGTATCCCTCCCTTCCTCCCTCCCTCCCTCCTGCGGGAGGCAAGAAAGGGGTAAGAAACCCTGCTGCCATTGGCACTCACCCAGTCTTGCCTGTTGGGGGTTCCAGCCGCTGCTCTAACACAGGCTGGTCCAAAAGATACATGGTGTCATAATTCTCCAGCATAAGCTCTGCTGGGTCCTCAGTCTGACCTGGCATTAGGCCCAAGGGGAAGGTATCCCATCGTACATCTTCTGTGGAGCAAAGGGAGGAGACAAGAGTGGGCTGATTAGCTAGTTCTCAAACTGGTATACAGGCCTACCTACAAGGTCTACCTGCCCACCTCAATTAGCCCGCTCAGCATGGGATTTCTGTGCAAGTCCAGCCTCATTCCTGTCTGCATCATTTCTTATGAGCTCCTTTCTTCACACTCCCTACCCCTTCCACACTCCCTTATTCACTCTTTATTGCCCTTCTTCCCTTCCCTGTGTTCACACACACCCACACTTGCCAACACAACCCACCCCCAAGTCCACACATGCCATGTACACAACTACAAACATATCTGTTCCTCTCGGCTCTTCTCCCGCTTGCCAGACATGTCCTCAACATGAACACAGACAAGGATATCTTCTTCAGACCTGGCCTTATCACTGCCTCAGCCTTTCACCTGCTCTGCTATTTCTGCACACACATATATCCTGGAGAGTCTGGATGCCCCAGAATTCCCATACTGCATCTCCAAACCCAGATACCTGAGAGTATCTGAATGGCCTAGATTTCCTGCACGTCTACACACAACCCCCACCCCAACGTGTTTGAATGCCCCATTTCTTAGTGGTCTTGCCTTGAGAGATATACACACACCCCCACGTACCACCTCAGGGTGGACTCTCAGAGGTATTGTACCCTCCCCCCGCCCCTGCAAGGTCTTATTGCCCTCAGATGTAAACACAAAGAACATCCCTTATCTAGGGAAGGACCATCTTACTGCATACCCACTGCCCACTGCCATCTAAGTATATAAACACACAGACTGAACCCACCATTCAATGAATGCTCCCAGTTTCACTCCCTGCCTCCTACACCTCTCATTCACAGGCATACAAGAATGTATGAGAAATCTTCATGTCCCTGTGTATGTGTATGCCCACAAAGCAGCAGCAATGGAAAGAGGGAGAAGAAAAGGCTTTAATATCCTACCCTTTCCACTTTCATAAACTACTCTCCCAGCCCCCCAACAGATATTCCACTTTAGAATGAACCATATGAAGCATGCTCCACCACCTCTGTCCAATCACTTAAACACCCTCGACGTAGTATTAGAGAGAGGAACGTTCCCATCCTTATACCAGTGCAGCCAATGTTGGTTCAAGTGAAGCTTTCATGAGCTTCTTTCTCCAAGTAGATCCAGTTTCTGGCCTTCTCCATCTCCCTGGTACCTTACCCAAAAAATTCTCCTTGTCACAATGCCCCTGGCATTCTGGTAAGTATCACGCCTGGACTAGCTTTTCATGTTACCCATAGAACCACCCACCCCGATTCTTTTACAGGAAGAAGTTGTGTCTGTCTTAATGCCCTGTGTTGCCCTATAAATACGATACCTTCATACACAGGGGCCACTTCCCCCATGTCTGTCACTGACCTGACCATCCTCCCTCTCCATCACCAACATCCCCAACCTTTGTCTGTATCACAGCCCCTCCCTCTCCAGCCTGACATCTGTGTACATGTCCCTCAGTGACAACACAGCACACATGGGCTACTTCTGGATGGCTGTCTCACTGACTGTTCTCACACTTTTCCATATACCCCCACCTCTCATTGCCACTTCTCCTCAGACATACTTCCTGGCTCCCAAAGGTCTCAGTGACCCTGCCTCTTCTTCCAAAAACATGTGTGCAACTACGCACAGATGCATAGTATCCACTTCACAATGACTTCTTTCACAGCCCCTACTCTCTCACACGTACAATTCTGCCTGTATCAATGCCCCTCCCAGTCAATATTTACAAAGACCCCAAACACAGCCCTCCCTGCCCTAAGAGACTTCTCTGCCACCAGGCTTTGGTTATGTCCAGCACGTACAGGACCACACACAGACATAAAGGTGCTCCCTCACACCTAGCACCTTTATGCACCAGCCCTTCCACACACAAGTCCACACAAGGGCAAAGGCTCTACCTTTACCCCTAAGTTCCTTTGCTACCTTCCCTCTCTCTCCCTATTGTTCCCAACCATGCCCACCCTACACCATACCCAATCCCAGCTGTTTTCCTTCCCTCTTTCAGGTTTCATCATACTGGCTGTGCCCTACATCTACCCCTGCCTCCGGTGTGTACACATACACACATGCCCCCACCCCCGACACATACACCAAACTATTGGTTCCTTCAGGATCTCCCTGCCTTAAAGTTCCTGTTCCCTAACTTAAACAAAGGCACTCAAAACACATCCCTCAGGAGAAGAAGACTTGTGTACCCCCACTTTCTTATCATCTAATCTTCTCTTCCCCCTTCAGGCTTTGTCTCACTAACTTGTATACTCACCTAAGATCACACCACTCCTTTATTTTCACTTTGCTGATCTCCCTTCCACTTCCTCTAACTTAATATCCCTGGTTTCCCTCTTTCTCATACAAACAGAAAAGAGAAGTCTCATCACCACCCAGCCTCCATTTATACACACACATACACATAATACATAGAAAGCATTATTATTTGTCTCCCTGCTCCTGGATCACTGCATGCAAAAAACACATGCAGAATCACATATATCCACACACCTCTTGCTTTCTCTCTGTATTTTGCTACTCAGTGCCCACACCCACACCATCCCCCATGGGGCACTCTGCATGAAGCAACCAGTAGCGTGACAACTGTTAGTGCCCGGAAGCTTACAGACTCTGTCTTAAAGGGGAGGAAAGCCAGGTGCCATCTACACGTCAGGTTGCCTCACACTGGCCACCTTCTGCTACTTTCCATCTCTTCTCTAGTGTGGAGGGAAGCCTCTAGAACCAGCTGGAGAGGGAAGGCTGGTGTGATGGAAAGTGGGTATCAGGCTTCTTACCAGAGCTAACTTGCCATGGAGAGCCCTGCAAAGCTCCTCTTTTCTGGGCCAGCAGCCTGGCATTCTCAGCCGTGGGAGACTCCTCCCCAGTAGAGAAAGGCCCCACCTCCATTCTATCTTCCTCTTCTTCCTCTTCTTCCTCCTCCTCCTCCTCCTCGTCATCTTCTTCATCTTCCTCCTCCCACTTTTGGTCATCATTTTCCTCTTCTTCCTCCTCCACCCTATCTTCCAGATCTTTCTCCTCCTTTTCATCTTTCTTGAGATCATTAAGACTGCCCTGCTCCTCCTGCGGCTGAGGTTCTCCTTCAATTCCAAAGGAAACAGCTGGTTTGAGGCTCCAATACAGGCTGTCCAGTGTGTAAGGAGACTTCCCAATGGGGGAGGCCTCTGAGCCCTCCTGTACTAGGCTGTTCTCTCCAGTCTGGGTATAAATGGAACAGATGCGTAGCAGCCTCTCCTGCTCCTCATCTGGCAGGACCTGTCCCATGGCTTTGAAGACACTGAGCAAAGGAAAGGATGGGGTAAGAAAGATTCAAAATCTCAACTCACTTCATACCCCAATATTCCATGGTTTGAACTTGGTCTCCTGAGTTTCCAGAATGCCTCTGAAAAGCAGTGCAGAAGAGCAAACAGAAATGGGACCAGGGCCCCTGAACAAGCTCTGTGATTCATCTCTGTGACTCACTTCTATTCTCAGTAAAATAAGGGTAATAACGGCACCTAACTTATAGGGTTGTTGGGAAGAGTGAAGACAGGTCACATAGAATGCCTGGCACAGTGCCTGGCACATAGTGAGTGGGCATGCAATAAATGATAGCTATTCTTCTGTACTAAATGCTATGTAAATACACAAATTAGCCAACAGGCCAACAGGACTGGACATGAGAATGGTAGATCCCTCTCTTCCCCGGGCCTAGCTGAGCTATTTGTCCTGAGCTCCAAAGATGTGCCTGGAAGTGTGTTGGGCTCCTTCTGCATGGAACACAAAATGTGATCCCTTTCCAGGAGCAACTCTAGCCCAGTCTGAAATGGAAGAAAAGAAAAAAAAAAAACCAGCAGTTGACAAGACAAAGCAAGATGTGGGAGGGAAGCCAGATGAACACTGCGGACCTTGGGCACTACAGGAGCTGGGGAGAGGCAGAGAGTACAAGGAGGGCAGGAGAGATCAAGGGAGGGCTTTGTGCAGAGACAAGAGTGAGCACACTATACCGTGTACATGTAGTGGGAGTAGCCTGGCTCCAGGAGAAGGGCTGTGCTGGGGAGCTGTGGGAGGAAGAGAAGGCTGCAAAGGTTACGTGTGTGTGTCGGGCAGAGGGGTTCACCTGACAACTCTAAGCACAGGTGATTGCTGCATTTCTGAAGATCACCATGGTGCACATGTGGAGGATGGCCACATGGAGGATGGAGTGGATGGGGCAGCCTGGAGGCAGGGAGACCAGAAAGCCGGTAAGGGTTGACAGAGGGCACTGACAGTGGAGATGAGGGGGAGAGAAACTGTGAAAGACAGAGAGCAGGGCTTGGTGACTGGATGGTAGGGGTCAGGCAGAGAAGAGTTAAAGATGATAACAGTGTGCACATGAAGGATGGTGCTAACAGCAAAACCAGCAACAGACATAGAGCCAATAGGGAGGAGAGTTCCTAGGGAGGAAGAGGGTGAACACCCCTTCCAGAGCCTCATATAAAACCAGGCATCTGGGGGAGTGGACAAATAGCTCCCTTCTAGGTGTACTGAGTTGTGAACTGCACTGTGAGTTGTTCATGGAGGTCGCCATATGCTCAGCAGGCTATCTGGCCACATATGGTCTTTGGTCACGGCGGGGGGGGGGATAGGGCTGGGGGCTAGTGACTCTATTGGGAGACCCCTTCTGCAGGGCTAATTTCATATTCCAAGAGGACACTGGCTCAAATTGAATTAATATTGGCTGGCTGGGGGGAAGCTCTTGAAAAGTTTCTAGCCTTCTTGGAGAAAAAGCCAGAGAGAAGCTCTTCCCTCTCACTGTGGGCCATTAGTATGATTGAAAATAAATATTCCCAGGCACTTGATATTGGCAAGATGCTGTATCACCACTGTTTATTATTACCCACTCGCTACCTCAAGCTGTCTAGTGTGACCACTGAGGTGTAGGGGTGATGTGAATCTTAAAATGCATCTCTCTCCTAGGGTTTGTCTGGTCACAGGTCAGGTTGTGGAAAGAATGTGGATTTTGGACTCACAAAACCTGGTCCCAAATCCCTGTGCCACCATCAACAAACTGTGTGACTTTTGGATAAATCACTTCACTCCTTAGCACCTCAATGTCTTTCTTATCAAATAAGGATATAATACTCCCACCACCAAAGACTGTGTCAAATGAAATTACTTCTACAAAAAGCACAGCACCATGCCTGAGACAGTTAACTGCCAGTGGTATCTTTTATTTTTTCTTCTGCAGAAAACAAAGTCAGGTTCTCTATATGCCTAATAACACATGCTTTCCACAACCATGCAATCTAATGGAACATTATAGAAAGAACACAGGAATAAGGACAGGGTATCTGGATTCTAGCTCCAGCTCTGACTTGCAGACATACCACTGACTTACGGCAAAATACCTAGGATAATCCTGTGTCTCAATCTGTGTAATGGGGTGATTAGGACTCTAGATTCACTGAGTATCTGGGAAAAGCAGAATCTGTGCACAAGGAGTCGTACCCAAGTTAGCCGCTGTTACTGCTGGCATGTGTCGCATCCCTCTGGTATGCTTGGATTGGGAGATCTCTGTGGTCCAGACTTCTCCAAGACCAGCAGCTTCCACTCTGCAAGCACTTAGGATTGGAAAGTACCTTGAAGGCCACCTATCCAAACCTCTCCATGCTACTCTTTTCACTCCCTCCCCCCATTACATTCACACACCATGGTCTTTCTAGACTTTGAAACTTCGTTTATTCTCCTCCTGGAATTGCTCAAATGACCTGTCATGCTTTCCTAACCCCTCCAAGTCTTTTGGTTCTCCTCCCAGTTTCCCACCCATCCATATCACTTCCAGTCTAGAGCATACACATCTGGATATTTGGCTGTTTGGTTCAGTTCCATGTCCCGGAGGTCTTGCCCTGGCTTACTTTGTCTACAAAGCTATATTTTTTTCTCTTATAAACTACTACCGTGCCCTAAATGCCATTAGGGTTCAAGAATGACTTTCTGACTCTATGGAGGGATCAGGGGACTAAGAGGGTCTTGGCATCTAGACTCCCACTTCATTCAGTCCCCAAGCACAAATTTAGCTCCCACCAAAGAGAGCACTGCTGGCAATGAGACGGCACAGTACACTTTGGTTCAACGATGTTTACTGAGGTCTGTTTAGGGCCTGGATTTGTGTGGTGGTTTAGGGCACAGATGGCTAATACAGAGCTCTTACCTTTGAAAAACTTAAGTCTGATAGAGGGAAGGAGACACTATGG
The DNA here is from genome assembly GCF_023065955.2 of Ursus arctos. Taxonomy (NCBI): domain Eukaryota; kingdom Metazoa; phylum Chordata; class Mammalia; order Carnivora; family Ursidae; genus Ursus; species Ursus arctos. The sequence goes on from NC_079873.1 coordinate 51,769,040, forward strand.
GAAGTACACATGGAAACACAAAATCTCAGATTTGGGAGGTGCTTGAGAGTCAACGTAACAGCATAGATAGTGATACCACCAAGTGAGACAGGGAGCAAAAGAGGAGATCACTTTGGGATTGGGGTTGAGAGTAAGATGACCAATTCTCTTCTAGTCACAGTAAAGTAACTGTGGGCCATCTGTGGGGAGATGTCTGACATATAATCAAATACAGGAGGCTGAATCTTGGGGGAGAAGCCTGGGATAGATAAAGAGATTTGGGCCTTGGCACTTTATAAGAACTGGGGAAAAAAGCCCAGGCACTGCAAAGAGAGAGTAGTAAATAGCCATTAATGCAGCAGATACAGCAACGGACAAGGGCTCACTGGATTTGGTTAATTAGGAGGTCAAAGCAGTTTTGGTAGTAAATGCCAAATTGCAGCAGGTTGAGGAATTAAGAGGATAGTGAGGAAATCAAGACTGCTAAGTGTAGACTACTCTTTTGAGATGTTCTGATGGTGGTGGAGGGGGGGACTGATATGCTGCTGATTACCCACCATAGGGATGCAGGGTCAAAGGAGATTTTGCTTATGTTACTGTTATTTTAAGATGAAAAAAACTGAGACACATTCATAAGTTGAAGAGCAAGAGCCAGGAGAGCAAGTGAGAGGCAGGGTCGAGGCCCCAGTGATGCTGGCAGAGGTGGCTCCAGAGCACAGGTGGAGGAGCAGGCTTTGAAGCGGGGCAAGGCCACCTCATCCTGAGACTGGCGAGATGGTTGAGTGTAGCTGCAGATCAGTTCACGAGGGCTGCACCTCAGGTCAAGGGGGCCCTGCTGGATGCTCGAGGAAGCTAGGGTGAAATGGGAGAGGGGGAGGGGCTTGAGGTGAGTGGTCAGGGCTTAGAACAGTCAGGAAACACAAGAGACAATGGGCAGAAAACAAGTAAAACGTTCAGACAAGCAGAACTGAGGCCTGGCCTGAGATGAAAAATCATACCTCCATAGTGGCAGCAATCCGCAGTGCTATGTGGTTTTCTCCAGCAGAGCTCAGCTACCCGGGCTGAGGAGTGGGGGAAGCAGAGTCGGGAGGATCAATCCCAGCTCAGGGGTTTGCAAGTCAGAAACACCAAAGGATGGGCAGAGCTGACAGTCCTGACGGTGAGTGGCTGAAGTGATCAACCACAGACAGGATGGAGAGGAAGCAAGGTTGAGGGAGACAGGAAATGGAGGGATGGAAGTCTGGATGCAGGCAAAGAGCTAACATCATGGGATGCAAGGGTGAGAAATGGAAGGACAAGAGGTTATGGTCACTGAGTGGGATCCTGGGATGTCAGGTTTCAGAGGTGGAACAGCTCTGAATGATGAAAATGGGTTGCAGGGTGTAGTGGAAAATGAAGGTCACTGGAGTGGAGGAGGAGAAGAGTGTCAGATGGATCACTCAAATGAAACAGATACTGCTCCAGAAAGCAGGAAGAGAACTGCGTGCTAAAGGCTTCCATGAGTATGAGGGAAGTGGCTCGGGGTCCGAATATGACAGAGAAAAGGAAAGGGAGACAACCGCAGGTATTTACAGGAACCAGTGCAATATTCAGTTTGACCACAGCACCCAGGGTAGACTGGGTAAAGGGGAATCACAGGAGGTATGGTTACCATGATAGGCTGGGACAGAATCAGAAAGATCTTTGAATGTCAGGCCAAGAAGCCTAGACTTCATCAGAATGGCAACAGGAAGTCACTGAAGGTTGGTGAGCACCTAGGAGAGGTACACTTTGGGAGGATAACAAAGGCGACAGCACTGGGCTCAGAGTCAGAAGACTGGGTTTAATAATAAACAGCAGCTACCATTTATTGTGCACTTACTTTGTACAGGCTACTGTGCTAAGCACTCTGGGGGTGGGAGGGAATTGTCTCAATCATTCTCATACTGGACTCAGTTGAGCCAGGTCTTAAGCTGTGCGATCTTAGGCAAGAATTCCCTACCCCTACGCCATCTGGGACTCAGTTCTCCCATCTGTTAGTAGGAGGGGAATGGGACTCAGAGTCCTTGCAAAGGCCCAACTCTGCCACTCTAGGACCCTGTGGCCCTGAGGCCTGTGGAGCCTCACCCTCTTACCAGATGGAATTCAAGAGACTTACAGCTGAAGGAGTTGGGAGCTGGCCCAGCAAGGTGAGCCCAAGCAGGACTCAACCACCCGGGGCCAGTCAAGGGAGGCAGAGCAGTTGAATAGCCTCCAGCTCCTTCTCGCTTCCCACTGGCTTGCAGAGAATCGGCGGGCATTCCGTCCTGACAGAGAAGAGAGGGTCTGAGGAGAAGGAAAGAATAAGCCTCCCACCAAACCTTGTACCTTTAAAAGCTTGGCTCTGTCCCTCCCCACTCCTCCAGACTCCCCACTCTATGCCTCCCAATGGCTCAAGCATTTAGGCCCTTTTATCCCAGACCAGTTTACTTGGCTCTGAGGAAAAAAAAAAAAAAGATGGAAGATTTGTCCACTGCTGCTGTGGGGGCCCTCCTGGGCAAGCCTAAACCTTTAACAAGGGACATGACCGCCTGGAGTTACTCAGCTGAGAGCTGAGGACAGTGGCAGATGCTCCTGCCTGGGCTGTGTTAGGCCCGGAGGCCAGGGCTAGTCTCCCTCACCAGTCTTGGTGTTAGCCACAATCAGTTCAATGGTCCATCTGAGGATGTAGGTGGGCCGGATCCCGCTGTCCCCCAAAGCTGGCAGCTCGGAGAACATCCTCTCCAGCAGGGCCTGCGTGAAGGTCTGGGAGTGCAGGCCCCTGAGCAGAGGCTGCCAGAATTGAGAGAATGGCTTTGGCACCAGGATGTCACTCAGGTCCATGTTTTCTGGTTTGTAAGGGATACAGGTTGATGGAAAGGGGAGGCAGGGGCCCATGGAAGACAAGGAGGGAGGAAAGGGGAAAAGAGAGGAAGGAAAGAAGAAAAGGAAAGGGGAAGAGAAGGTGGGGAGGAAGGGGACGCAAGAGAGAGAGGAGGGGGGGCCCACCAACAACAGAGTTGCCACCACAGAACAGAAAGAGAAGAGCAGAACAGTAAGGAGAGATATGAGTTAGTATCTGACAACCAAATGACTCAAAACAAAGTATTAAAAAAAAAAAAAAAAGCTCTGGTTCTAGCTTCAGCTTTGTCAATAACTCACTGTGTAACTTTGGGTCAGTACCTTCCCCTCTCTGGACCTCAGTCTGCCCATCTGTAACATGAGGATGTTGAACTAGATGACCTCACAAGGCCCTTCCAGTTCTGCTGTTCTAGCTCTCTAGTAAGTGGCTAAATCACAATTAACATAGCAAATAATGACATTAAGACTCCCCCACACCCCAGCCCATCCCATCCCACCCCAGCCCACCCAATTCCAGGCCACCTAAGAACAGCCCAACAACTGAGTTAACAGTGAGGCTACCTGCTCTGCTCAGCTGAAACAGGCTTCCAGAGGCTATGGAATGGCAGGAAACCGCCCTTGCCTCCCCGTCCTGGGCCACCCAGCCAACCCCTGGTGTTCTTGCCCAGGAAGCACAGTACTTTAAGACTGAAGTGAACCCCCAGGACCATACCTTCATAGTCTATCTGCAAAGCTGCCAACTGCTCAAATGTGGGGATGAGAAAGCCATCATCCAGAAAAGCATCCAACACAGCCTCCCTGGAGCAAGAGGACACTTAATTAAGCCAAGTGAGCAGAGAGAAGACCCTCTTCTATTCCCTTACCCACTCCTAAGGCAGCTTATGCCTCTGGCTCAAGTGGGCAAAGCAGCACAGGAAACGAAGACAGCTGACAGTTGGATCTCAGGCCTCAGCCTTCTGGGGCAGAGGCTGGGCCAGAGACTGGGATAAGTGGGTTCTGAACAAGCATTTACCAAGCACGTGCTGATCTAAGGCCCATAATGAGGGCGGTAGTGGCTGAACAATCCTGAAAGCACAGACGGAGAAAGGTCCCAGGCCCACAGAGGAGGTAATGCCTAGGGACACAAGGTCAAGGGCTTTTAGACTTTTGCTACTACTCAGTCTTTTTGCTTGACAGTCTTCCAGTCTCTTACCCCTCCCCTTCTCCCCGGTTACCCTCTTTCAAATCCTAGAAGCAGAAACTTTGGGGACTCAACTGCTGGAGCAAATACAATCCTTATTCCTAGGGACCCAAGAACCCAGAACTAAGTTACAGGGGTTGAAAGCATAGGCTATAGGGGTAATCCCTCACCCCATGTAGCTCAAACTGAAACCAACAGCCAGTTGTCTTCACCAAATCTAGCAGTTCTCTCCAAAAGAGGCTCACCTAGCTGACCAGGCCTAGAGAGGGAACATGAGCTCCCAAGGTGTCTCAATGGCCAGAGGCATTGTCAGATCATGCTATCATGCTTAGATCCCTCGCTCCACCAGGTTTGAGGTGGAAAGAGTTGCCCTTCCATCCATCTCCCATCTCTTCAGGTCAGCATCCAGGAAGAGCACTTAAAACAGCCAGCTGCCTGCTCCGCATAACTGGGCAGACACTACTGTACAGAGGTACAGGGATAGTTACCCCAGCTGCTGAGGTGACCTTTGCTGAAGGGTGCCAAGAAACCTAGGATGGGCAGACACTGATAAAAACATCTTTGGAACTAGCAGTATCCTGGGAATGAAGAAGACTCAAGAGGCAATCCTAACCTGCACTGTAGGCTCCCATCCAGGCCCACCCTGCCACCTACACAACCTTCCTAATACTCTGTGCTCCATCCCAGATTCCTTCCAACCTCTCCCTAGTTTGGAAGGTCTAGCAGTGCCTCTATAGGTTTAGTGGAAGGTTCCTCAAAGCCCTTTCCAGCTCAATTTAGGTAGCAAGACCCAAGAGCTAGGGAAGATAGGAATGGATAGATACTGTCTGCACTAGACTGAACTGAGCATTATTTGGAGGGTGGGGGGGCGGGAGGAAGGCTCATGGCCACACTGAGCAGGGAGGGACTCACTCTTTCAAAGAGCCAGGCTCTGGGAAAGCCTCTTCTTTGTTCCCCCAACCATGACTATCCAAGGGGCACGATTACTCCCCACTTGTAGTTCAAAAGATCAGCAGTGCTCACCATATCTTTTACCTCGTACTTGGACAAGGGCTAGACAGTGAAGTGGTAAGGATGAAGGGCTTTTCCTACTTGCCCAGAGCTCCACATACCGCTGGACAGAGAGGAACAAAGCTGGCCAGGGGACTGATGACAGTAGACATTCCTGTCTCTGGCTGTTTTAGTGATTCAGAGTAGGCAATTCCCACCTGGCAGCTGGCAGGGCCAGGGGAACAGGGTCATGCAGAATTCGGGTCACCCTGAAGGGGATCAGGATTATCCCTGATTTCCTTACAGCAGAGGTTGGCAAGCTGAGATATGGAATCCTATTTCAGTGAGGCTGCTAAAGCAGACAGCCCCTGATTACCTAGTTACACACCTGTTCTCACATGTAATGCCCTTGAGCTCTGCCAGGATGCCTTCCACAGGTGGAGACAGGTTGTTCCAAGCCTTAACAGCCTGAGGTAAATGCCTAAATTTCTCCAGCACCTGCCAGCAAAGAAGTTACCTTCAGAAGCCTGATTCAGCCAAGCAACCCTCTCCCACCCTTCAAGGATCCCTTCCCATAGGACCTCTCAGCACCTCCCTTCATGGGCTAGGGCAGGGCATGCAGGGCCCACAACTCCCCTCCTGGCCCCACATTTTAAAATATCCTGACCTTCAAATGCCAGACTTTCTTCTCTTCTTCCTCCTCCCTCCCCACCCTGAATTCCCTGTGCCTCCCAATCACCAGATATTCTACTACTGAGATGTTCAGTGAGGGCATTTTGTTGGAATCGGGCCAGAGACCCTTGGGCCCAGGAATGAGGGGAAGAGATGGGTTATGGAAGAAAGGGAATCAGGAGACCGAGATTCTCATTCTGTTTCTATCACTAATTGCATATGTGACCTGGGGCTAGTCCCTTCACTCATCTGTGGCTTCAATTTATGTCTTCATCTGTGAAAAGAAAGAGTCAAGCTGAATGGTTTCTAGGCTACCTCCCTTCCTGCTAAAATAGCATCCCTCAAGCTCACCTGATCTAGGAAAGTTCCCGGGTGCCATCTGCTTATCAGCTGCAGTATTGCAGGACTATACAACCACCTATGCCCAGTTGTTCCCTACCACCCAGCGGGGCAGATTATCCACAGACTTCCATCATCTGCTCTCTTCCATCGGTGTGGAGGATCAGCCAACTGGATTCTGCTTCTCGTCTCCTTCCTAGTTCCCCCCTCTCTCTTTCCGAGAAGTTCCCTCAAGCTCTGCCACTTTTCTTTCAAACTCCTTCTCGGGACTTCTCTCAGGAAGCTGGTAAAAGGGAAGAAATGGCTGGGGCAAGTGAAAACACACTAAGTCAAGGGCACTTTCTTACCTTAAACTGCTCCTCTTCGTATGATACCAGCAGTTCTCGGGCTCTTTCTGAAACAGAATATGGAAACAGATAGGGAACCCCAGCCCTCTGCTCCTCATGGGATTCCAAGCCCCTCTCACCTCATTTCTTGAGTTGTAAATTGGGAATTAGAATTCTTGCTTCTCCTACTTCACAGGGCTCAAGGGAAATGGTTTGTGACAGTAACTGTTTTAAGCTAAAACTCACCACGACCCCAGAGGAAATGCTGAGCCAGGAAAATAACCAGTGTTAAACCTAAGTCTGAGTCTTCCAGACTCATGGGCCCCTCCATGCCCCTCTCCCGACCCAAGGACACCTACCATATAGCTCTTTATGTCTCAGAGCCTTTTCCAAATGTGAATCAACCTCTTTGTTGCCTTCACTTTCTCCATCAACTCTGATATCCAGTTCTGCACCTTTCCCTTTATCCTTAGGCTCTGGTCTCTGTTCTGTGATGTCATCAACAACAATATTTTTATCTTCCTCTTGATCTTCTTCATCTGTCTCTTCCCTATCCTCCTCCAGCTCCCAGGTCTCTCTCAGGCTGTTCTCCAGCTGGCGGCACCAGTAGGTCTTCTGGAGCCAATCCAGAACAAAATAACAGCCTAAAGGAGGGGAGGAAGGCAGGCAGTGTCGTAGGAGTAGCCATAGGCAAACAGCTCCTAGCAGGCCCCTCGCCTCCTCTTATAAGCATTTTGGGAAGACCCCAGGGAAGAGGCTTGGCTCTGAGAAGGCACAAATCTCAAATATCTAGAAGTAGCCCCTCTTGCTCTGGGTTATCTCCCTGTTCTTTGCTTTCTTCTGCTCACCACACCTTTCCTAGAAGAAACTAATACCAGTATTAGAGATGGGATGCCAAAAATGACAAAGGGCTGGCAAGTGAAGAATAAGGACCCAGGCCACTAGCTAGTTACATGGCCTTGGCTGAGTCTCTTCCCTTTTCTAGATCTCAGTTTCCCCAACATGAAGTGACTAGGCTGAATCAATTGGGATGGGGTGTCTAAAGAATTCCTGGGTTCATGACACTTGAGGGCTCACACCTCTCAACTTGTCCCCCATTCACCTCTTTAGGTATGAAATTTAAGGGGATGTCAATAAATGCAGTAATCAAGATATCAAAAAAGGATCAGAACAGTGTCCTGCCAAGCCATATTGGAGTCTGAAGCAAAAGGAGAAATCACTAATAATCATCCTGTATTTAAAATTTTGTCATTTTGTTCATTGTGGGTTTTCCACATCAAAATGTTATTTATCTTGGTTACTGAGCTTATGACATCCCCTTAAAGTTTGTGCCCAAGACAAGTACCTCACTTGCCTCACCCTACTTCTGGCTCTGACACCAGTTAGAGATTCTCCTTCCTCTCCCTCTCCCCACAGTGCCACCCAGCCAAGGCCCCTGGGCTTAACTATGATCGGTATATTCCCCCGAAGACTCACCTCTGCGGCAGTCATTTATATGGGGCATTTTCTTGTGGGTCAACTCATGGCGAAGTTCAACAATCCAATCCGGGATGTTTACCTGATTGTGACAGATGGTGTGAGTACAGAAATTAGAAAATATTAAAGCTGGAAGGGACCACAGAAATGAATTAGCCTGGCTTCTCCACAGTTTACAGATAAAAATACTGAGGTCCTGGGGAAGTTCCAGTTTTAATGGCAGAGACAAAATTAGAAACAAGGTCTTCTTATTCTTTTTACTGCTCTGTGGAGGTGATCTTGAAAATCAGAAAAGGTAACTACCTCCTCCAACCATGATCACTTCCAGCCTTCCCCTGCCCTGTCTGTGAGTCCCAATCCCTGGGTACCCTTTACTCTTCCTCCCTCCCTCCCACACCCTTTCTCAGGAAGCTTCTCTTGATGGCTGAGAACCTGCCTGCCCTCTGGGCTTCTACACACCTCACGTACTCACTCAGGGCAGGAATGTCAGGCATTTTCATGCTGCTTGGCTGAGCTTGTCTCCTCCCTCAGACTGTCAGCTCCCAGAAGGCAGGTGCTGTGACTGCCACCTCTTTCCTGTCCTCACCCAGTGGAGCATTCCAGTGCCTCAGCTTCACTGGCCCACTCCCAACAAGCTGCACAGGCCAAGCCACTGAAGATAACAGCCATGAGCAAGGGAGCAAGTCTGCTTCTTTCAAACTGGAGGCTGAGGTTCTGGGGTTCTTGCTGGGCTTGGCTGGTAGTGGTGGGATGAGCTAGTCTGACTGTGTGCCCATATCACCCCATGCCCCATTAAGTGAGCCCTCCTGGGGAGAGAGAATTGAGCAAGGCCATTTTGTCACACATACCTCCTGAGCCAGGAACTTGAGAGGGAGCTTGACAAACTTTGTCCTCCTCTCTGAGATAAGATTCACAAACCTGGGGTTGGGGAAGAAATAAGTGGCATAGCCCAAGGAACTGTTTTACTCAAACCAGTGGGGCTTCAAAACACCTTCCTGAGTTACTGACACTCTGCATTTCTACAACCTTTCCACAAACTGTTCTGTCCTCTTCTTATGATTGTCATCAGCCAGCACAGGGATGTCTGTCCTGTACTGAAGCCATACAGATGAAGAAGACATTGCTCTGGCCTTGAAGAGGTCAGTCTAGGATAATTAATCATGACATAATAAAACATATTGTGCTAGATCATGTTATAAATGCTAAAACAAAAGACTACATCAAATGATATGGGGAGCCCACCTAAATGATGGAGAAGGTAAGAAGAGCTAGGGAGGACCTCAAGGCACACAAAGTAAACAGTATGAGATGAGCAAATTTTGACAAATGAGAAAATTCAGCGGCAGTCTTTTTCCTGATGTGTATGAAACAGCTAGAACCACTCTAAATCACTTTGTTAATCAGGAACTCCCAGACCATGTGTCCACTTCAACTCAGCAACATTTTAGTGTTCAAGGACAGAAGGGGGAAATGATGGTGCTTGGCAGAGATGGGAGAAGGGCTGAAAAATCCACATTAAATCATGGCCAAGGACATCAGACCATTCAGAAAAGTTCTTCTGGGTAAAAGAGTTAAAGGGGAAGGAAAAAAAAAATCAAATTATCAGCTGGAAGAGATTCACTAAGATCACTTGGTGTAAATCACCTCCACCCCACATTCCAGAAAGGGAAGGAAAATGGAAGAGGGAAGGCTCTCAGGAATAAAAAAAAAGAGCAATGTGCATTGACAGGGGGTACCAAAAGCTGTCAAGTCAAACAATCACAGGGTGACCCATACAGAGGGACACATGGGGCTTTTTGCTTCAGGTAGCAAGTAAAGCCAAGCTTTGCTTATCAAGTGCTACCCCCACCCATCTCTCAACCCACCCCCGCCCCTACCCATGTAGGTCTTACCTGACCAACGCCATGCCATAGAGCAGTCTAAGTTCATCAGGGCCCAAGCCACCAGTTACATCCATGAGCTTACAGCGTACCAGGTCAGCAGTAGAAGCCACTGCCAGGGGGAGTTCGTTGCCTAACCTAAAGGGCCATAGTCCAGCACCATCATAAAGGGCCCTTAATCCTGGTCCACCCTCCACCTCAGAACCTAAATCTTTGTAAGTTATTCCAATTACATAACTGGCTCCAGCGCATAACTAGACACAAATCAAAAAAGTGGGAAGAGGGAGGATAATGTCCCTGGGATCCAATTGTATACAGGGTGTGAAAGGCCGGCTAGGGTTTACAAAGGACACCTAACTGCTAGGCAATCAACCAACAATTAAGTGTTTCTTTCATTCTAAAACCTTCGATTCATTCAGCTAGAAAAGACTTCATCTTTTGTCTGCTCCCAACTCAATATTAGCAACTGGACTGAGGTGCTCCATTCAAACATGCTTTTGCTAGAAGCACCGCCCCCCCTCCAGCCCAATTCGACTCGGAAATCCACCCTAGGGTGTTAACCTACTCCTTAAATCCTAGCTCGGCCACACTGGTCCCTTCGACACCCTCCCCAAGACAGAAGAAGGTAAGGGTTAAAGCTCGAAGATTTAAAAAAAGAGGGTGGTTGAGGCACACCCCCTTCCTTTCCGCACACGGGATTAGTTCAAAAGTTTGGCTGTGACTTTCCCCCAGGCTCTTGGGAAAGGGGCAACGCCCAGACCACTCATAAGGGCCTTAGGCATTTAGAAGACTGCACACTAGGGCCTTATAAGAGGAATCCTACAACGGAAGAGGTGAGGCGCCACCAGCACGCAAGCAGGAGGGCTGAGCCTGCAGCCTTACCTACTCCTCCACACGGTGATGCGGTTCAGGGCGTACCGCTGCAATTTATGGTCGTCACAAAACAGATACACCGTCACCTGATCCCACTCGGCCCTACTGAGCCAGGCGACCACGATGCGCTGGGCCCAAAGTGGCGACGACCCTTTCTCTTTGACGCACTTCCCGCACCACGCACTCCACACGCGATCCATCCCCTGGAAACCTACACCTGGCCAGCCCCGGATTCCCGCCGGGACACTGGGCTCGACTGCAGGCCTTGCGCCGCAGCACTCCGTACAGCTTTCAGTTCAACGAACTACCCTCACTCCAAACCGCCGCTATGCCAGCAGCCAATGGGAGAGCGTGACCCAGACGCAAGCCCGCCTCCCTGAGTTAACGTGGCAAATCGGAACACAGAGGTGGGGGCCGACCTAACCACAGATTGGGGGCAAGGCCTCTCCAGCCGGAAGTGTTCTTTTCTCAAAGCAACCGTGCGGGCTGTAAGCGTTCAGCCTCAAGGTTCCGCTCATTTCCTGGTTGCTGACGTGCTTCTGTCCCAGACCCCAAGGAGGCTGTGTCTAACTGTGGGAGGAATTTCACTTTGCGCCCTTGGGCGGGCAGGGGAGGGATCGTGGTTGTCCTGTGTACTGGGAATGCCTTTATAAGTATGTTTTCATTGCCATGAATCGGCACCTGACCCAGAAAAACACTGTGGACACTGAAGTAAGACTACAGAGCAAATATTGAAATAGTTAAGGTTAGATTGAAATATCTGCTGTTTTTCACTTCTGTGCAGTAAGGGGGGCTTAGACCGGGTGATCTCTAGGTTGTCTTCCATAGCTGGAAATTGTAGCATTTTACTTTTCCAGCAATCCACTGCTATGTTGGTTTCAACATCTACGTAGGTATACTTAGTTTTTCTGCATAATTCCTTAGGATTCTGGAGTTGCCAGGGGGACAATTTTATGAAGCCCTTCTAGTGTTACAGGTTGGCTGAAATGTGTTCAGGGTTCCATCCCAATTCTTCTCACAAAAGTTATTTTCCAGTCTAACACTTGAGAGAGAACTGTTGTTAGCAAACTTTTTATTATTATTACTATGTTCAGTTAGCCAGCATATAGTACATCATTAGTTTTTGATGTAGTGTTCAACAATTCATTAGTTGTGTATAACATGCAGTGTTCATCACAACACGTGTCCTCCTTAATACCATCACCTGGTTACCCCATTCCCCCACCCCCTCCCTTCTGTAACCCTCAGTTTGTTTCCTGGAGTCCAGAGGGTCTCCTGGTTTGTCTCCCTCCCTGATTTCTTCCCATTCAGTTTTCCCTCCCTTCCCCTGTGGTCCTCTGTGCTATTCCTTATGTCCCACCTATGAGTGAAACCATATGATAATTGTTTTTCTCTGCTGTTGATAGCAATCTTAACAGCATTTCTGTGAGTAACTCTTCTTCACTTTATAGCAACAAATTCCAATCCGTTTTCCATATGCTCTTCTTTCTCCATCCATTTTCTCCTAAGATGTAATATTCTCATGGTTCTTGAGTGACAGTTACTCTGTTCTGAGTAGCCATGCCAACCAGTAGGCCAGTTATCTGCCCGAAACCAGATACCTTTAACCTTCAGGATCTTGGCTGCATACAAGCAAAGACAGGGAGATGGCTTATATGACTCCTTAAGATCTAATCCAGTCAGAGGAGCTGCCAGGTCTGGAGGAATCATTTGTGAACATTTTAGGGGTTTAGAGGCTAATTTTGGATAGTGCTTTTCTGTAGACTCCTATCCTTCCACTTTCATTCCCCATGAAGCTGAAAGTCTCCCTATTCCACGTGTTCCAAGAAAACTTGACCAAAGTACATAACAAGAGCACCATGTCTAATATGTGACAAATGAGGCCTGATACCTGTTGATAATTAAGGATTACTGGGTCAAAAAGTGTGTTCAGTAGTGATAGCTTTGAGGGGACACTATATTAGTTTCTTGTGGTTGGTGTAACAAATTTCCACAAACTTGGTGGCTTAAAACAACAGAAATGTATATCTCACAGGTCTGGAAGTCAAAAGTCTGAAATCAGTATTATTTAGCTGAAATCAAGGTGTTAGCAGGGTCTTAGTTCCTCTGGCTGCTCTAAGAGAGAATCCATTTCTAGTATTTTCCAGCTTCTGGTGGCTCCTGGCACTCCATGGCTTATAGCCACATCACTCCAGTCTTCAAGGCCAGCATGTTCAAATGTCTCTCTGCTCTGTCCTCACTTCACCTTACCTTTGTGTGTGTGAGATATCCTACTACCTCCCTCTACTACATGTGATCACATTCAGGGCCAATCTGGATAATCCAGGATAATCTCCCCATTTCAAGATCTTTAATGTAATTGTATCTGTAATTAAAAATTTTAATGTATTTAAATAAAATTTTAAATTTAGGGATGCCTTGGTGGCTCAGTCGGTTAGGCGTCTGCCTTTGGCTCAGGTCATGATCCCGGAGTCCCAGGATTGAGCCCCATCCCCGGCTCCCCACTTGGTGGGGAGTCTGCTTCTCCTTCTGCCCTTCACCTCTCTTGTGTGCTCTCTCTTTCTCTCAAATAATAAATTAAATATTTATTTTTTAAAAATTTATTTATATATAAGGTAGTGTTCTTCCATTTTATTTATTTATTTTTTCCATAGAAAGTAATAGTCACAGGTTCCAGGGATTAGTATGTGGATGTCTTTTGATTGAGGGGGGTGCATTTTTCAGCCTACCACAGGTACCATGGAATGCATCCTGTCACATGTTCAAGAATCCTAAAAATCCCTAGGCATGTAGTGCTGCAGGACAACTCCAGATGTACCAATGGTCTTGAATTAAACAAGTGCTCTCCAAGTCTAAGACATTGCATGCAAAATCTTTAAATTGATCAAATTTGTCTTCAAGCTACTGCTTCCCCTTGTTTGTTTCACCATCCCCCCCTTCTAACTCTCCACCCCTACTTTTGTGCATCCCATTCACCTAAGGCATCCCTGAGGGCCCTAATGAGCATATACCTATATGTTGATACCCCTCAAGTCTCTAGCTCTGGTCCTATCTCTCCCTGGAGATCCAAATCCATTTAATCAACTGCCTGCTGCACTCAATATCAACCTGTCCAAAACTAAAGTACTTTCGCCATAAATTTCACCCTCATCCTATTTCCTTTGATCCTAGTAAATGGCAACAGTATGCACACAGTCATCCAAGCTTCAATCTTTGCACTCAGACAGGTTGAGGTTGAGTTCTGGCTTCATCACTTACCATCTGTGAAAACTTCAGCAAGGTATTTAATTTCTCTATGCCTCATTTTCTTCATCTGGAAACGAAGGGGAGAAAAGCACTTACTTTATAGAACTGTGTGGATTAAAAGAGATAAGTGTAGAGTTCTGAAAACAATGCAGGACACATTGTAAGCACTAGAAATATTAGTCAATTTATTATTAACATTATCATCCTCTACTATTCCACCTTCTTCCTCACCTGCATCCTACCCCTCCCTATAATTTATTTTTAATAAGTCATCTCCTTGAAATCCTAATGGCCACTGCTCTAGGTCAAGCCTTGATCCTCTCTAGATCATATACTACTCTCCTAACTGGTCCCCCTGCTTCCATCCCTTACACAGCAGTCTTATATAAATATCTATGCCCCCAACAGGGGAGCATCCAGATATGCAAGCCAACTCTTAACCAGAATAAGGAGACATATAGATAATAATGCATTAATAGTAGGGGACCTCAACACTCCACTATCAGCAATAGACAGATCACCTAAGCAGAAAATCAACAAAGAAACAAGAGCTTTGAATGACATAGTGGACCAGATGGACCTCATAGATATATACAGAACACAACACCCTAGAACAACAGAATACTCATTCTTTTCTAATGCACATGGAACTTTCTCCAGAATAGACCATATTCTGGGTCACAAAACAGGTCTCAACTGATACGAAAAGGCTGAGATTATTCCCTGCATATTTTCAGACCACAGTGCTTTGAAACTGGAACTCAATCACAAGGAAAAATTTGGAAGAAACTGAAACACTTGGAGACTAAGAACCATCCTGCTCAAGAATGATTGGGTAAACCAGGAAATTAAAAATCAATTTAAACAATTTATGGAGAACAACGAGAATGAAAACACATTGGTCCATAACCTATGGGACACTGCAAAGGCGGTCCTAAAGGGAAAATACATAGCCATCCAGGCCTCACTCAAAAGAACAGAACAATCTAAAATGCATTCCTTATATTCTCACCTTAAGAAGCTGGAGCTGGAACAGAAGAACAGGCCTAACCCACGTATGAGAAGGCAGTTGATCAAGATTAGAACAGAGATCAATGAATTAGAAACCAGGAGCACGGTAGAGCAGATCAACAAAACTAGAAGCTGGTTCTTTGAAAGAACTAATAAGATCGATAAGCCACTTGCAAGACTTATCCAAAAGAATAGAGAAAGGACACAAATTAATAAAATTATGAATGAAAGGGAAGAGATCATGACCAACACCAAGGAAATAGAAACAATCATTAAAAAGTATTATCAAAAACTATATGCCAATGAATTAAACAACGTGGAAGAAATGAATGCCTTTCTGGAAACCTACAAACTACCAAGACGGAAACAGGAAGAAATTTATTATCTAAACAGAATGATTAATCATGAACAGATTGAAGCAGTGATCAAAAAGATCCCAAAAAACAAGAGTCCAGAGCCTGATGGATTCCCTGAGGAATTCTACCAAACATTCAAAGAAGAAATAATGCATATTCTCCTGAAGCCGTTTAAAAAAATAGAAACAGAAGGAAAACTACCAAACTCATTCTATGAGGCCAGTATTACCTTGATCCCCAAACCATGCAAAGACCCCATGCAAAAGGAGAATTACAGACCAATATCGCTGATGAATATGGACACCAAAATTCTCAACAAGATCCTAGCTAATAGGATCCAACAGTACATTAAAAGGACTATCCATCACCACCAAGCGGGATTCATCCCTGGGATGTGAGGGTGGTTCAACATTCGCAAATCGATCAGTGTGATAGATTATATCAATAAGAAAAGAGTCAAGAACCTTATGATCCTCTCAATAGATGCAGAAAAAGCATTTGACAAAATACAGCATCCTTTCCTGATTAAAACACTTTGGAGTGTAGGGATAGAGGGTACATTCCTCAATTTCATAAAAACCATCTATGAAAAGCCTACAGCAAATATCATTCTCAATGGGGAAAATCTGAGAGCCTTTCCCTTAAGATCAGGAACATGACAAGGATGCCCACTCTCACCATTATTGTTCAACACAGTACTAGAAGTCCTAGCAACAGCAATCAGACAACAAAAAAGAATAAAAGGTATTCAAATTGGCAAAGAAGTCATAAAATGGAATCTCATCTTGACAGAGCCATACATTCCTGGTTTGTTTTCCTGAAACAGTAAGTATAAAATGGCTTCCCACTGGCTTTTACAATTTGGCACCAACCGACCTCATGTTCAGCAATTCTTTGTAACACATTGAAGTAACAGCTGGTCTCTGAACATGTATCTTGTAAGCCTTTATGCCCTTCTCTTTTATGTTAGCCTATCTAGAAAGCTTTCATTTTGTTCCTCTTTCTGGCAAAACACCATTTGTCTTTTAAGATTCAGGATGTTTTGTCAAATCCAGTTTTCCCAAGCAAAGTAAATCTGTCAGGCCCATCTCTGAATCCCCACACCACTTTGCACATCCTTCTACTGGAGAAAGGAAACGAAAGAAACACTTGTTGAATGCTTACCATGGTCCAGGCCTTATGCTAAATGCTTGACAACATTGAACTTTATCTGAACCCTAGGGTCCAAGAAAGCAGCCACTGTTGAGAAAACTCCCCCACAATTTTGTGTTCCAAAAAACCAGCTAATTGTAAGGGAGCACATTGCCCTGGCATATTCTGAGATAAGGCCCTACCTATATTCATCATGGCTCCCATAAGACTGATGATGACTCCTTTGTTCACCTGCCTCTATAAAACTTTCTTTTCTTTGAGCAGTCTCCTATGGCTATAGCCTGAATAAAATCATCTCCTTAACTCTGTGAAGTTAGTTTTGTTGCTGTTAGTTTACAGATGAGAAAACTGAAGCTCAGCTGTGTGGCCCAAGATGGTACCATTAAGAAGGAGGAAATGTGATTTCCTCCCAGGTCTGTGTGGTTTCAGCCTAGGTTCTTTCCACAACTTTCAGACATGGGATGTGATTTACCTGTTTATAGGTCAGCTTCAGACCATGAAACCTTCAAAAGCAGGACATCCAAGTCTCCAATTAATCTTAATCTTTGTTTGCTAAATGAATTCCTGAATAAACCATGTCAATTCCCACTGAGGTAGTGTTGCAGTGTTTCTCATTCCTTTTTAACTTAAGCCTCTTTTTGATAAGCAGGAAAAACAAATGTGAAAAGCCAAAATTTTGAGCAGAAGAAGAATTTACATTTTAAATGTAGAAGATAGTACTTTATCCTAAGGATTGGGGCCCTCTGAGGAATTTCAGGCCTGATGAGGGATGATGGTGGTGGAGGAGAATGGCTAATGTCCCTTCCAAAACCTCGAGCCTTCTAAAGCCCTTAAGTGGCAGAATTTCCTCCGAGAAGTAGATGACCCACTTCAGAATGGAAGCTCTTCAAATTGTCCACTGTGTCACATTTATTATCCTGTCCAAAAATACCTCAGGATCAGGTACTAAGAGGTGATCGCCAAATAACATCTCAGGTTAATTGCCTGCTTCTGTCGTAGGATCCTCTCTAGAATCATAATATTCTCTCAGTGGAGGGCGCCCCAAGGGTCATCTTATCCAGTCACCTGACAAAGTAGATTGTATCTCAGTCAAATGGAAGCCTATGCCTTCTTAGGACTTTGTTTTAGACACTAACAGTGCTAACAGTAGGACATTGTTATTTGTGTCTAGCCTCCATGTTTTGTGCTTCAGTAGCAATGTGCCTTCTTTCAGCTCTCTGCTGAAACGGCAGACAACCTTACAGATTCAAAGTTCCCACTCAAACCCTAGTCTACCTGAAGAAGACCTCCATTTTCATTCTCATATTATGTATTCTTTCCTAACAAAGCCAGACAGTCCTCTATTACTAGCATGGAAGGTTAGGTTGGAGCAGTGCACACTTGCTGAGAGAGGGAATTATCACTTTTAGGGATCTATCAGCATTTCTCTAAGGCAGTAGCTTTCAAACATTTCTGGCTCCAGACCTATTGTAAGGAGACACATTTTACTTCATGACTTATTTCACACATACATACATATAACTGAAGGAAAGTTTCCATGAAAGAGTATCTAACCTTATTACATGCAATTTAATTCTAGTTTATTTAGTTTCATTTTTTGAAAAATGCTGGTCATCACTGTCATGTAAGGGGTTCATGGACATATACTGCCAACATCTGAGAATCAAAACCTTCTATTCCCATACTTAACCTGGACATTGAAAACTAAAACTACACCCTATTGTCTACACAAACATATTTTCCCTGTTCTACTGTCTTCATTAACATGACTTTACTTTTCCATGGCTTCCCTACCCAGGCAAATGGTTTATTACAGGAACATCCTAAAAAATCCAACAACTAACTCTTCGATGGAAAGCATCAACAGAGAGTTTAAAATGCCCTAAGAGTTTTTTAATCCATCACTTCAAAATCCTTGTCTTGCTGTTTCCACCAATCTTGGACTGTTGCATTATGATCCTTACCTAATTCTAATCAAGTCCCTGCATTAAAAGACCTACCTCAAACCAAACTTCCAATTCTCAAGTTCTAACTTTGCCTTCCTTCCCTTTGAGACTTCTTTGTCAAAGCTTTGCATAGGTGGTGTTCTTCTTCACCCTGGTAAGCAATAAACTCAACTTGGTCTTATCAATAGTCTATGTTGGTAATATTTGGGAAGCCAGTTTTTGATATACCACATGATGCAGGTACAACATGGGATTTATTGGGGGGAAACTTCTATACAGGCCAAGAAGTAGCATAATACACATAGCCTCTCCTGATCTCTCCTTGTTCCATGGCATATGCCAGTCATAGATGTTCTGTGTGCACTAAGGCCAAAGTCCCACCAAAGAGGGGCCTGCTTGGACAGTAAGCTGTCTGTGCAACTGTGAGCACTCCAAGAGAGTACAAGCTCTGCCTCCACACAGGGAAAAGGAGCTAAGGCACACCTAGTTTCTCTAAGTAACAAGAAATCTGTCAGTGATCTTTCAAATCAGTAAAAATGCTAGGAAGTATGCACGCCCAAGGCCAAGGTGTACATACTAAGGGCCCCAGGAAGAGCCTTTCCCACCAGGAATGCTGATATCAGCCAGAGGCCTACTCTTTCCACAGCTGGCTCAGTACAGCACATTCAGCTCTTAAATGAGCTACTGAAAAGCAGAAGGAAATAAGGCTCTAGGGCTATCCAGGCTTGTCTCACATCTATCACCTGGAAATGATTCCACAAATGATTATTGGGTTGCAACCTGCAGTTTAAAAAACACTGTTTTAACTTTTAGGGTAATTAATGTGTTCATTATATTGATTGTGGCCATAATTTCATGAGTATATACACATATCAAACTCATCAAATTGTATACTTTAAATTATGCAGTTTATTGTATGAAAATTATATCCCATTAAAGCTATAAAAATTAATAAAAGGGGGTATATAACAGTAGAGGGTAGAGATGCAACAAGATTGGTCATATGTTGGTAATTGGTAAAGCTACTTTTGCCCGTGTTTGAAAATCTCCTGCATACTTTTTAAATGAATTTTACCACACAGATATGAGAACAAGACAGAACAAAACTTCAAAAAACAAAGAACCTGTACTAAGGATCTGCACCACGGCTGCACAGTTATTATAAGGAGTGAGGAGAGTGAAAGTTGTTTCAAGGATCCAGCAGACACAAATTTCTTTAGGGCCTTATGTTACCCTGGTGAAAAAAAAAAACAATGTCTAAGATCTTCAGGGCATAGGAGAAATACAGAGACTAAGTGATATTCATGTATTCAATAATTCAACAAAGAAATATTAATTAAGCACCCATATGTACCAGGCACTCTTCTAGGGGTTGCAGCAGTGAACAAAATTAAGGTCTTGGCCTTCATGAATCCTACATTCTAGTGGAAGGAAAATGACAACCTACAAGAAAAAAGTACTGTATAATATAATTTCAGGTAATGATAAGAGCTATGTTTAAAAAAATAGGTACAAGGTAAGACAGTAATAAGGAGTTCAGGGAAGGCCTCTAAAGGATGAAGAGTCCAATCTAGAACTGGGATTGAAATATCAGAGGGTTGCCTGGGTGGCACAGTCAGTTGAGCATCAGGCTCTTGGTTTCAGCCCAGGTTGCTATCTCAGGGTCATGGTATCAAGTCCTGCCTTGGGCTCCCCACTTAGTGCACAGAGTCTGCACGAGATTCTCTCTCCCTCTGCCCCTTACCCCACTCTTGCTCTCTTTCTCTAAAATAAAATAAATAAATCTTTAAAAAAATATTGGAAATGGAGACAAGGGAAGGAATAAGAAAAGGTGATTAAATACTAGACATCAAGGTTATTTACTAGATATTGGAGGAAAAGTGTTAAAGATAAGGGAGATATCACTCAAGTGAAAGGTGTCAAAGCCCCTGTCCTTACCCCTACTTATAGAAGAGAATAAATACAGGGCACCTGCTGTTAGAACAGAAACAGCACAGCTGATTGCTGGTTGGTCACATTTCTGTGTCTCATTTTTCAGTTGTCCAATGATCCAGCTGTGCTACATGTTACTCAGCAATTGACCTGTATATCAGGTTGGAAAGCCAGAGCTTGGGGTTGGGCATAAAGGCACTGAGAACTGTTAAATCCTGATCCTTATTGACCAGGGTTGGAGGACCGCTTTACTTGGGGAAGTGTAACCGCACATGGATCCTTAATACTACTGCCTTGCCTACCATCACCTTACCACCTCCCAATTTTATGTTATTTTAATTTTATTATTCTAAGCAGGTTTACATTTACAGAATATGTAAATTGCCATTAACTGTATAAATCTAACCATATGAATATTAGCGACACTTTGAACAGTCTTTTTCATGGGTATCTTCATTCCCATTATTCCCATAATTCATGTTGATATGCTATTATATATTTTTCCCTGCACATAACCAAATATTCTTATGCATAGATGCATATATTGTTTGATTTCCAAAATGGGATCATATCATAAAGACTTTTCTACATAATTCCTTCAGCAATTTCTCATTAATGCCCCTTCAAGTCATCTGATAAAGCTGAAATTGTTTCTTTTTGATGGCTGTGTAAGAATCCCTACCACAAACATACTGTAGTTTTTTCAACTGTTCCTTATTGCTGGGCATTCATTTTGTTACCAACTTTTTGCCACAAAGAACTATGATGCAATCATATTTTTGTACAGATTTGCTGGAGAGGTATTGTTGCCATGTGTAACTCACATGGTTATACTTGGTGGCCCTGCCAAGAAGGGTAAACAGGCTCTTTAATTTTTTTAAACTCTTATTTGTAGTTTGCCAATTTCTGTGGTTTCAATACTTTCATTATAGCCAATTTCAAGCTACCAATGTGAAATCATTGAACACAGAGTTGGGACGAGATGCACACGATCGGCTCTAGCCTATAAAAACCAGCTCCAGAACAGTACCGTGAGGACTAAAAGAAAATGCGGTATTCCATTCTTGTTTTTTATTTGTTAATTTCTTTTGGTGGCAGGAAGAGGAACATCACCTTTACTCTCAGGTCCACACTGCTCAATTCTGCATGGTACCATTCGCATCTACATGAAAGATGGCCTCTGGAATTATGCAAAGCACAACTGTTCTTGGTGGCCCTACTTCCTAGTACCCCTAAAATGATACCATTTGCTTCTTTGTAAGGCTAACATAAGGGTGCATGGCAGGAGTTCTAAAGTTTAGCATGTAGCAGAATCACACTGGATACTGGTTAAAACCAAGATTACTGGGCTTTACTCCTCTGATTCTGTACGTCTGGAGTGGGGCCTGATATTTTGCATTTCTAAGTTCCCAGATGGTGGTGACATTGTCGATTTAGGGACCACCTTTTGAGGCCTAGTGGTTTAGAATAAACTAGGTGTTTTCTCTGTGAGCAGGAAATACATGGCTGGACCACTCAATTAGAATGTCTGCTTTAGGGAATAAGGGCTCAGGGTAGAGTAGAGTACCAAACTCTGATTTCTTTTGGGGCTTGGCAGGTAGCAGAAGTATGTGTAGTGGTTACCTGAGGTGTAGAAAATGTTATGTTTAGGAACGATTTCTTTGTTTTGAGGTTTAGGTGCTTTAGAAAGGACAAATTGATCAAAGTCAAGGACGCTGGGAGAGTAAGAGCTAGGCACTAAGGCTGGAAGACGGGGTTGGGAAGATTCAGCAGCCCAGGCCAGCAGTGCAAAAAAGATATCAAAAGGGGAAGGGGGATCGTCTCTAGCCCTCTTTCTTTCTAATACTCCCTCACCTCCACACTTTAACATCTGCTTCAGGATCCTCAAATTTCAGGGTATTAAGGTAGCCTGCTGTGTAGGAATTAAAGGTACAGAGGTGTGAGATGTATTGGCTTCCACTCAGCCAGCACTAAAGTAAAAGGGCCTGCTTGGCCTGCAAGCCTGATTCCAGAGAATGTAGTGACATGAGCTCTGCACGAAGTGGCAGGATACCCTAGTGTTCCTGTTCCTCTTCCCCCTCAAGACAGTGAGCCAAACCCTTCTTTGGACTTCATTCTGTCTTATCTATAAAATAAGAGCTTTGGGGTAGATTACATTGATGAAGGATAGAAGCAGAAAAATGTTCACCTTTAGCCCAGAAGGCTGACCTATATCCTGCATAGTTTCAATAAGGATCAAATATGTGCTGGTTGCTATATTCTTACAGGGTCTCATGACTGCCTGTAAATATCACCAATAGTTAATATCAAACTGAATGGCAATCACCAGAGAAATCTTGCAAAAGAAACTTTATGAGTAGAAAGTTAAAGAAAACACTTGTTATCTAATACTCCCTGCATGTCCCCTCCCTCTTGAGCACTAAGCATATAACCACCAGCTTCATACAGCAAAAGTGCAGCTCTTTCTGCCCTCGGCTGCTGTCCCCATGCAACTTAAATAAACTTACTAAGTTTATGTGCAACCAATGAATCATTGAACTCTACCTTCGAAACTAATAATACACTATATGTTATTTGAATTAAAATAAAATTAAATTAAAAATAAATAAATTAAATTACTAAGTTGCTTTGTAAAGCATCTCAAGAATTCTTTCTTGACCATTGCCCTCAAGGATACCACAACAACATCAGTGGGCCACCTCTATGAGCTCTACAGTGCAAGATGTGGCTCCTCTTGGGGGCTGGTTTTAGAATCAAGGACTGGAGACATTTTTGTGGATGCCAAGAGGCTGGAGGAATGGGCTTGCTGCCTCCCCATAACTGTCTACTATCTTGGCAGGGAGGACTTCCCTCTCTTCCCTCTCCACCAATACCCTAGTCCCAGCTATCACTCGCCTCCAGCCTCTCAAGGGCCCCAGCTAACTACCAAACCCTCATTGCTATCATACCTTGTGCCCTGTGTGTGTGTGTGTGCACGTGTGTGTGAGGGGAGTGGGGGTATGCCACAGGGTATAATGCTAAAATGGATTAAGAAGCTCTCAACCTGAGTTTTGAAGACTTATCTCCCCATGTTGAACATGGGCTGTATCTTATCATGCCAGAGTTGTAATAAACCCAGATGAGGTAACAAACAAAACATTTCTCAGGAGCATTGCAATATTGTAAGAAAAAAACTGGATCCAGAGTCAACAAGTCTGGGCTTGAATCCTACCTGAGCCAATTTTCAGCTCTTTGACCTTGAGCTATGTATCTCATTCAGTCTCAGAGTTTTCATTTGTAGCATCTATTGAGCTAATAATATCCACTAGACCAGGATTTCTCAACCTCAGCACTACTGACATTTTGAACTAAATAATTCCTTGTTGGAGTTGTCTTGTGCACTGAGGGTTTTTTAATGGCATCCCTGACTCCTATTCACTAGATGTCAGTAGCACTCTCCTCCCCCCACCCATGTTGTACATGTTGTAACAATAAAAAATGCTTCCATTCATTGCCAAATGTCCCCTGTGGGTAAAATCACCTTGGTTGAGAAGCACTGTCCTAGAACACAGAGTTACTGGGAAGAATGGAAAGTAGAAGCACATTGAAACTTTGTTGAATTTAGATAGATAGATAGATAGATAGATAGATAGATAGATAGATGATAGATAGATAGATAGATAGATAGATAGATAGATAGATAGATGATAGATAGATAAATAGATCTCAAGGATTTTGATTAGAGAAATACAGAAATAGATGAATTTATGAGTCAAACAAATGAGAAGATGGGGTTAGATTATATCTTCATTTGGAGAGTTGAGAAGAGATGATAGAATATAGGATAACCAAACATCCCAGTCTTCCAGGACTGAGGGAGTTTCTCACAATGTGAGATTTTCTGTGCCAAAATCAGGAAAGTGCTGGGCAAAAGGGGATGTCACTCTAGTAAGAAAAAAAAAGTCACCACCAGTATGTACTACATGCCAGACAGTGTGCTGGGCACTTTACATACATTGTTCAGTCCTGGCAATAAGCCTGTGACAAACATCATATCTCTATTTCCTTGCATAAGCAAATGAGACTCAGTGCAGTAGAATGGTCTAGCCACAGGCATTTGTCTACTCACGGAGGTGGGATGGTTTCAGGCCTTCCAAAAACCTCCTATGCTCTACTCTGGGATCATCTTCTCCCCATTCCTTGGCTCAGGACACAGAGGAGGTCTACTAGAATATAGTCTGTGACTTGCTGATGACAGTATGGATGCACAGTTCTGAGCATATCATGCCCCAAATCTTCAGCATAAAGTGGGTTTGAGTGGGTCTCTTAGAGTATACTCTACATCAGCAAAATTATCTCCAAGGGTAAGGAGATAGTCATGAGGAAAGGGGGATCCCCAGGAAAATCCATCTGCAAGATTGTTTTGGCTCCTTTTTGGGGCATTACCCTTAAATTGGAGGAGATGAGGTGGGAGAGCTGAATAGGATGACAAGACAGAAGAGGCAAAAAATCCTCTGTGCTATTCTGGAGCTCATGTTTCCTCAGTGTGCCATCATTTCCTAGGACTTTTTAACATTCCACTTCAAACCCTACCAAAACGAAATAAAAATTTTAAAAAAGGATTTGATCCTGGAAGTCTGTGCCCAGTAGTGCTGGTATCACAAACCCTTGCCAGGCCTTTTGGGAAAAAACTGTCTTTCCAAGGATGAAGAATTTTCTTTAGGGAACTCTGGAGCTTTTTTCTGCTAATTGCTAGAAAATATGTTGTCTATCTCTTCTGCTCTTCTTCCTGCCTGCATTTTGATGTCCTAAGTAGCTATCATCACTCTAGCCTTAGAAACTTAAACTTGCATTTGCTTCTAGTACCCACAGTAGAATCTGTGAACTGCTCATTTCTTTTCCCTGAATATCTCTTGATCAAAGTCCAGGATATGTTACTGCTGTTGTTTGCTTAACAAGAGCTACCCACTCCCATCACAGATGTGCCTGTTCCTCTCTGAAGTCCAAGGCTTCCAGAGAATAATATTCTTTGCTGTATGCCCCATCCTACTTCTACCTCCTGGTCTCCAGTCAGCCAAGAGACCTTAGAATAGGGATGAGGAAGCATGCTCACACAGATCCACTCTTATGCTTAAAACTTCTGAGGTAAATTCTCTTGGAAGCATGGACTGTTGACGCTGGAAGGACCTTCAGAAGGTCAGCCAGTTTAACTCCCTAAGTAAGCTTAGAGAAGTGGAGGCAGTGATGACCAGAAAGGCCAGTGGCCTAGCCCAGGATAACTCCGTGAGTTGGGGGTTGAGCCTGGAACTAGGATCCACGGTTGCTGGAATCTAAATTATCATTCAGAATACTTCTTACTTTCTGAAAACCCTCCTAGCCCTGGTGCATATGAAGGGATTGGAAGTTTTAGCTAGCAGTCTGGCTACATGATACCTTGAGCTGAAGAGCAGTTCACTGACTTCCTTCTCCTTAGAAAGGTCAGTGTCCTCACCCAAGTGTGCAGCCCAAGCAGACAGCATTGGTCCAGGGAAGAAGGAGACAAGATCATTAGAGAAATTGGTGAAGTGACCAATATCTGGGTGGCTGTCACTGCCAGATATGTACCTGGATGTAATTCATTTGCCTAGCTTGGCATAGTTAAGTTAAAGAATTGACTTTTCTTTATGGACAATTTTTACTTCCACAAATCTTTGTTAAACTACTGTGGTAAACCAGCAGCACATGTTATGATGAAGGGTCCAAGCAGCTTCTCTCATTTTTTTTATGGACATGTGCACTGTGGGTTGTGATTCTAGACGTACATGTACAATATATCGTCTGTTGGTAATTTGCGTGTGTGTGTGTGTGTGTGTGTGTGTGTGTGTGTGTGTGTGTGGTTTTCACGGAAGAATTAAATAAAGAGCAGAAATTTCGGACACTAACAGATGAGGATTCCAGTCTCAGTTTGAACTAACTGCATAAACTTGGGAAAGTTGCTGAATCTTTTTGAGCCTTGATTTCTGTAGTTGAAAAATAAAGGCTATCCCATTCACTTCACTGGCTTGTTATGTGGTTAAAGTGCTTAGCTCAGTGCCTGGCACATACACTGAATGTATGCTTAGGGTTTATTAACATCATTACTATGAGCTGTTTTATTCTGCTTAGAGCACTGGGACCTTTAAGCATGTTGCAGCCACTTGCCTGGGAAGCAGTAAACCATTCCTGTAAGTCCTGTCCCAGCTCCCCTAACCCTGTCCTCTTCTGTACTGTAAAACCAAATTTGGAATGCCATTATCCTAAAGGGAAACATAGCAATTAAAATTCCCTTTGCCCTCTGCCAGTCTGAGTACTTTGCTGATATCATTAGTATGTATTTTTATCTCTGCCCTTTTTGCATTATTTTATAATTACTTGATTCTCTCACTGTGTGTGTCCAGCTAGATTTAAAAAGTGGTCAAAACTGCCTTAATCCTTTCTGATCCCCCAGGGAGCAGCATTAATACTAGAGCGGAGCAGCATTAATACTAGAGCGGAGCAGGTGCTCAGGGAGTATTTAAATAAATTAATAAATGAATGAGCACCCAGATGCTAAGGACTGAGCGTTCAAGCTCTTTCTAATTATAACAGGGCCTACCTCTCTCCTTAGATCACCATCTGTATGGAGTCCCAGATGTTTCTGGTAAGAGGGTTGGTTCCAAGTTGTTCTGAGAAGTTTTGTGGTTTTTTTTTTTTCCACACACTCATCTAAATTTGAGTTTACTTCCTGTTCCTCTTTGTGTGCACAGTAATCTCCACCCTTATTCTGGAACTTAACATAATCAGTCTTAGAGTAAAATGTGTTGTGTATCACTATTACCCCTTAAGAGGGGCTATTCCTAGAGGGCGACTTTGGCTTTGGAGCACTGGGCTTTGGAATCTGACAGGTCTGGATTGAAACTTTGGCTCTACCACTCATTTATTGTCTGTAAACCTTCAACAAGAGGCTTAACCTTTTGAATCCGGTATCTGTATCTGTAAAATGGTGTAAAAGATTTGTAAAAATGTAATCGTTGTGACAATCCTATGTATGTGAGGGTATAGAATCGTAGCCAGATTAAATAATATAATGTGTGCAAAGTGCCCAGTATAGTGCGTGGCATATAGTACACATTCAACCAATATTTGCTTATCATTTGTTTATGAAAAATAACCAAGTTGCAGAAGAAAAAATGTAGAAAATCGAGGAAAGAAGAAAAAAATATCCATAGTTCCACTATCCTAACATAATGATATTTGGTTTCTAGATTCTTCAGGGATCCTGTCTTACTCATCTTTGCAGTCCCCACAGTACCTGGTACTTAGTGGCCACTCAGTCAATGTGTTCTATTCAATTGACTTAGAAGGGAGAGGTAAATAAATGGCAAACTCATGTGGAGACTTCAACAATTTACAAAATTCATGTCCACTACATATTTGTTGCTCATACTAACACTTTGAGGCTAATGGTCTGTCATTCTTCCCATTTTACAGAGGAAGAAATTGAATCTCAAATAAGTACCAGTGATTTGCCCTAGTCCACACAGCCAACAAGTAAATGGCAGGATAGGTCCTCTGGCCCAGGGTTTCTAACTCCAAAGCCTGGGCCTTTGACACTGTCTATTCCTCATTACCCAAGCCCAGTCCTCCTTAGTAAAGCCTAAATTGCCATCCCTGTGACTAGGGGTTTAATGTTCCTTGGCAAACTGCCCAACTATGCCCCCTCTTTACTCTTGATCCCTGGGATTTTGGTTGGGGAGTAGGGATGGTAGTGAACAGGGAGCTGAGACAGGCAGGGTCTTGGATCTGCTAACCCAGAGAGAACAGAGGGAGAAATGGCATGCCGACAGAGGCCTGGGGCCATTTCCATTGGGAGTGGGCAGAGGAGAAGAATTCACTTTAGAGAAGGTTCAGCTAATTCTGGACCAGTAAACTTTGGGAGAAAGCAAGCTCCCCCTGAAGCCTCTGTCCAGACAATTGGGAAGAGATTACGGGCCACTTCAGGTTATTTCCATCTCCTGTGTCTGGGGCAGACCTATGTTTCTGAGACAATGCCACCTCTATTTGCTTCTGCCTTAGCCATCCAGTCCCGGTATTTCAACCCCCACCCTAAACTGGGGACCTTCGAAACTGCTTCCTGTTGAGCTAAGCTAGAACTCAAAGTAAGCCTTTCCCCCCCACCCATACATTAGCCTCAAGTTCCATTCCCACACTCTACTGCTAGAAGCTGACCCCCACACCTGTGAAGGCTTCTCTAGCTTGCCTTGATCCCTGAGATCTAAGCATGTTTCCTCGGATCCGTGAAATGTCCCTGCAGATGCTCACAGAGAAAATCCAGATGACAGAACTCTAGCAGGAGTTCAGAAAGTGTGGATACAGCTTTACCAAAGTCCTTAGAGAAGGGTGGTGTAAGGGAGTAGGGGGGAGTGGGATGGGTCAGGGAGTATGGGGGGGAGGCATGGTCATATTGATCTGCTGGGTGGGTTTTACCTCCCTGGGCCTCAAATTCCATCTGAGTTTGAAGGAAAGGATTCCCAGAATGTTCAAATGGAGATATACTTCAGAGGTTTTATTTCATCTCAGACCCAGAGACTTGTCCAAGGTAAGTTGAAGTTAGAGCTGGGATTTGAATACAAAGGAAAATACCTAGACAGTGTCTAGCACAGAGTAGGAACTCAAATGTTTATCTCCTTTCTTCTTCCTGATTTTCTGGCCAGGGTTCTTTTTACAGTAGTCAGTTTGTCCTTGTTTCCCTGGGATTTTCCCAGTTTTACCATTGGAAGTCCTGAAACCCGGAGCCCCCATTTGGTCCTGGGCAGACCAGAATAGTAGGTAACCCTCTTTCTCTTACTGCTTTTGTCTCACCACCTTGCTTCCTTTTGGAAACTTCAAACTTGCAGGCAAAATTGAAATTACTTCTCAAGAAAACACAATCTGGTTTTTGTTTTCACCTGAGACTGGCATGTTTCACCAGCATTGTGTCAGCCTATTTTACAGACAATGTATCTATGGTTCAGGTAGGCTAGATAGCTTGCCCAAGGACATAAAGTGTATCTATGGTGTGGAGATCAGGGGTGGACAAGCAAACCCAGGGCTTCTGACACTAGGCCCAGTGTGTTTTCCATAGCACTCCCCAATAACCCCTAAAAATCAGACCCATGACTGCACTGTCTTGCATTTTGGGGGACTTCTCTGAGGACCAAGTCTAGGGCTATATATCCAGTGCATCCTCAGCCAGAGAGCTGCCTGCCCACATGGAGACTTTTGTGTGTGGTAATGGGCTGAGCAATTGAGGAGGGCTGGCAACTTTCTGGTTCTGGGATCTTGTTTGTAGAGTGCTTCATCCTGTATGTCTTTGAAGGGTCTTTTGAGATCCATCTTCTTCAGCTGGTAACTTGACTCTCCCTCTCCATCACCCCTCCCAGGCTCATGATATAATTCTAGTATCTTTTTAGGCTAGGCTTTGCATATAGGCTAGGATTGTCCTGAGGGTGTCAGATAATGTCTACCTAGTATAGGATCACATTAGCAGCTTGCTGGAGACCTCTCACCAATAAGTGTGACAGTGTGAAGTGAAAAGGGGTTGGGGAACCCAGTCTGTTGCACCCTCTGTTGCACTCCCACTCGATACTCTATCAGCGGTTTCTGGGCTTGAGGTTTGGGGGAAGAGGCCTGGGAGGGTACAAAGGGCATGGGCCTGAGAGTCAGCAGAACAGGAATGGACCCTAGTTCTGCCCCCAATTTCTGCATGTCTTTGGGCAACCCACTCTACCTTCCTGGGGCTCAGTTTTCTCTTCTGTACAATGCAAGGACTGCTCCACATAATCCACGAGTTCTCTCTCAGCAAGAAAATTTTATCACCAATTTAGTCTCTAAATTTAGCTTCTCTGGGATTGTTTCTTTAGAAATTACTGTGATTATTAAGAATGATAATAATAACTATCATTTATTGAACACTGGCTATTCACCAAATCAGCAGAGCAGATGAGAGCTTGGGCTCTGAAACAAGATGATCTGGATTGGAATACTGCTCTGCCACTCACTAGTTGTGGACCTTGGGTGAGTGACTCAATTTTTCATTGCCTCAATTTCTCTAATTTGTAACTCAAGAAAAATAAAAAGTGCTGAGCACAGTGCCTGGCACTTAAGTTGGATATAATGTAAACTACCATTTATTCCTCATAACAACCCTATGAAATAGACAATATAATTATAATCATTTTACAAATAGAAGAAATGAAGCTCAAAGCAGGTACACAACTTCCCCAAGATCACAGAGTTAGCAAAATATTGGCAGTGGGCTTCAAACCCAGGGAATCTGATTCCAGAGCCTACTCTTTTAACTAACTCCTGTACTACACAATTCAAATTTGCCCAAAAAGGCAGTGGATAGGTGGCAGGCCCAGAAGCCCTTGGGAAGGTGGCTGAGCCCAGGACACCAGGGATTGAGGAAAAACTGCTGCCTGCACGAAGGCCTCTCGAGGAGTAAGTCCTGGCCCCCTTAGGGATTTTGGGAGGGGAAGGCACAGGACTAAGGAGCCCCACAGCATACAGGTGCCTGGGAGGGTCAGAAAGCTTAGTCTCTATTGTAGGGTGGAGGGCCCCCAGGCCAAATATTTTCAATACCAGCAATATAATTTGACAAAAGCTTCCTTCCTCTCCTCCCCACCTGATTCAGCTTGGCTCTGAGAGCCTTCCCTAGCTGGGTCCCTCAGCTTTGTGAGAAAGTCTCCTGGGGAGCTTGATAGAGTCAGGTCTTCTAGGAGTTCCACTTACCCTCTCTGTACAATAACAATAAACCTATGGATTTATATGCATAATTTTCATACATATACACTGCTTTAGCACTTTATCACACATTTCTTTTGATCTCCACAACTACCCTGGGAAGAACAGCTCCTCTTCTATTTTATAGTTGAGAAGACAGAGGATCCAAGTCAAAGTTGCATGATAGAACCACAGTTGGTGACTGATGTCAGCCCTCTGTGACCATTTCAAGTGACGTCAAAGAGATATCAAAAACAAGAAGTACTGGAAAACTAGTTTTTTAAAATATTTTTTTATTATGTTATGTTAGTCACCATACCGTATATCCTTACTTTTTGATGTAGTGTTCCATGACTCATTATTTGCGTATAACACCCAGTGCACCATGCAATACGTGCCCTCCTTAATACCCATCACCAGCCTATCCCAATTCCCCACCCACCTCCCCTCTGAAGCCCTCAGTTTGTTTCCCAAAGTCCATAGTCTCTCATGGTTCATTCCCCCTTTCTCTTTACCCCCCTTCATTCTTCCCTTCCTTCTCCTACCGATCTTCCTGCTATTTCTTATGTTCCATAAATGAGTGAAACCATATGATAATTGTCTTTCTCTGCTTGACTTATTTCAATTAGCATGATCTCCTCCAGTCCTGTCCATGTTGCTGCAAATGTTGGGTAATCATTCTTTCTGATGGCTGAGTAATATTCCATTGTATATATGGACCACATCTTCTCAATCCAGTCATGTGTTGAAGGGCATCTTGGCTCCTTCCACAATTTAGCTATTGTGGACAATGCTGCTAAGAACATTGGGGTGCATATGGCCCTTCTCTTCACTACGTCTGTATCTTTGGGGTAAATACCCAGTAGTGCAATTGCTGGATCATAGGGTAGCTCAATTTTTAACTTTTTAAGGGACCTCCACACTGTTTTCCAAAGTGGCTGTACCAACTTACATTCCCACCAACAGTGTAAGAGGGATCCCCTTTCTCCACATCCTCTCCAACATTTGTTGTTTCTTGCCTTGTCAATTTTTGCCATTCTAACTGGCGTAAGGTGGTATCTCAATGTGGTTTTGATTTGAATTTCCCTGATGGCTAATGATGTTGAACATTTTTTCATGTGTCTGTTAGCCAATTGTATGTCTTCATTGGAAAAGTGTTCATATCTTCTGCCCATTTTTCATTTGATTATTTGTTTCTCATGTATTGAGTTTGAGAAGTTCTTTGTAGATCTTGGATACCAGTCTTTTATCTGTAGTGTCATTTGCAAATATCTTCTCCCATTCCGTGGGATGCCTCCTAGTTTTTTTGACTGTTTCCTTGGCTGTACAGAAGCTTTTGATCTTGATGAAGACCCACAAGTTCATTTTCTCTTTTGTTTCTCTTGCCTTTGGGGATGTGTCATGAAAAAGGTTGCTTTGGCCGATGTTGTAGAGGTTGCTGCCTATGTTCTCCTCTAGGATTTTGATGGATTCCTGTCTCACATCGAGGTCTTTCATCCATTTGGAGTTTATCTTTGTGTATGGTGTGAGAGAGTGGTCAAGTTTCATTCTCTTGCATGTAGCTGTCCAATTTTCCCAGCACAATTTATTGAAAAGACTTTTTTCCACTGGATGTTTTTTACCACTTTTTCAAAGATTAGTTGCCCATAGAGCCGAGGGTCCATTTCTGGGTTCTCTACTCTGTTCCATTGGTCTATGTGTCTGTTTTTGTGCCAGTACCATGCTGTCATTGTGATCACAGCTTTGTAGTATAGCTTGAAATCTGGCAACATGATGCCCCCAGCTTTGTTTTTCCTTTTCAACAATTCCTTGGTGATTTGGGGCCTTTTCTGGTTCCACACAAATTTAAGGGCTGTTTGTTCCAGTTCTTTGAAAAATGTCATCAGTATTTTGATCAGGATGGCATTGAAAGTGTAGATTGCTCTGGGTAGCATAGACATTTTAACTATGTTTATTCTTCTGATCCATGAGCATGGAATATTTTTCCATCTTTTTGTGTCTTCTTCAATGTCTTTCAAGAGTGATTTGTATTTTCTAGAATATAGATCCTTTACATCTCTCGTTATGTTAATTCTGAGATAACGTATGATTTTTGGTGCTATTTTTAAATAGAATGTTTTTTTTTTTTTACTTTTTATTACTGAAAGTTTCTCACACAGTAAGAGAAAACTACAGTGTAATGGATCCCCGATATCCATCACCCAGCTTTAACAACTATCAACATTTTGACAGTCTTATTTCAGCTTCCTTTCTTGCCTTTTTTGGCAGGATTTTTTTTTTTGTCATGGGAAAAACATTTTAAAGCAAATCCCAGGTATCTTGTCATTTTACCCATAAATATTTCCTAATATATCTCTAAATATGAATTTCTTTCATAACCATCACACATTTAATTATGCTTAAAATTAGTCATCTAATTAACATTAACATTAATGTCATTTAATACTGAAGATGATTTTGCATTGTCTTCTATAGCCAGGAGGTGGTGGCTGGTGATAGCATTCACCAAAATGGGGATGGGAGGAGC
This sequence comes from Ursus arctos, assembly GCF_023065955.2. NCBI lineage: Eukaryota > Metazoa > Chordata > Mammalia > Carnivora > Ursidae > Ursus > Ursus arctos. Next base: position 51,802,524 of record NC_079873.1, read on the forward strand.
ACAAAGTTTTGTGCATGAATAGTGAATTTGGTTAGATATCCATGGTCAAAATTGGAGTGTCAATGAATGATTGAAGAAAAGGGGACTTCCAAAAGGAACATGGCATGTTTAAGCATTTGGTTGTAGTTAGGGGATGCAGAACAATGTGTGGCCTGTCCTTTGAGCTGGTCAAGCCTGAATTAGTGACAATGCTTGTTCCTCTCATTTGTTTGTAGCATGTGGCTATTGATAAACCATTATCCAATCTATCATTTTGTTTGTCCTTCACAATAATGTTTTGAAATAGTGAATACAGACTTACTCTACCCACCTTACAAGGAGGGAACAGAGGCTCAAAGAGGTAAAGTGACTTGCCCAAGACTGCCTAATTAATAAGTTGCAGAACAGGAATTTTAAACCAAGTCTTCTGACTTGGCTTTCTGTGTCTAGGGGGGCCCCCTTCAACATCTCCTTTTCCCTCCCCAGATAACCTTGAGGAGAGGGATGTGAAAATGGAGGAAATGGTAGGAGGATATGAAGGCTACAGGAATAGGAGTCAGGTATGGGGGAACTCATTGTGGGAATTGGAGGTGTATATCTAGAAAGAAGTCCAAAGAGTCCACCCATTTGTTTTGTTTTGTTTCGTTTCCAAAACTCAGTGCTGCCTGCACCTGTAGGAACCTCGCTTCTGCTTCCTTTTATTATGACATGATACCTAACCCCTTTCCTACCTCACTCCTCCTCATCTGGTGGACTTAAGATGAACATTTACTCTGATGTTGCTTACAGCCATTAGTAAAAATGAGGAAGCTGAAAGCTGTTGGTTACACTAGAAACCACAGCTCACCCAGTGTTTCAAGGTGAGGAATGATGATGACCTTGGCATTGAAGGTCCCTCTGCCCTGTCGTTATTAATAACTCCCTCTCTCTCTCTCATGCTTGCTCATACCCTTTATAGTTTATGGTGTTCTCATAATGTAGTAATTTAGAACCTCTGAAAGAAAGGAAGTTTTATTTTGGTCAGTATTTTATAGGTGAGATACCAGGTGATGAACCGATTTGTCTGAGGCTACAAAACTAGTAATGGTAGACTTGGAACTGACTGGCAGTAGTCTGATTCTCCATCTGAGAGCTCTTTTCAGGGCAACATATCACCAATGACCTCACCTTACCCCACCCTGACGCTGATGAGGCAGTGTGGGAAGGATTCATGTTTCCGAAGGGTCAATCCTCTGTGACCCAAGACTCCATTGTTCATTCTCTACTTCCCTTGAAGTCGCAGGGAACGGGAAAAGGGGGCATCTAGGCCCTTAGGACAGAAGACTGGAGAGTGGAGACCTCCCTTCCACCTTCCTGCTTTCATCTGGGTCCAGAACTGGGCAGATGGACATCTCTTCTGTATTGAGAGAGTCCTGGGCATTGCTGTCTCTCCAACACTTCCAGGATCTAGAGTCAAACAAAGAATCCTCTTCTGGGTTTGAACTTCAGCTCTAGCTATTTGCTAGTTTTGCTTTCTTAATGTCTAAAGTAGGGATAATTGTAATGTACAATATTTTGCAGGCCTATTGTGAGGCTCTAATATCCCTAAAAAATTTTTAGCTAGAGACAGAGAAGTAGGGCATATTAGTTCATTCAGTCATCTCACAAATATTAATCAAATGCCCTCTAAGTGACAGTTACCATATTCGGTCCTGGGAACACACAGTCCTGGGAACAAGCAGACAAGGTGTGAGGGAGAGTTTGATGGGTTCTTCTGTGGCAAGCCCTAGGTTCCTTAAAACATCTTATTTTAGCTTAAAAATCCATAAAACTTTTCTACTCCAAAATATGCTGTTTAAGATTAAAATAATGTTTTAATTATTTACCATGGAACAAAATTAATCTTCCAGGAAGATTCACCATGTTTATTGTTTGATTTCATGGAACCCCATTTGGCACATGATGTGTGAAAATAACAGCTATTCTTAACTGGGTGATTATTGTGTGCCAGGTACTTCTCTAAATGTTAACTTATTTAAGTTTTAAAACACCATTTTGAGGTACATGCTATTGCCATATCCACAGATGAGGGAGTAAAGGAACTGAGAGGACAAGTCAGTTGCCTGAAGTCACTCAACTAGTAATTGGTAGAGCTAAGATTTGAACCCAGTCAGTCTGGCTCCAAAGGACACGCTTTAACCACTCCATTTGCTTGTCCTTGAGATCTGTATGCCTTCAGTGGTGAATCCCTGATTTCAATGCCTCAATGTAAGAGCTCATTAAATGTATATTTCCTTCCTTTCCCCCTTCCTCTTGAATCTATTCTTTTATATCTTTTATGCTAACTCAAAACAGCTGCTGTTGGCTGTGAGGTAATATGCTACTGGGAAAGATTTCAATCAAGACATAGATGCCGGGGAGCCTATGAAATCCTTTGCCAGGAGGGCTTTGGACACAAACATCACCATTTCCCTAGGCTGAGTCCTCCCCTCCCACTTGTTCTTAAAGACAGTGATGAAACAGGTGACTCAGACATTTTGAGCACTTCAAATCTTCAGGAGGCCTCTCTTGCTGTTGCTGTTTTCAGAGCTCCCCATAACCTTTCTTTGGGGTAGGAAGCCCTTCCCCTTGCTTCCTTCCTGCTCTGGGGGCTTTTGCCTATTGCTTTGAGCTTTCGCAACTGAAAGCCTTGGCAACCCTTGGGGGCAGTGTCCAAAAAAGTGGTGCTTCTTCTCTGGCTGGGCTGGCTCCCAGCTATAAGCCAGTAGCCCTTGAAATGAAAAGTATGAAGAATATAAGACACATCACAGAGGATCATAGGGGAAGGGAGGGAAAATGGAATGGGAAGAAATCAGAGAGGGAGATAAACTGTGAAAGACACTTAACTATGGGAAAGAAACAGGGTTGCTGGAGGGGAGGTGGGTGGGGGGATGGGGTAACTGGGTGACGAGCATTAAGGAGGGTACCTGATGTGATGAGCAATGGGTGTTATATGTAACTGATGAATTACTGAAAATACATCTGAAACTAATGATATGTTGGGTAACTGAATTTAAAGAAAAAAAGAAAAAAAAACGGTGAGTGGAAAAAAATAAGTACTTTTCAGTCAGACATCTGCTTAGTGTGAGACACACTTACCCTAGCTGGCTGGACCCATTCTTCAGATGTCAGGCCACAGATTTCAAGCCACCTGCAAGTCCCAGTTGTCAACTTGCTTCTGACCCTCTTGCTTTAGATTGGAGGTTTCCATAACCGCCTCTGAGTGTTCAATAAATTTGTTAGACTATCCCACGGAACTCAGAGAAACATTTTACTTACTAGATTACTGATTTGTTATGAAAGGGCCTATTCAGGAATAGCCAGATGAAAGAGATTCATAGGTTAGGTCACCTGGGTGGCTCACTTAGTTGAGCAACCAACTCTTGGTTTTGGCTCAGGTTATGATCTCAGGGCTGTGGGATCGAACCCCACATCAGGCTCTGCACTCAGCAGAGCTCTGCTGGAGATTATCTCTCTCCCTCTCCCTCTGCTCCTACCCCTGATTCCCCTGCTCTTTCTCTCTGTCTCAAATAAATAAATAAAAATTTTTAAAAAGGAAAGAAATTCATAGGGCACAATTTCTGGGAAGGGGCACAGAGTTTCCATAGTCTTTGAATGTGCCACTTTCCTAGAGTCTCCATGTGTTCAACTACCTGGAAACTCTCTGAACTTTGTCCTTTTGGGTTTTTATGGAGGCTTCATTACATAGGCATGATTGATTAAATCATTGGCCATTGGCCAATCAATTCAATCTTCAGCCTTTCTCCCCTTTCTAGAGAGCTGAAAGTTCCAACACTCTAATCACATGGTTGGTTATGCTAACAACCAGTCCTATCCTTAAGGACTTAATTAATATAAACTCATGTATAGTTGAAAGGGTTTTGTTATAAATATCAAGGGACCTTTATCATTCTTATCACTTAGGGAATTCCAACAGCTTTAGGAGCTCTCTGTGAGAAATGGAGAGGAAGACCAAATATATTTCTTATTATAAATCACAATATCATGGCACCCAATACACAGATGAGTAATCCCAGCTGACCAACCAAATGGCTGACTGAATAGTGACTCACAATCTCAATGATTCACAACTCAATTTACTGACTGGGACAACTCTTTGGATTGACCCTCTGAATGACTAAGCCCTCATCCTGATGGCCTGATTGAATAATTAACCCTAAAAAATTTAACTGACCATTATTGACTGGCTGACTTGGACTAATTTAAACTGCTTCGTCCTGATTAGGAGATGACCAGTTAACTAACTCTAACCAATTGATAGCACACACAGAAGGTATTGGAGAGGCAAAAGTTTCGGTTAGGGAGTTAAGATGGCGGAGGAGCAGGGGACCCCTTTTTCAGCCGGTCCCCTGAGTCGAGCTGGATAGGTACCAGACCAGCCTAAATAACCACGGAATCAGCCTGAGACGCAGGATGATGCATCTGGATCTCTACAAATGAACATCTCCAGCGCTGAGTATTGAGGTATGAATAGGGGAGCTGTAAACCGTGCACGGATATCGGAAGATAAACGGAAGGGGGAGGGAGCCGCCGCGTTTGGGCGCCGGGAAGCGGCAGCCACCTGCACGGGGGAGCGGGGGGACTCACAGAGGTCACCAGCGAGAGAGCGGACTGAGACCGGTGAGCCGTGAACGCGCGCGCCACCAGGCATCTCCCGGAACACCGGAATCCCGGTGTGCTCACGGGATCCAGACTGAGACCGGGAGCTCCCGGAGCGCGCGCGGGGCGGCTGGCGGCTGGCGGGCCATCTGCACGGGGGAGCGGGCGGACTCGCAGTCGGCACCTGCGAAACAGCAGACTGAGACCCTGAACCGGGTGCGCGCGCCACCAGGCTTCTCACGAAACTCCGGAATCGAGGTGTGCTCACCGGGCATAGACTGAGACCAGGAGACCCGGGGGCGCGCGGGGCGGCCGGTGGCTGGCGGCATTAGAAACACAAAGGACAGAGACGCGCCGGCCCTGGAAGTGAGGGCAGGGTCCCCGAGTTGGTGCGCACATCCCGGGACGCTGCAGGGTTGAGCAGCACCAACAGTAATAGGGTTAAAGTGGCCAGAACATCAGTGGAGAACGGGCCGCAATCCCTCTGTTCTGAGACAATGCAGCCTCTGCTGCTCTGACCCTCAGAAGAGGCATAGCCGGCCGCCAGGGAAAGCCGCCAGAGAACAAAAGCCTGGAAATACCGGCTCAGAGAGTGCCCATCCCCATCCTCCCTCGCAGGGGACACGGAGACTCTAACCAAACAGGGTTGCCTGAGTATCGGCGCGGCAGGCCCCTCCCCCAGAACACAGAAGGCAGGCTGAAAAATCAAGAAGCCCACAACCGGAGGCGCCTGGGTGACGCAGTCATTGAGCGCCTGTCTCCGGCTTAGGGCGTGATCCCGGCGTTCCGGAAAGGAGTCCCTCATCGGGCTCCTCCGCTGGGAGCCTGCGTCTTCCTCTCTCACTCCCCTGCTTCTGTTCCGTTCTTGCTGACTGTCTGTCTCCCTCTCTCAGATAAGTAAATAAATAAAATCTTTAAAGAAGAAGCCCACATCTCTAAGATCCCTATAAAACAAGGGGCACGGCCTGGGACCCAGTCAATAATTTTGGGCTCTGGACAACCCCGCAACCTCCCCTCATTAAAATGACAAGAAGGAGAAGCCCCCCCCCCCCCAGCAAAGAAAAGACAGTGAGTCAGTGGCCTCTGCCACAGAAGTAACGGATATGGATGTAACCAAATTATCAGAAATGGAATTCAGAGTAACAATGGTCAAGATAATGAGTAGACTTGAAAAAAGTATTCAGGAAAATATTACTGAGAATATAGAATCCCTAAGGGCGGAAATGAGAGCAAATTTGACAGAAATTAAAAATTCTATGAGCCAAATGCAGGCAAAACTAGAGGCTCTGACGGCCAGGGTCACCGAAGCGGAGGAAAGGGTTAGTGAATTGGAGGATGGGTTAATAGAGGAAAAAATAAAAATAGAAGATGGTCTTAAAAAAATCCACGCCCACGAATGTTGGCTACGGGAGATTACTGACTCAACGAAACGATCCAATGTTAGAATCATCGGCATCCCCGAGGGGGTGGAGAAAAACAGAGGTCTAGAAGAGATATTTGAACAAATTGTAGCTGAAAACTTCCCTAATCTAGCAAGGGAAACAAAAATTCGTGTCCAAGAGGCAGAGAGGACCCCTCCCAAGCTCAACCATGACAGACCTACACCACGTCACGTCATAGTGCAATTCGCAAATATGAGATCCAAGGATACAGTATTGAAAGCGGCCAGGGCAAAGAAATTTCTCACGTACCAAGGCAAAGGCATCAGAATTACGTCAGACCTGTCTACACAGACCTGGAATGAGAGAAAGGGTTGGGGGAGCATTTTTAAAGCTCTTTCAGAGAAAAACATGCAGCCAAGGATCCTTTATCCAGCAAGGCTGTCATTCAGAATTGATGGAGAAATAAAGACATTTCAGAATCGACAGTCACTAGCCAATTTCATAACCACGAAACCAGCCCTACAGGAGGTATTACGGGGGGTTCTATAAAAGTAAAAAGGCCCCAAGAGTGATACAAAACAGAAAGTCACAGCCAATACAAACAAAGACTTTACTGACAACATGGCAGAATTAAAAGCATATCTCTCAGTACTCAGCCTTAACATTAATGGTTTAAATTCTTGCTTTACACGCCACAGGGTTGCAGATTGGATAAAAAGAAATGACCCATCCATTTGCTGTCTACAAGAGACTCATTTCGAACCCAACGATGCATTCAGACTGAGAGTAAGGGGATGGAGTACCATCTTTCACGCAAATGGACCTCAAAAGAAAGCTGGGGTAGCAATTCTCATATCAGATAAATTGGATTTTAAACTACAGACTATAGTTAGAGACGCAGAAGGGCACTATATTATTCTTAAAGGAAGTATTCAACAAGTGGATATGACAATATAAATATATATGCCCCCAACAGGGGAGCAGCAAGATACACAAGCCAACTCTTAACCAGAATAAAGAGACATATAGATAAAAATACATTAATAGTAGGGGACCTCAACACTCCACTCTCAGAAATAGACAGAACACCCTGGCAAAAACGAAGCAAAGAATCAAAGGCTTTGAATGCCATACTCGACGAGTTGGACCTCTTAGATATATATAGAACACTACACCCCAGAACCAAAGAATACTCATTCTATTCTAATGCCCATGGAACATTTTCAAGAATAGACCATGTTCTGGGACACAAAACAGGTCTCAGCCGATACCAAAAGATTAAAATTATCCCCTGCATATTCTCAGACCACAACGCTCTGAAATTGGAACTCAACCACAAGGAAAAATTTGGAAGAAACTCAAACACTTGGAGACTAAGAACCATCCTGCTCAGGAATGACTCGATAAACCAGGAAATCAAAAATCAAATTAAACAATTTATGGAGACCAATGAGAATGAAAATACAACAGTCCAAAACCTATGGGATACTGCAAAGGCAGTCCTAAGGGGGAAATACATAGCCATCCAAGCCTCACTCAAAAGAATAGAAAAATCTAAAATGCAGTTTTTATATTCTCACCTCAAGAAGCTGGAACAGCAACAGAGGGACAGGCCTAATCCACGCACAAGGAAGCAGTTGACCAAAATTAAAGCTGAAATCAATCAAGCAGAAACCAGAAGTACAGTAGAGCAGATCAACAGGACTAGAAGCTGGTTCTTGGAGAGAATCAATAAAATTGACAGACCACTGGCAAGACTTATCCAAAAGAAAAGAGAAAGGACCCAGATTATTAAAATTATGAATGAAAAAGGAGAGGTCACGACGAACACCATTGAAATTGGAAGGATTATTAGAAATTTTTATCAACAGCTATATGCCAATAAACTAAGCAATCTGGAAGAGATGGAATCCTTCCTGGAAACCTATAAACTACCAAGATTGAAAAAGGAAGAAATTGATTTCTTAAACAGGCCAATTAATTATGAAGAAATTGAGTCAGTGATAAACAACCTTCCAAATAACAAAACTCCAGGCCCGGACGGTTTTCCTGGGGAATTCTACCAAACATTCAAAGAAGAAATAATACCTATTCTCCTAAAGCTATTTCAAAAAATAGAAACAGAAGGAAAGCTACCAAACTCATTCTATGAGGCCAATATTACCTTGATCCCCAAACCAGGCAAAGACCCCCTCAAAAAGGAGAATTACAGACCGATTTCCCTAATGAATATGGACGCCAAAATCCTCAACAAGATACTTGCTAATAGAATCCAACAGTTCATTAAAAGGATTATCCACCACGATCAAGTGGGATTCATACCTGGGATGCAAGCGTGGTTCAATATTCGCAAATCAATCAGCGTGATACATCATATCAACAAGAAAAGACTCAAGAACCATATGATCCTCTCAATCGATGCCGAAAAAGCATTTGACAAAATACAGCATCCTTTCCTGATTAAAACCCTTCAGAGTGTAGGAATAGAAGGTACATTTCTCAATCTCATAAAAGCCATCTATGAAAAGCCTACTGCAAATATTATTCTCAATGGGGAAAAGCTGGAAGCCTTTCCCTTAAGATCAGGAACACGACAAGGATGCCCACTCTCGCCACTATTATTCAACATAGTGCTAGAAGTCCTTGCAACAGCAATCAGAAAACAAAAAGGGATCAAAGGTATTCAAATCGGCAAAGAAGAAGTCAAAATGTCTCTCTTCGCAGACAACATGATACTCTATATGGAAAACCCAAAAGAAGCCACTCCCAAATTATTAGAAGTTATAGAGCAATTCAGTAACGTGGTGGGATACAAAATCAATGCTCAGAAATCAGTTGCATTTCTGTACACGAATAACGAGAACGAAGAAAGAGAAATCAGGGAATCCATCCCATTTACAATAGCACCAAAAACCATACGTTACCTTGGAATTAACTTAACCAGAGACATAAAGGACCTTTATTCTAGAAACTATAAATCACTCTTAAAAGACATTGAGGAAGACATAAAAAGATGGAAAGATATTCCATGCTCATGGATCGGAAGAATTAACATAGCTAAAATGTCCATGCTACCCAGAGCAAACTACACTTTCAATGCTATCCCGATCAAAATACCGAGAACGTTTTTCAAAGAACTGGAACAAATAGTCCTTAAATTTGTATGGAACCAGAAAAGGCCCCGAATCTCCAAGGAACTGTTGAAAAGGAAAAACAAAGCTGGGGGCATCACAATGCCGGATTTCGAGCTGTACTACAAAGCTGTGATCACAAAGACAGCATGGTACTGGCACAAAAACAGACACATAGACCAATGGAACAGAATAGAGAGCCCAGAAATGGACCCTCAGCTCTTTGGGCAACTAATCTTTGATAAAGCAGGAAAAAACATCCGGTGGGAAAAAGACAGTCTCTTCAATAAATGGTGTTGGGAAAATTGGACAGCTACATGCAAAAGAATGAAACTTGACCACTCTCTCACACCATACACAAAAATAAACTCCAAATGGATGAAAGACCTCGATGTGAGACAGGAATCCATCAAAATTCTAGAGGAGAACATAGGCAGCAACCTCTACGACATCGGCCAAAGCAACCTTTTTCATGATACATCCCCAAAGGCAAGAGAAACAAAAGACAAAATGAATTTATGGGACTTCATCAAGATTAAAAGTTTCTGCACAGCCAAGGAAACAGTCAGAAAAACTAAGAGGCAGCCCACGGAATGGGAGAAGATATTTGCAAATGACACTACAGATAAAGGACTGGTATCCAAGATCTACAAAGAACTTCTCAAACTCAATACACGAGAAACAAATAAACAAATCAAAAAATGGGCAGAAGATATGAACAGATACTTTTCCAATGAAGACATACAAATGGCTAACAGACACATGAAAAAATGTTCAAAATCATTAGCCATCAAGGAAATTCAAATCAAAACCACACTGAGATACCACCTTACGCCAGTTAGAATGGCAAAAATAGACAAGGCAAGAAACAACAATTGTTGGAGACGATGTGGAGAAAGGGGATCCCTCCTACATTGTTGGTGGGAATGCAAGTTGTTACAGCCACTCTGGAAAACCGTGTGGGGGTCCCTTAAAAAGTTAAAAATTGAGCTACCCTATGATCCAGCCATTGCACTACTGGGTGTTTACCCCAAAGATACAGACGTAGTGGAGAGAAGGGCCATATGCACCCCAATGTTCATAGCAGCAATGTCCACAATAGCTAAATCGTGGAAGGAGCCGAGATGCCCTGCAACAGATGACTGGATTAAGAAGTTGTGGTCCATATATACAATGGAATATTACTCAGCAATCAGAAAGAATGAGTTCTCAACATTTGCTACAACATGGACGGCACTGGAGGAGATAATGCTTAGTGAAATAAGTCAAGCAGAGAAAGACAACTATCATATGATTTCTCTCATCTATGGAACATAAGAACTAGAATGATCAGTAGGGGAAGAAAGGGATAAAGAAAGGGGGGGTAATCAGAAGGGGGAATGAAACATGAGAGACTATGGACTATGAGAAACAAACTGAGGGCTACAGAGGGGAGGGGGGTGGGGGAATGGGATAGACCGGTGATGGGTAGTAAGGAGGGCACATATTGCATGGTGCACTGGGTGTTATACACAACTAATGAATCATCGAGCCTTACATCGAAAACCGGGGATGTACTGTATGGTGACTAACATAATATAATAAAAAATCATTATTAAAAAAAAAAGTTTCCCTTCTTTCTTTTAGGTTCTGAGGTGGGTTTAATAATTAAATTGATATAAGAACAATTAACAGGAGAAAACAAACAAAAATTACATATGTAGAGGGAACATGTGACCCACACAGGAGTCACTCCTTGAAGGGCCAATTCTTGGTTAACAGGGGACACTGCCCTGCCAGGCATTTTAGGAACTCTTCTTCATAAGGCCATTATCTTCAAAAGTAGGAGATGCAGATGACTTTCTTAATACCCAGAAACAGGCATAGACAGTTAGACAAAATGAAGAGAGAGAGGAATACGTCCCAAATGAAAACAGGACCAAATCACAGCAAGAGACCTAGGCAAAATGGATATAAGTAATATCCCTGATAGAGAAATTAAAGTAATGATTATAAAGATATTCAGTAGCCTTGAGAAAAGAGTGGAGGACATCAATGAGACCCTTAACAAAGAGATAAAAAAAACCTATTAGAGATGGAGAACATAATAAATGAAATTAAAAAAAAACTTGATGGGAGGGGGTTAAGATGGTGGATTTTTAGGGTGACCCTAAGCTTTCCTCATTCCTCAAACAGAGCTCAACAAATATCAAATAATTCTGAACACACAAAAAATCAATTAGAACTCTTAGAGAACAAAGCTGCATGTTTGCAAACAGAAAAAAAATGACTCATGGAAGCTTCTTGTAAGAAGAAGAACAAAACACACCCAGGATCTGGCTCCCTTTATTTATTTTTAATTTTTATTTTATTTAACCTTTTCTCCCTTTTATCTTTTTCCCCACAAAATGGCAAGATAGAAGAAGTAGACCTGAAAAGAAAGAACAGGAAAAAATGATGGCCAGGGATCTAATCAATACAGGTATAAATAAGATGTCTGAACTAGAATTTAAACTGCCAATTATAAGGATACTAGCTACACATGAAAAAAGCATAGAAAACACTAAAGAACCCCTTACTGAAGAGATAAAAGAGCTAAAATCTAGGCAGGCAGAAATTAAAAATGCTATAACTGAGATACAATCCCAAATGAATGCCATAACAATAAGGATGGATGAAACAGAGGAATGACTCAGTGATACAGAAGATAAAATTATGGAAAGTAATGAAGCTGAAAAGAAGATAGAAACAAAGATAATGGATCACAAAGGTAGACTTGGGGAATTCAGCAACTTATTAAAATGTAATAACATGGGGTGGCTGGGTGGCTCAGTCGGTTAACCATCTGCCTTCATCTCCAGTCATGGTCCCAAGGTTCTGGGATCAAGCTCTGCATCAGTATCCCTGCTCAGTGGGGAGCCTGCTTCTCCCTCCCCCACTCCCCCTGCTTATGCCCTCTCTCTCTCTCTCTCTCTCTCTCTCTGTGTGTGTGTGTGTTTGTGTGTGTCAAATGAAAAAATAAATAAATCTTTAAAAATAAATAAAATGTAGTAACATAGATATCATAGGAGTGCCAGAAGATGAAGAGAGAGAAAAGGGCAGAAGGTTTATTTGAGCAAATTATAACTGAAAACTTTCTTAATCTGGGGAAGGATGCACACATCAAAATCCAAGAAGCACAGAGAACTGCCATTGAACTCAACAAAAGCCAGCCTTCAACAAGGCATATCATAGTCAAATTCACAAAATACACAGACAAGGAAAGAACCCGAAAACAGCAAGGGAAAAAAGTTATTAACCTTAACATATGAGGAAAGACAGATCAGGTTTGCAGCTGATCTGTCCACAGAAACATGGCTGGCCAGAGAGAGTGGCAGGATATATTCAAAGTACTGTATGGGAAAAATATGCAGCCATGAATACTTCATTCAGCAATGCTGTCATTCAGAATAGAAGGAGAGATAAAAAGTTTCCAAGACAAACAAAAACTAAAAGAGTTCGTGACCACTAAACCAGTCCTGCAAGAAATATTAAGGGGGGCTTTTTGAGTGGAGGGAAAAAAGACCAAAACCAACAAAGACTAGAAAGGAACAGAGACTATCACCCGAAACATCAATTTTACAGGTGCACAATGGCACTAAATTCATATCTATCGATCACTCTGAATGTAAAATGATCTGTTCTATTTTTTTTGCTTCTATATTGTTTACTTCTAGTCTAATCTTTATTATTTCCCTTCTTCTACTGAATTTAGGCTTTATTTGCTGTTCCTTTTCTAGTTTCTTAAGCTGTAAGTTTAAGTTGTGTATTTGAGAATTTTCTTGCTTCTTGAGGTAAGCCTGTATTGCACTATACTTCCCTCTTAGGACTGTCTTTGCTGTGCTGTGTTTTCATGCTCATTTGCTTCCATGTACTTTATTATTTTGTCTTTAATTTCCTGGTTAGCCCATTCATTCTTTAGTAAGATGTTCTTTAACGTCTATGTATTTGTGGTCATTTTTTTCTTGGGTTTGACTTCCAGTTTCATAGCATTGTGGTCTGAAAATAATCATGGTATGATCTTAATTATTTGTAATTGTTGAGGCCTGACTTGTGACCCAGTATGTGATCCAGTCTGGAGAATGATCTGTATGCACTCAAAAAGAATGTGTATTCTGCTGCTTTAGGATGAAATGTTCTGAATATTTGTTAAGTCTGTTTGATGCAGTGCATCATTCAAAGGTATTGTTGCCTTGTAGCCTTTCTGCTTAGATGATCTACCCATTGCTTTAAGTGGGGTGTTCAAGTCCACTGGTACTATTGTATTATTGTTGCAATAAGTTTCCTTACGTTTATTATTAATTGACTTATATATTTGAGTGTTCCCAAGTTGCTGGCATAAATATTTAAAATTTTTTGATCTTCTTGATTGATAGACCTCTTAATTATGATATAATGTCATTCTTCATCTCTTGTTACAGTCTTTGTTTTAAAATCTAGGGGCCCCTGGGTGGTTCAATTGCTTGAGTGTCTGACTTTTGATCTCAGCTCAGGTCTTGATCTCAGGGTTGTGAATTCAAGCTCCATATTGGACACCACACTGGGTGTGAGCCTACTCAAAGAAATAAAATCTGGTTTGTCTGATGTAAGTATGATGTTGGAACATCTTTTCACGTCCACTAGCATGATAGATGATTCTCCATTCCGTCACTTCCAATGTGCAGGTGTCGTTAGTTCCAAAATGAATCCCTTCTAAGCAGCATATAGATGGGTCTTGCTGTTTATCCATTCTGATACCCTATGACTTTTTTCCCTTTTTCTTCTTCTTTTCTTATTATACTAATATATTTTTATTACATTATGTTAGTCACCATACAGTACATCCCTGGTTTTTTATGTAAAGTTCGATGATTCATTCATTGCATACAATACCCAGTGCACAATGCAATACGTGCCCTCTTTACTACCCATCACCAGTCTATTCCATTCCTCCACCCCCCTCCCCTCTGAAGCCCTCAGTTTGTTTCTCAGAGTCCATAGTCCCTCGTGCTTCATTTCCCCTTCTGATTACCCCCACTTTCTTTATCCCTTTCTTCCCCTACCGATCTTCCTACTTCTTATGTTCCATAGATGAGAGAAATCATATGATAATTGTCTTTCGATGCTTGACTTATCTCACTTAGCATTATCTCCTCCAGTGCTGTCCATGTTGCAGCAAAGGTTGAGAACTCGTTCTTTTTGATAGCTGAGTAATATTCCATTGTATATATGGATCACAACTTCTTAATCCAGTCATCTGTTGAAGGGCATCTCGATTCCTTCCTGATTTAGCTATTGTGGACAATGCTGCTATGAACATTGGGGTGCATATGGCCCTTCTCTTCACTATGTCTGTATCTTTGGGGTAAAAACCCAGTAGTGCAATGGCTGGGTATTAGGGTAGCTCAATTTTTAACTTTTTAAAGGACCTCCACACTGTTTTCCAGAGTGGCTGTACCAATTTGCATTCCCACCAACAAAGAAGGACGGATCCCCTTTCTCCAAATCCTCTCCAACATTTATTGTTTCCTGCCTTGTCCATTTTTGCCATTCTAACTGGCGTACGGTGGTATCTTAGTGTGGTGTTGATTTGAATTTCCCTTATGGCTAATGATTTTGAACATTTTTTCATGTGTCTGTTAGCCATTTGTATGTCTTCATTGGAAAAATGTCTGTTCATATCTTCTGCCATTTTTTTTATTTATTTGTTTCTTGTGTATTGAGTTTTAGAAGTTCTTTGTAGATCTTGGATACCAGTCTTTTATCTGTAGTGTCATTTGCAAATATCTTCTCCCATTCCGTGGGATGCCTCCTAGTTTTTTTGACTGTTTCCTTGGCTGTGCAGAAGCTTTTGCTCTTGAGGAAGACCCACAAGTTCATTTTATCTTTTGTTTCTCTTGCCTTTGGAGATGTGTCATGAAAAAGGTTGCTTTGGCTGATGTTGTAGAGGTTGCTGCCTATGTTCTCCTCTAGGATTTTGATGGATTCCTGTCTCACATCGAGGTCTTTCATCCATTTGGTGTTTATCTTTGTGTATGGTGTGAAAGAGTGGTCAAGTTTCATTCTTTTGCATGTAGCTGTCCAATTTTCCCAACACCATTTATTGAAGAGACTGTCTTTTTCCCACCGGATGTTTTTTCCTGCTTTATCAAAGATTAGTTGCCCAAAGAGCTGAGGGTCCATTTCTGGGCTCTCTATTCTGTTCCATTGGTCTATGTGTCTGTTTTTGTGCCAGTACCATGCTGTCTTTGTGATCACAGCTTTGTAGTACAGCTCGAAATCCGGCATTGTGATGCCCCCAGCTTTGTTTTTCCTTTTCAACAGTTCCTTGGAGATTCGGGGTCTTTTCTGGTTCCATACAAATTTAAGGACTATTTGTTCCAGTTCTTTGAAAAACGTTCTCAGTATTTTGATCGGGATAGCATTGAAAGTGTAGTTTGCTCTGGGTAGCATGGACATTTTAGCTATGTTAATTCTTCCGATCCATGAGCATGGAATATCTTTCCATCTTTTTATGTCTTCCTCAATGT
This sequence comes from Ursus arctos, assembly GCF_023065955.2. NCBI lineage: Eukaryota > Metazoa > Chordata > Mammalia > Carnivora > Ursidae > Ursus > Ursus arctos. The sequence continues at coordinate 51,818,181 of NC_079873.1, forward strand.
CTTTTAAGAGTGATTTATAGTTTCTAGAATAAAGGTCCTTTACGTCTCTGGTTAAGTTAATTCCAAGGTAACGTATGGTTTTTGGTGCTATTGTAAATGGGATGGATTCCCTGATTTCTCTTTCTTCGTTCTCGTTATTCGTGTACAGAAATGCAACTGATTTCTGAGCATTGATTTTGTATCCCACCACGTTACTGAATTGCTCTATAACTTCTAATAATTTGGGAGTGGCTTCTTTTGGGTTTTCCATATAGAGTATCATGTTGTCTGCGAAGAGAGACATTTTGACTTCTTCTTTGCCGATTTGAATACCTTTGATCCCTTTTTGTTGTCTGATTGCTGTTGCAAGGACTTCTAGCACTATGTTGAATAATAGTGGCGAGAGTGGGCATCCTTGTCGTGTTCCTGATCTTAAGGGAAAGGCTTCCAGCTTTTCCCCATTGAGAATAATATTTGCAGTAGGCTTTTCATAGATGGCTTTTATGAGATTGAGAAATGTACCTTCTATTCCTACACTCTGAAGGGTTTTAATCAGGAAAGGATGCTGTATTTTGTCAAATGCTTTTTCGGCATCGATTGAGAGGATCATATGGTTCTTGAGTCTTTTCTTGTTGATATGATGTATCACGCTGATTGATTTGCGAATATTGAACCACGCTTGCATCCCAGGTATGAATCCCACTTGATCGTGGTGGATAATCCTTTTAATGAACTGTTGGATTCTATTAGCAAGTATCTTGTTGAGGATTTTGGCGTCCATATTCATTAGGGAAATCGGTCTGTAATTCTCCTTTTTGAGGGGGTCTTTGCCTGGTTTGGGGATCAAGGTAATATTGGCCTCATAGAATGAGTTTGGTAGCTTTCCTTCTGTTTCTATTTTTTGAAATAGCTTTAGGAGAATAGGTATTATTTCTTCTTTGAATGTTTGGTAGAATTCCCCAGGAAAACCGTCCGGGCCTGGAGTTTTGTTATTTGGAAGGTTGTTTATCACTGACTCAATTTCTTCATAATTAATTGGCCTGTTTAAGAAATCAATTTCTTCCTTTTTCAATCTTGGTAGTTTATAGGTTTCCAGGAAGGATTCCATCTCTTCCAGATTGCTTAGTTTATTGGCATATAGCTGTTGATAAAAATTTCTAATAATCCTTCCAATTTCAATGGTGTTCGTCGTGACCTCTCCTTTTTCATTCATAATTTTAATAATCTGGGTCCTTTCTCTTTTCTTTTGGATAAGTCTTGCCAGTGGTCTGTCAATTTTATTGATTCTCTCCAAGAACCAGCTTCTAGTCCTGTTGATCTGCTCTACTGTACTTCTGGTTTCTGCTTGATTGATTTCAGCTTTAATTTTGGTCAACTGCTTCCTTGTGCGTGGATTAGGCCTGTCCCTCTGTTGCTGTTCCAGCTTCTTGAGGTGAGAATATAAAAACTGCATTTTAGATTTTTCTATTCTTTTGAGTGAGGCTTGGATGGCTATGTATTTCCCCCTTAGGACTGCCTTTGCAGTATCCCATAGGTTTTGGACTGTTGTATTTTCATTCTCATTGGTCTCCATAAATTGTTTAATTTGATTTTTGATTTCCTGGTTTATCGAGTCATTCCTGAGCAGGATGGTTCTTAGTCTCCAAGTGTTTGAGTTTCTTCCAAATTTTTCCTTGTGGTTGAGTTCCAATTTCAGAGCGTTGTGGTCTGAGAATATGCAGGGGATAATTTTAATCTTTTGGTATCGGCTGAGACCTGTTTTGTGTCCCAGAACATGGTCTATTCTTGAAAATGTTCCATGGGCATTAGAATAGAATGAGTATTCTTTGGTTCTGGGGTGTAGTGTTCTATATATATCTAAGAGGTCCAACTCGTCGAGTATGGCATTCAAAGCCTTTGATTCTTTGCTTCGTTTTTGCCAGGGTGTTCTGTCTATTTCTGAGAGTGGAGTGTTGAGGTCCCCTACTATTAATGTATTTTTATCTATATGTCTCTTTATTCTGGTTAAGAGTTGGCTTGTGTATCTTGCTGCTCCCCTGTTGGGGGCATATATATTTATATTGTCATATCCACTTGTTGAATACTTCCTTTAAGAATAATATAGTGCCCTTCTGCGTCTCTAACTATAGTCTGTAGTTTAAAATCCAATTTATCTGATATGAGAATTGCTACCCCAGCTTTCTTTTGAGGTCCATTTGCGTGAAAGATGGTACTCCATCCCCTTACTCTCAGTCTGAATGCATCGTTGGGTTCGAAATGAGTCTCTTGTAGACAGCAAATGGATGGGTCATTTCTTTTTATCCAATCTGCAACCCTGTGGCGTGTAAAGCAAGAATTTAAACCATTAATGTTAAGGCTGAGTACTGAGAGATATGCTTTTAATTCTGCCATGTTGTCAGTAAAGTCTTTGTTTGTATTGGCTGTGACTTTCTGTTTTGTATCACTCTTGGGGCCTTTTTACTTTTATAGAACCCCCCGTAATACCTCCTGTAGGGCTGGTTTCGTGGTTATGAAATTGGCTAGTGACTGTCGATTCTGAAATGTCTTTATTTCTCCATCAATTCTGAATGACAGCCTTGCTGGATAAAGGATCCTTGGCTGCATGTTTTTCTCTGAAAGAGCTTTAAAAATGCTCCCCCAACCCTTTCTCTCATTCCAGGTCTGTGTAGACAGGTCTGACGTAATTCTGATGCCTTTGCCTTGGTACGTGAGAAATTTCTTTGCCCTGGCCGCTTTCAATACTGTATCCTTGGATCTCATATTTGCGAATTGCACTATGACGTGACGTGGTGTAGGTCTGTCATGGTTGAGCTTGGGAGGGGTCCTCTCTGCCTCTTGGACACGAATTTTTGTTTCCCTTGCTAGATTAGGGAAGTTTTCAGCTACAATTTGTTCAAATATCTCTTCTAGACCTCTGTTTTTCTCCACCCCCTCGGGGATGCCGATGATTCTAACATTGGATCGTTTCGTTGAGTCAGTAATCTCCCGTAGCCAACATTCGTGGGCGTGGATTTTTTTAAGACCATCTTCTATTTTTATTTTTTCCTCTATTAACCCATCCTCCAATTCACTAACCCTTTCCTCCGCTTCGGTGACCCTGGCCGTCAGAGCCTCTAGTTTTGCCTGCATTTGGCTCATAGAATTTTTAATTTCTGTCAAATTTGCTCTCATTTCCGCCCTTAGGGATTCTATATTCTCAGTAATATTTTCCTGAATACTTTTTTCAAGTCTACTCATTATCTTGACCATTGTTACTCTGAATTCCATTTCTGATAATTTGGTTACATCCATATCCGTTACTTCTGTGGCAGAGGCCACTGACTCACTGTCTTTTCTTTGCTGGGGGGGGGGGCTTCTCCTTCTTGTCATTTTAATGAGGGGAGGTTGCGGGGTTGTCCAGAGCCCAAAATTATTGACTGGGTCCCAGGCCGTGCCCCTTGTTTTATAGGGATCTTAGAGATGTGGGCTTCTTCTTTAAAGATTTTATTTATTTACTTATCTGAGAGAGGGAGACAGACAGTCAGCAAGAACGGAACAGAAGCAGGGGAGTGAGAGAGGAAGACGCAGGCTCCCAGCGGAGGAGCCCGATGAGGGACTCCTTTCCGGAACGCCGGGATCACGCCCTAAGCCGGAGACAGGCGCTCAATGACTGCGTCACCCAGGCGCCTCCGGTTGTGGGCTTCTTGATTTTTCAGCCTGCCTTCTGTGTTCTGGGGGAGGGGCCTGCCGCGCCGATACTCAGGCAACCCTGTTTGGTTAGAGTCTCCGTGTCCCCTGCGAGGGAGGATGGGGATGGGCACTCTCTGAGCCGGTATTTCCAGGCTTTTGTTCTCTGGCGGCTTTCCCTGGCGGCCGGCTATGCCTCTTCTGAGGGTCAGAGCAGCAGAGGCTGCATTGTCTCAGAACAGAGGGATTGCGGCCCGTTCTCCACTGATGTTCTGGCCACTTTAACCCTATTACTGTTGGTGCTGCTCAACCCTGCAGCGTCCCGGGATGTGCGCACCAACTCGGGGACCCTGCCCTCACTTCCAGGGCCGGCGCGTCTCTGTCCTTTGTGTTTCTAATGCCGCCAGCCACCGGCCGCCCCGCGCGCCCCCGGGTCTCCCGGTCTCAGTCTATGCCCGGTGAGCACACCTCGATTCCGGAGTTTCGTGAGAAGCCTGGTGGCGCGCGCACCCGGTTCAGGATCTCAGTCTGCTGTTTCGCGGGTGCCGACCGCGAGTCCGTCCCCCCCCCCCCCCCCCCCCCCCGCTCCCCCGTGCAGGTGGCTGCCGCTTCCCAGCGCCCAAACGCGGTGGCTCCCTCCCCCTTCCGTTTATCTTCCGATATCCGTGCACGGTTTACAGCTCCCCTCTTGGTACCTCAATACTCAGCGCTGGAGATGTTCATTTGTAGAGATCCAGATGCATCATCCTGCGTCTCAGGCTGATTCCGTGGTTATTTAGGCTCGTCTGGTACCTATCCAGCTTGACTCAGGGGACCGGCTGAAAAAGCGGTCCCCTACTCCTCCGCCATCTTAACTCTCTCCTGATAAAAGTTTCTAATAATCCTTTCAATTTCATTGGTGTTGGTTGTGACCTCTCCCTTTTCATTCATAAGTTCATTAATTTGGGTCCTTTCTCTATTCTTTCAGATAAGTCTGGCCAGTGGTTTGTCAATTTCATTTATTCTTTCAAAGAGCCAGCTTCTAGTTCTGTTGATCTGCTCTACTGTGCTCCTGGTTTCTAATTCATTGATCTCTGCTCTAATCTTGATCAGCTGCTCTCTCGTGCGTGGATTAGTCCTGTTTCTCTGTTGCTGTTCCAGCTTCTTGAGGTACGAATATAAAAACTACATTTTAGATTTTTCTATTCTTTTGAGTTAGGCTTGGATGGCTATGTATTTTCCCCTTAGGACTGCCTTTGCAGTGTCCCATAGGTTTTGGACCATTGTGTTTTCATTCTCGTTGGTCTCCATAAATTGTTTAAATTGATTTTTGTTTTCCTGGTGTATCAAATCATTCTTGAGCAGGATGGTTCTTAGTCTCCAAGTGTTTGAGTTTCTTCCCAAATTTTCCTTGTGGTTGAGTTCCAATTTCAAAGCATTGTGGTCTGAGCATATGCAGGGAATAATTTCAGTCTTTTGGTATTAGTTGAGACCTGTTTTGTGATCCAGAAAATGGTCTATTCTTGTGAATGTTCCATGGCATTAGCATAGAATAAGTAATCTTTGAATCTGGGGTGTAGTGTTCTATATATATCTATGAGGTCCTACTCGTCTAGTATGGCATTCAAAGCTCTTGTTTCCTCATTGATTTTTTTGCTTAGGTGATCTGTCTATTACTGATAGAGGAGTGTTGAGGTCCCCTACTATTAATGTTTTTTTATCTATATGTCTCTTTATTCTGGTAAAAAGTTGGCTTGTGTATCTTGCTGCTCCCCTGTTGGGGGCATATATATTTATAATTGTCATATCCACTTGTTGGATACATCCTTTAAGAATAATATGGTGCCCTTCATCTCTAATCACAGGCTTTCGTTTAAAATCCAATCTGTCTGATATGAGAATTACTACCCCAGCTTTCTTTTGAGGTCCATTGGCATGAAAGATGGTATTCCATCCCTTTACTTTCAGTCTGGATGTATCTTTAGGTTCAAAATGAGTCTCTTGTAGACAGCAAATGGATGGGTCATGTCTTTTTATCCAATCTACAACCCTGTTGGCGTTCATGGGAGCATTTAGGCCATTTACATTGACACTGATTATTGAGAGATATGATTTTAATGATGCCATGTTGCCTGTAAAGTCTTTGTTTGTATAGATTGTGACTCTCTGTTCTGTATCACTCTTGGGGCCTTTTTACTTTTATAGAACCCCCCTTAATATCTCCTGTATGGCTGGTTTCATGGTTACAAAATTGGTCAATGAGTGGTGATTCTGGAAGGTCTTTATCTCTCCATCAATTCTGAATGACAGCCTTGCTGGATAAAGGATCCTTGGCTGCATGTTTTTCTCTGAAAGTGCTTTAAAAATGCCCCCCACCCCATGCCTTTCTCTCATTCCAGGTCTGTGTATACAGGTCTGACATAATTCTGATAACTTTGCCTTGGTACATGAGAAATTTCTTTGCCTTGGCCGTTTTCAATACTGTATCCTTGGATCTAATATTTGCGAAATGCACTATGACGTGACGTGTCATAGGTTTGTCATGGTTGAGCTTGGGAGGGGTCCTCTCTGTCTCCTGGACACAAATGTTTGTTTCCTTTGCTAGATTAGGAAAGTTTTCAGCTACAATTTGTTGAAATATGCATTCTAGACCTCTGTTTTTCTGCACCCCTTCGGGGATGCCGATGATTCTGACATTGGAACGTTTCATTGAGTCAGTAATCTCCCGTAACCTACATCCTTGAGATTGGATTTTTTTGAGCCAAGATTCTATTTTAGCTTTCTTTTCTACTAACCCATCCTCCTATTCGCTGATACATTCTTCTTCCTCATTCACTGTGCCCATCAGGGCCTCTAGTTTTGACTGCATTTGATTCATAACATTTTTAATTTCTGCCAGATTCTCTCCCATTTCCGCCCTTAGAGATTCTATATTCTCATTAACATTTTTGTTAATACTGTTTTCAAGTCTACACATCATCTTGACCATTGTTATTCTGAACTCCATTTCTGATAATTTGGTTACATCCATATCCATGAGTTCTGTGGCAGTGGCCACAGACTCATTGGCTTTTCTTTGTTGTGGGGGATTTCTCCTTCTCGTCATTCTGATGAGGTGCGGTTGCGGGGTTGCCCAGAGGCCAAATTATTGACCAGGACCCAGGCATTGCGCACTTGTTTTATAGGGACCTTAGGGATGTGGGCTTCTTGATTTTTCAGCCTGCCTTCTGGGGGAGGGTCCTGCCACGCCGATACTCAGACAACCGTGTTTGGGTAGAGTCTCCATGTCCCCTGCGAGGGGGGATGGGGATGGGCACACTGTAAGCCGGTATTTCCAGGATTTTGTTGTCTGGTGGCTTTCCCTGGCGGTTTGCTGTGCCTCCTCTGAGAGTCAGAGCAGCAGTGGCCTAATCTCAGCCTCTGTCTCAGAACAGAGGGATTGCAGACCACTCTCCACTGGTGGTCTGGCCACTTTAACTCTGTTTCTGTTGGTGCTGCTCAACTCTGTAGCATCCCGGATGTGCGCCCCACAGCCGGCGTCCCAGCCCTCACTTCCAGGGCCATCATGTGTCTGTCCTTTGTGTTTCTAACACCACCGGCAGCCAGCTGCCCCCATGCACTCCAGAGCTCCGTTTCAGTGTGGTTTGTGCACTCCGGAGCTCGGGTATTCAGACTGGTCACCCGCATTCCTCGGCTCACGGTCTCAGTCTGCTCTCTCGGGGGTGCCCGTCCATGAGTCTGCCTGCTCCCCAGTTCAGGTGGCTACCGCTTCCCAGTGCCTGAAAGCGGCGGCTCCCTCCCCCTTTCCATTTATCTTCTGGTATCTGTGCATGGCTTCAGGGATCCTGGCTTCGTACCTCAATACTCATCTCTGGAGATATTCATTTGTAGAGATCCAGATGTATCTTCCTGCGTCTCAGGCTGCTTCCGTGGATGTTCATGATGGTCTGGTACCTATCCAGCTCTACTCAGGGGACCAGCTGAAAAAGGGGACCCCTACTCCTCCGCCATCTTAACTCCTCCCTCCTACCCTATGCCTTTTGATTTCAGCATTGAGTCCATTTACATTCAGAGTGATTATTTATAGACATGAATTTAGTGCCATTGTGATACCTGTAAGTTTGTGTTTCTGGTGATGTTCTATGTTCCTTTCTAGTCTTTGTTGCTTTTGGTCATTTTTTCCCCACTGAAAGATTTCCTCTTACAATTTCTTGTAGGGCTATTTTAATTCACAAATTCCTTTAGTTTTTGTTTGTCTGGGAAACTCTTTTTTTAAATTTAAATTCAAGTTAGTTAACATATGTTTATTGTTAGTTTCAGGGGTAGAATCTAGTGATTCATCAGTTGCATGTAAGACCCAATCCTCATTATATCAAGTGCCCTCCTTAGTGCCCATCACCTAATTAACCCCTACCCCCATCCACCTCTGTTCCAGTAATCCCCAGTTTGTTCCTTGTAGTTAAGAGTTTCTTATGGTTTGTCTCTCTCTGTTTTACCTTATTTTATTTTTCCTTCCCTTCCCCATATTCATCTGTTTTGTTTCTTAAATTCCACATATGAGTGAAATCATATGATATTTTTCTTTCTCTGACTGACTTATTTTGCTTAGCATAATATGGTCTAGTTCCATCTACATCAATGCAAATGGCAAGATTTCATTCTTTTTGGTGACTGAGTAATATTCCATTATATATATTATATATATGAAATATATTTTATTAAAATATATGTGTGTATATACATATATACATTGCCACATCTTCTTTATACATTCCTCTGTTGATGGACATCTGAGTTCTTTTCATGTTTTGGTGAATGTTGACATTGCTGCTGTAAACATTGGTGTATATGTGCTCCTTTGAATAACTATTTTGGAGTCCTTTGGGTAAATACCTAGAAGTGCATTGCTGAGACATAGGGTAGTTTTATTTTTAACTTCCTGAGGAACTTACATACTGTTTTCCAGGGTGGCTGAAACAGTTTGCACTCCCACCAACAGTGTAAGAGGGTTCCCTTTCTCTGCATCTTCGCCAACATCTGTTGTTTCCTGAGTTCTTAATCTTAGCCATTCTGATTAGTATGAGGTGGTATCTCATTGTGGGTTTGATTTGTAATTCCTTGATGATGAGTGATGTTGAACATTTTTTCATGTGTCATTGGCTATTTGCATGTCTTCTGCCCATTTCTTGATTGGATTCTTTTTTAAATTTCCTGGTGTTGAGTGTGTTAAGTTCATTATAGATTTTGGATACTAGCCCTTCATCTGTTATATCATTTGCAAATATCTTCCCCTATTCTGTAGGTTGCCTTTTAGCTTGTTAATTGTTTCATTTCCTGTGTAAAAGCTTTTTATCTTTTTAAAAAAGATTCAATATTTATTCTTCTTTTAACATTATCATCTTTTTAAAATTTAAATTCAATTAGCCAAGGTATAATACATTAGTTTTTGATACAATATTCAATGATTCGTTAGTTGAATATAACACCCACTGCTCATCATAGCATGTGCCCCCTTTAATTCCCATGACCCAGTTACCCCATTCTCCCACCGACCTCCTTTTCCACAACCCTCAGTTTGTTTCCTGGAGTCAAGAGTCTCATATGGTTTTTCTCCATCAATGATTTCTTCCCATTCAATTTTCCTCCCTTCCCCTATGTCCTCTGCACTACTCCTTATTTTCCACATATGAATGAAACCATATGATAATTGTCTTTCTCTGATTGACTTATTTCAATTAGCATAATCCCCTCCAGTTCCATCCATGTGGATGTAAATGGTACATATTCATCTTTTCTGATGGCTGAGTAATATTCCATTGTATATATGAACCACATCTTCTTTACCCATTCATCCATCGAAGGACATCTTGGCTCCTTCCACAGTTTGACTGTTGTGGACATTGTTGCTATGAACATTGGGGTGCAGGTGCCCCTTCTAAAAGCTTTTTATCTTGATAAAGTCCCAATACCTCATTTTTGCTTTTGTTTCCCTTGCCTTTGGAGATGTGTCTAGCAAGAAGTTGCTGTGGCTGAGGTCAAAGAGGTTTCTGTCTGTGTTCTTCTCTAGGATTTTTGGATTCCTGTCTCACATTTAGGTTTTTCATCCAGCTTGAATTTATTTTTGTGTATGATGTAAGAAAGTGGTCCAATTTCATTCTTTTGCATGTGGCTGTCCAATTTTTCCAACACCATTGTTGAAGAGACTTTTTTCCATTGGATATTCTTTCCTGCTTTGTTGAAGATTAGTTGACCATAGAGTTGAGATTCCATTTTTGGCTTCTGTATTCTGTTCCATTGATCTATGTCTTGTGTGTGTGTGTGTGTGTGTGTGTGTGTGTGAATACCATGCTGTCTTGATGATTACAGCTTTGTAATACAGCTTGAAGTCCAGGATTGTGATGGCTCCAGCTTCAGTGTTCTTTTTCAACATTCCTTTTCTTATGGGGACTTTTCTGGTTCCATACAAATTTCAAAATTGTTTGTTCCAGCTGTGAAAATGCTGGTGGTATTTTGATAGGGATTGTTTTGAGTGTGTAGATTACTCTGGGATATATAGATATTTTAACAATACTTGTTCATCAAATCCATGATCATGGAACATTTTTCCATTTCTCTGTGTCTTCTTCAATTTCTTTCATAAGTGTTCTATATTTTCCAGAGAATAGTTCTTTTACCTCTTTGGTTATGTTTATTCCTATGTATTATATGCTATTTTTATTTTTCCTTTAAGATTTTATTTATTTGAGAAAGAGCGAGAGAGACAGAGAGAGAGAGAGCACAAGCATGGGGAGGGGCAAAAGGAGAAGCAGACTCCATACTGAGCAGGGAGCCCAATGTGGCACCTGATCCCAGGACCCCAGAATCATGAACTGAGCCAAAGGCAGACACTTAACTGACTGAGCCATCCAGGCACCCTGGTATTTTATGGTTGTTGGTGCAAATATAAATGGGATCAATTCCTTGATTTCTTTCTGCTGCTTCATTGTTGGTTAATAGAAATGCAGCAGACTTCTGTGTGTTGGTTTTATATCCTGCGACTTTGCTGAATTCCTGCATCAGTTCTAACATTTTTTTGGTGGAGTCTTATAGGTTTTCTACATAGAGTATCACGTTATCTGTGAAGAGTGAAAGTTTGATTTCTTTGCCAACCTGGAGGCTTTTTATTTATTTTTGTTGTTGTTGTCTGATTGCTGAGGCTAGGAGTTCCAGTACTATGTTGAACAACAGTGGTGAGAGTGGACATCCCTGTCCTGTTCCTTGCCTTAGGAGAAAAGCTCTCAGATTCTCCCCACTGAGAATGATATTCATTATGGGTCTTTTGTATATGGCCCTTATGATATTGAGGTGTGTTCCCTCTATCTCTACATTGTTGAGGGTTTTTATCAAGAAAGGATGCTTTGTTTTGTCAAATGCTTTTTCTGTATCTAGTAAGAAGATCATATGGTTCCTATCCTTTCTTTTGTTAATGTGGTATATATCACATTGATTGATTTATGGATATTGAACCACCCCTGTGGCTCAGGAATAATATCCACTTGGTCATAGTGAATAATCTTTCTAATGCACCGTTCGATGCTATTAGCTAGTATCTTGTTGAGAATTTTTGCATCCATGTTCATCTGGGATATTGGTCTGTAATTCTCCTTTTTAGTGGGGTCTTTGTCTGGTTCGGAGACCAAGGTAATGCTGGCCACATAGAATGAGTTTGGAAGTTTTTCTTCCATTTCTATTTTTCTTTTCCTCTCTTTCTTTCTTTCTTTGTTTCTTTTTTTTTTTTTTTTTTTTGGAACAGCTTCAGAAGAATAAATGTTTGGTAGGATTCCCCTGGGAAGCCATCCATTTCACAATTCTTATTTGTTGGAAGATTTTTGATTACTGATTCAATTTCTTTGTTGGTTGTAGGTCTGTACAGATTTTCTATTTCTTCCTTTTTCAGTTATGCCAGTTTATATGTTTCTAGGATTTCATCCATTTCTTCCAGATTGCCTTATTTGTTGGCATATAACTGCTCATAATATTCTCTTAGAATTGTTTGTTTTTATGCGATGTTGGTTGTGATCTCTCCTCTTTCATTCATAATTTTAATGATTTGGATTCTTTCCCTTTTCTTTTTTATAACTCTGGCTAGGATTTTCTCAGTGTTGCTAAAGCTTTCAAACTAGCAGTTCCTAGTTTTGTTGATCTATTCTACTGTTTTCTTCATTTCTATATAATTGATTTCTGTTCTAATTTTTATTATTTCCCTTCTCTTGCTGGATTTAGGCTTTATTGCTTCTCTTTTTCCAGTCCCTTTAGGTGTAAGGTTAGGTTGTATATTTGAGATTTTTCTTGCTATTTGAGAAAGGCCTGTATTACTACATACTTCCATCTTAGGAACACTTTTGCTGCATCCCCAAGGTTTTGGACTGTCATGTTTCCATATTCATTCATTTCCATGTAGTTTTTAAATTCTCCTTTAATTTCCTGGTGGACCTATTCATTCTTCAGTTGGATGTTCTTTAACCTCCACATATTGTGGTTTTTCTAATTTTTTTTTCTTGTGGTTGACATCAAGTTTCATAACATTGTGGTCTGAAAATATGCATGATATGATCTCAATCATCTTTTTGTACCAGTTGAGGCCTGATTTGTGACCTAGGGTGTGATCTATTCTGGAGAAAGATCCATAGGCAATCAAAAAGAATGTGTATTCTGCTGTTTAAGGATGAAATACTCTGTATGTATGTTAAATCCATGTGGTTCAGTGCATCATTCAAAGCCCTTGTTTCCCTGTTGATCTTCTGCTTTGATGATCTGTCCATTGTTGTGAGTAGGGTGTTAAAATTCTATACTATTAATATATTATTATCAGTGAGTTTCTTTCAGTTTGTTATTAATTGATTTGTATATTTGGCTGCTCCTAACTAGGGGCATAAATATTTAAAATTGATAGATCTTCTTGTTTAATAAACCCCTTTATCATGATATAATGTGCTTTTTCATCTCTTATTAAAGTCTTTAGTTTAAAATCTAGTTTGTCTCATATAAATATGGCTACTCTAGCTTTCTTTTGATGTCCATTAGCATGATAAATTGTTCCCCAACATTTCAATTTCATCTGGAGGTGTCTTTAGGACTAAAATGAATGTCTTTTATTATTTTTATTTTTTTGGTCTTTTTAAAAATATTTCATATATTATTAGTCACCATACAGTACATCACTAGTTTTTGATGTAGTCTTCCATGATTCATTGTTTGTGATAGCACCCAGTGCTCCATGCAATATGTGACCTCCTTAGTACTCTTCACCGGCTAGCCCATCCCCCACATTCATCCCCTCTAAAATCCTCAGTTTGTTTCCAGAGTCCAGAATCTCTGTGGTTCATTTCTACCACTGTTTACCACCCTTCATTTTTCCCTTCCTTCTCCTAACGATCTCCCTGCTATTCCTTATGTTCCACAAACGAGTGAACCCATATGATAATTGTATTTCTCTGCTTGACTTATTTCACTTACCATAATCTCCTCCAGCCCATCCATATTGATGCAAATGTTGGGTAGTCATTCCTTCTAATGGATGAGTAAAATTCCATTGTATATATGGACCACCTCTTCTTAATCCAGTCATCTGTTGAAGGGCATCTCGGTTCCTTCCAGTTTGGCTATTGTGGACAATGCTGCTATGAGCATTGGGATGCATATGGCCCTTCTCTTCACTACGTCTGTATCTTTGGGGTACATAACCAATAGTGCAATTGCTGGGTCATAGGGTACCTCTATTTTTAACTTTTTGAAGAACCCCCCCCCCCCACTGATTTCCAAAGTAGCTGTACCAACTTGCATTCCCACCAACAGTGTAAGAGGGTTCCCCTTTCTCCACATCCTCTCCAACATTTGTTGTATCTTGTTTTGTTAATTTTTGCCATTCTAACTGGCGTAAGGTGGTATCTGAATGTGGTTTTGATTTGAATTTCCCTGATGGCTAATGATTTTGAACATTTTTTCAGGTGTCTGTTAGGCATTTGTATGTCTTCATTGGAAAAGTGTCTGTTCATATCTTCTGCCCATTTTTTGACTTCATTTTTTGTTTTTTGGGTATTGAGTTTGAGACGTTCTTTATAGATATTGGACATCAGCCTTTTATCTGTAACGTCATGTGCAATTATCTTCTCCCATTCTGTGGTTTGCCTCTTTGTTTTGTTGATTGTTTCCTTTGCTGTGCAGAAGCTTTTTATCTTGATGAAGTCCCAAGAGTTCATTTTTGCTTTTGTTTCCCTTGCCTTTGGAGACGTGTCATGAAAGAAGGTGCTGTGGCCAACCTTTTTCACAACACATCTCCAAAGGGAAGAGAAACAAAAGAGAAAATGAACTTGTGGGGCTTCATCAAGATAAAAAGCTTCTGCACAGCAAGGAAAGAGTAAAAAAAAAAAAAACTAAGAGGAAGCCCACGGAATGGGAGAATATATTTGCAAATGACACTACAGATAAAAGACTGGTATCCAAGATATACAAAGAACTTCTCAAACTCAATACATGAGAAGCAAATGAACAAATCATAAAATGGGCAGAAGATATGAACAGACACTTTTCCAATGAAGACATACAAATGGCTAACAGACACATGAAAAAATGTTCAAAATCATTAACCATCAGGGAAATTCAAATCAAAACCACACTAAGATACCACCTTACACCAATTAGAATGGCAAAAATTGACAAGGCAAGAAACAACAGTTGTTGGAGAGGATGTGGAGAAAGGGGATCCCTCCTACATTGATGGTGGGAATGCAAATTGGTACAGCCACTGTGGAAAACAGTGTGGAGGTCCCTTAAAAAGTTAAAAATTGAGCTACCCTATGATCCAGCAATGGCACTACTGGGTATGTACCTCAAAGATACAGATGTAGTGAAGAGAAGGACCATATGCACCCCAGTGTTCATAGCAGCATTGTCCACAATAGCTAAATCATGGAAGGAGCCGAGATGCCCTTCAACAGATGACTGGATTAAGAAGTTGTGGTCCACATACACAAAGGAATATTACTCAGCTATCAAAAAGAACGATTTCTCAGCATTTGCTGTGACATGGACGGCACTGGAAGAGATAATGCTAAGTGAGATAAGTCAAGCAGCGAAAGACAATTATCATATGGTTTCTCTCATCTATGGAACATAAGAAGGATCGGTAGGAGAAGAAAGGGATAAAGAAAGGGGGGGTAATCAGAAGGGGAAATGAAGCACGAGAGACTATGGACTCTGAGAAACAAACTGAGGGCTTCAGAGGGGAGGGCCGTGGGGGAATGGGATAGGCTGGTGATGGGTAGTAAGGAGGGCACGTATTGCATGGTGCACTGAGTGTTATATACAACTAATGAATCATGGAAGTTTACATCAAAAACCAAGGATGTACTGTATGGTGCCTAACATTATATAATAAAAAATATTATTATAAAAAATAAATAAATGTTAAATGAAGGTAAAAAAATAAAGAAGTTGCTGTTGCCGATGTTGAAGAGGTTGCAGCCTATGGTCTCCTCTATGATTTTGACAGATTCTTGTCTCACATCAAGGTCTTTCATCCATTTGGAGTTTATCTTTGTGTATGATGTGAGAGCATGGTGAAATTTCACTATTCTCTATATAGTTGTCGAATTTTCCCAGCACCGTTTATTGAAGAGACTGTCTTTTTTCCACTGGATGTTTTTTCTGCTTTTTCAAAGATTATTTGACAATTGAGTTGAGGGTACATTTCTGAAGTCTGTATTCTGTTCCATTGATCTATGTGTTTGTTTTTGTGCCAGTACCATGCTGTCTTGGTGACAACAGCTTGGTAGTATAGCTTGAAAGCAGGCAATGAGATGCCCCCAGCTTTGTTTTTCATTTTCAACATTTTATTGGTGATTCGGGGTCTTTTCTGGTTCCGCAAAAATGTTAGGATTGTTTGTTCCAGCACTTTGAAAAATGTCATTGGTATTTCCATCATGATGGCGTTGAAAGTGTAGGTTGCTCCGGGTAGCATAGACATTTTAACTATGTTTATTCTTCCAATCCATGAGCACGGAATGTTTTTCCATCTTTTTGTGTCTTCTTCAATGTCTTTAATCAGTGTTCTGTAGTTTCTAGAGTGTAGATCCTTTACTTCTTTGCTTAGGTTTTTTCCAAGGTATCTTATGGTTTTTGGTGCTATTGTAAATGGAATCGATTCCCTAACTTCTCTTTCTACAGTGACATTGTTAGGGTATAGGAAAGCAACTGATTTCTCTGCATTGATTTTGTATCATGCCATGTTACTGAATTGCTGCATGCAATCTAGTAATTTGGGGTGGAGTCTTTTGGGTTTTCCACGTAAAGTATCATGTCATCTTTGAAGAGAGTTTGATTTCTTCTTTTCCAATTTGAATATCTTTTATTTATTTTTGTTGTCTGATTGCTGTCATTAGGACTTCTAGTACTATGTTGAACAATAGTGGCGAGAGTGCACATCCTTGTCATGTTCCTGATCTTAAAGGAAAGACTCTCAGCTTTTCCCCATTGAGAATGATATTCATTGTGGGCTTTTCATGGATTTTTTTAAAAAATGAAATTGAAGAACGTACCCTCTAACCCCACACTCTGAAGGGTTTTAATCAGGAAAAGATGCTGTATTTTGTCAAATGCTTTTTCTGCGTTGAGAGGACCATAGGATTCTTGTCTCTTTTCTTATTAATGTGTTCTATCACACTGATTGATTTGTGAATGTTGATCCGCCCTTGCATCCCAGGGATGAATCCGACCTGGCCGTGATGGATAATCCTTTTAATGTACTGTTGCATCCTATTAGCTAGGACCCTGTTGATAATTTTGGCATCCATATTCTTCAGGGATGTCAGTCTGTAATTCTCCTTTTTGATGGGGTCTTTGTCTGGTTTTGGGATCAAGAATGGCCTCATAGAATGAGTTTGGAAGTTCTCCTTCTGTTTCTATTTTTTGAAACAGTTTCAGGAGAATAGGTATTATTTCTTCTTTGAATGTTTGGTAGAATTCCCCAGGGAATCCATCAGGACCTGGACTCTTGTTTTTTGGGAGGTTTTTGATCACTGCTTCAATTTTGTTACTGGTTATTGGCCTATTAAGGTTGTCAATTTCTTCCTGTTTCAGTTTTGGTAGTTTGTAGGTTTCCAGGAAGGCATCCATTTCTTCCAGCTTGCTAAATTTATTGGCATATAGTTGTTGATAATAATTTCTAATAATTGTTTTTATTTCCTTGGTGTTAGTAGTCATCTCTCCCCTTTCATTCATAATGTTAATAATTTGGGTCCTTTCTCTTTTCTTTTGGATGAGTCCAAGGGTTTATTGATCTTATTAATTTTTTTAAAGAATCAGCTTCTAGTTTCATTGATCTGCTCTACTGTATTTCTGGATTCTCATTCATTGATCTCTGCTCTAATCTTAATTAATTCTCTTCTCATGCCTGGTCTAGGCCTACTTTGTTGTTCCATTCTCAGTTGTTTAAGGTGTGAGTATAGGGTGTGTATTTTATATTTTTTTATTCTTTTGAGTGAGACTTGGATGGCTATGTATTTCCCCCTCAGGACCGCCTTTGCAGTATCCCATAGGCTCTGGACTGATGTCTTTTCTTTCTAATTGGTTTCCATAAGTTGTTTAAGTTCCCCTTTAATTTCCCAGTTGACGAAAACACTCTTTAGCAGGATGGTCCTTAATTTCCAAGTGTTTGAGTTTCTTCCAAATGTTATCTTCTGATTGAATTCCATTTTCAAAGCATTGTGGTCTGAGAAAATGCAGGGAATAATCTCAATCTTTTGGTATCAGTTGAGGCTTGATTTTTGACCCACTATGTAGTTTATTCTGGAGAAAGTTCCATGTGTGTTCAAGAAGAATGAATATTCTGCTGTTTTAGGGTGTAATGTTCTGTATATATTTATGAGGTTCATCTGGTCCAGTGTGTCATTCAAAGCTTTTGTTTCTTTGTTGATTTTCTGCTTAGATTATCTGTCTATTGCTGAGAGTGGAGTTCTGAGGTCCCCTACTATTAACGTGTTATTATCTATATGTCTCTTTATTTTGGTTCACAGTTGGCTTATGTAGTTGGCTGCTCCCTTGTTGGGGGCATAGATATTTATAATTGTTAGATCCTCTTGTTGGATACACTCTTTAAGAATGATATAGTGTCCTTCTGTATCTCTAATTACAGTCTTTAGCTTAAAATCAAATTTGTCTGATATGAGAATTGCTACCCCAGCTTTCTTCTGAGGTCCGTTGGCATGAAAAATGGTTCTCCATCCCTTCACTTTCAATCTGGATGTATGTTTAGGTTCAAAATGAGTCTCTCGTAGACATCATATGGATGGGTCATGTCTTTTTATCCAATCTGGAACCTGGTGGTGTTTTATGGGAGCATTTAGGACACTCATGTTGAGAGTGATTATTGAGAGATATGATTTTACTATCACCATGTTGCCTGTGAAGTCCCTGTTTCTATAGATTGTCTCTGTAAATTTCTGTTCTGTATCACTCTTGGGGTCTTTCTCCTTTAGTACCCCAAATATGTCTTGCCATCCTTTTCTGGCTTGCCGGGTCTCCATGGACAGGTCTGACGTTATTCTGATGTTCCTCCCTCTGTACATAAGAAATCTCTTCTCCCTTGCTGCTTTCAAGATTGTTTCCTTGGATCTAAGATTTGCAAATTGTACTATTATAGGTCGTGGTGTTGGTCTGTTCTCATTGATGTTGGGAGGATTCCTCTCTGCCTCTTGGACACGAATGCTTATTTCCTCCCCCAGATTAGGGAAGTTCTCAGCTACAATTTGTTGAAATATCTCTTCTAGACCTCTCCCTTTCTCCACCCCCTCAGGGATCCCGATAATTCTGACATTGGAATAGTTCATTGAGTCAGTAATCTCCTGTAGATTTTTTTCTTGAAATTGGAGGTTTTTTTTTCTTATGTTAACACTTTTTCCTTCTTTTCTATCATCTCATCCTCTAACTCACTAATTCTTTCTTCTGCCTCTTTACCCTGGCAGTCAGAACATCCAGTTTAGACTGCATTTCATTCATAACATTTTTAAGTTGTCAAGATTAGATATCATTTTAGCCCTTAGAGATTCTATACTTTTGTTAATATTTTTCTCAAGCCTAGATATCACCTCAATAATTGTTACTATGATATCCATTTCTGACATCTTGGTTATAGCCATATCCATTAGTTCTGTTGCAGAGACCACAATCCCTGTTTCTTTCCTTTGTTGGTGGTTCCTCCTCTTAGTCATTCTGATGAGGTGAGGTTGGGGGAATGTACGGAATCCAAACTATTGACAGTGACCCAAGCAAGATGCACCTGTTTTATAGGGACCTTAGGGATGTGGGCCTCCTGTTCTTCCAGCCTACCTTCTGGGGGATGGGTTTGCAGTGCTGATACTCTGGAAACCCTGTTTGGGCAGAGTTGTTCTGCCCCCTGTGGGGGGATGGGCTCAGTGAGAACTTTTTTTTTTTTGGTTCTTTTGGTCTCTGGCCACTTTCCCTGGTGGCTTTCTGTGTCTCTTCTGAGAGTCAAAGCAGAAGTGATTGTAACCAAACCTCTGTCTTAGAACAGAGAGATCACAGTTTGGTCTTCACTGAGCTCTCCACGCCACATTCACTCCATTTCTGTCTGTGCTGCTAAAAACCTGTAGTGTCCTATTTTTCATGCCCCACAGCCACTCTCCCAATCCTCACTCCCAGGGCCGGGAACCTCTCCACTCTTTGTGTTTCTAAAACCGCCAGCCACCCCCATTCACACGTGTGCCCATGATCTCCAGGTTTCAGTCTGGGGGGCTGCCCTAAAGTCGTTTCCCTGCTGCTGCTGGTCTGCGAGTCTGTGCCTATTCCCCAGCACAGAAGGCTTTTGCTTTCTCAGCACAAGAGCATGGAGACTCCCTCCCCCTTCCATTTATCTGTTAGCAGAATCTCAGCACCCCACTTCATACCTCGAGACCAAGCACTGGAGATGTTCTGTTTGTTGAGATTCAGAATCATTCCCTGCTTGTTTTTGGACCACAGTGCTTTGCAACTTGAACTCAGTCACAAGAGGAAATTTGAAAGGAACTCAAATACATGGAGGCTAAAGAGGATCCTACTGAAGAATGTATGGGTCAATCAGGAAATCAAAGAAGAATAAAAAATATTCATGGAAACAAATGAAAATGAAAACAGAACTGATCAAAATATTTGGGATATAAGCAAATGAGGTCATAAGAGGGAAATACATAGCAATGCAAGCCTTTATGAAAAAATTAGAAAGGTCTCAAATACACAAGCTAAACTTATAAAAAGGGAGCTGGAGAAAGAACAGCAAATAAAGCCTTAACCAAGCAGGAAACAAGAAATAATAAATATTAGAGCAGAAATCAATGACATAGAAACCAGAACAGTAGAAGAAATCAATGAAATTAGAAACTGTTTTCTTTAATAATAATTTTTTATTATGTTATGTTAGTCACCATACAGTACATCCTTAGTTTTTGATGTAGTGTTCCATGATTCATTATTTGTATATAACACCCAGTTCTCCATACAATATGTGCCCTCCTTAATACCCATCACCGGCCTATCCCAATCCCCCACCTCCTCTGAAGCCCAGAGTTTGTTTCCCAGAGTCCATAGTCTCCCATGGTTCTTCAAAAGAATTAATAAGATCAACAAACCCCTAGCCAGACTTGTCAAAAAGAAAGGAGAAAGGACCAAAATTAATGAAATAATGAATGTAAGAGGAGAGATCATGACCACCACCAAAGAAATACAAACAATTAAAAAAAAACATATTATGGAAACTATATGCCAACACATTAGGCAATCTGGAAGAAATGGATGCATTCCTGGAAACTTATAAACTACCAAAACTGAAATAAGAAGAAATAGAAAATCCGAACAGACCCATAACAAGCAAGGAAACTGAAGCAGTAAACAAAAATCTCCCAATGCACAGGAGCCCAGGGCCAGATGACTTACTTGGGGAATTCTACCAAAAATTTAATGAAGAACTAATACTTATTCTTCTGAAGCTCTTTCAAAAAAATAGAAATGGAAGGAAAACTTCCAAACTCATTCTATGAGGACAGCATTACCTTGATCCCAAAACCAAAGACCCCAACAAAAAGAAAAATTACAGACAATATTCCAGATGAACATGGATGGCAAAATTCTCACCAAGATAACTAGCTAAGAGGATCCAAAAGTACATTAAAAAGATTATTCACCATAACCAAGTGGGATTTATTCCTGGGCTACAAGACTGGTTCAACATCCCCAAATCAATCACAGTGATATATCACATTAATAAAAGAAAGAACAAGAAACATATGATCCTCTCAATTGTTGCAGAATAGCATTTGACAAAAATCAGCATCCTTTCTTGATTAAAACTCTCCACAGTGTAGAGATAGAGGGAAAATATTGCAATATTATAAAAGCCAGCTACAAAAACCCCACTGCAAATATCATTCTCAGTGGGGAAAACTGAGAGGTTTTCCCCTAAGATCAGGAACACGGCAGGGATGTCCACTCTCACCACTACTGTTCAACATAGTACTAGAAGTCCTAACCTTCACAATCAGATAACAAAAAGAAATATAAGGCATCTGATTCAGCAAAGAAGAAGTCAAACTCTCATTCCTTGCAGATGGCATGATACTCCATGTGGAAAGCCCAAATGACTCCACCCCAAAATTGCTAGAACTCATACAGCAATTCAGCAAAGTGGCAGGATAGAAAATCAACTCAGAGAATTCAGTTGCATTTCTATACACTAACAATGAGACAGAAAAAAGAGGAATTGAGAAGTCAATCCCATTTACAGTTGCATCCAAAACCACAAGATGCCTAGGAATAAACCTAACCAAAGAGGCAAATATCTGCACTCAGAAAACTATAAAAAACTTATGACAGAAATTGAGAAAGAGACAAAGAAATGAAAAAAAATCCATGCTCATGGATTAGAAGAACAAATATTGTTAAAATGGCTATGCTACCTAGAGCAATCTACACATTCAGTGTAATCCCTATCAAAATATCACCAACTTTTCCCACAGAGCTGGAACAAATAATCCTACAACTTGTATGGAACCAGAAAAGACCCCAAATAGCCAAAGGACTGTTTAAAAAGAAAAGCAAAACTGGTGTCATCACAATTCCAGACTTCAAGCTCTATTACAAAGCTGTGATCATCAAGACACTACAGTACTGGTACAAAAACATAGAGACATAGATCAGTGGAACAGCATAGGGAACCCAGAAATGGACCCTCCACTCTAGGGTCAACTAATATTTGACAAAGCAGGAATGAACATCCAATGGAAAAAAAGACAGTTTCTTCAATGAATGGTGTTGGGAAAATTGGATGGCCGCAGGTAGAAGAATGACACTGGACCATTCCCTTACACCATACATAAAAACAGACTCAAAATGGATGAAAGACCTACAGGTGAGACAGGAATCCATCAACATCCTAGAGAACACAGGAGCAACTTCTGTGACCTTGGCCATAGCAATTTCTTGCTAAACACGTCTCCAAAGCAAGGGAAACAAAGGCAAAAAAGAACTATTGGGGCTTCATTAAGATAAAAAAGCTTTTACACAGCAAAGGAAATAGTTGACAAAACCAAAAGACAACCAACAGAATGGGAGAAGATATTTATAAATGACATATCAGATAAAGAGCTAGTATCCAAAATCTATAAAGAACTCATCAAACTTAATACCTACAGAACATATAATCCATTCAAGAAATTATCAGAATACATGAACAGACATTTCTCCAAAGAAGACATAAAAATGGCCAACAGAGACATGAAAAAATACTCAACATCACTCGGTATCATGGAAATACAAATTAAAACCACAATGAGATACTACTCCATGCAGTCAGAAAGGCTAAAATTAACAAGTCAGGAAAGGACAGATGTTGTTGAGGATCGGAGAAAGGGGAACCCTCCTATGCTGTTGGTGGGAATGCATGCTGATGCAGCCACTCTGGAAAACACTATGGCAGTTCCTCAGAAAGTTGAATATAGAGCTACCCTATGACCTAGCAATTGCACTACAGGGTATTTACCCCAAAGATGCAAATGTAGGGATCCGAAGGATCACCTGTACCCCAATGTGTATAGCAACATTGTCCACAGTAGCCAACCTATGGAAACGACCCAGATGTACATGCACAGATGAACGGGTGAAGAAGATGTGGTATATATAATGAAATATTACTCAGCAATAAAAAATGAAATATTGCCATTTGCAATCACGTGGATGGAACTGGAGGGTATTATGCTATGTGAAATAAATCAGACAGAGGAAGACAATTATATTATGTCACTGATATGTGGAATTTAAGAAACAAAACAGAGATCATAGGGGAAGAGAGGGAAAAAAATAAATTAAGATGAAACCAGAGAGGGAGAGAAACCATAAGAGACTTAATCATAGGAAACAAACTGAGGTTTCCTGGTGGGAGGCATCTGGAGGGATGGGGTAACTTGGTGCTGGTCATTAAGGAAGGCATGTGATGTAATGAGCACTGGGTAGTATATAAGACTGCTGAATCACAGACCTGTACCTCTGAAACCAATAATACATTATATGTTGTTAGTAAAAATAAAATAATAAAACATAATCATCATAGTTTTACACTTAGAAGAGTTAAGATGGCAGAGGAATAGGGGTCCCCTTTTTCAGCTGGTCCCCTGAGTCAAGCTGGATAGATACCAGACCATCCTGAACATCCACGGAATCAGCCTGAGATGCAGGAAGATACATCTGGATCTCTACAAATGAACATCTGCAATGATGAGTATTGAGCTATGAAGCGGGAAGCCGTGAAACCGCACACAGATATCGGAAGATAAATGGAAGGGGGAGGGAGCCTCTGCGTTCAGGCACTGGGAAGCAGTAGCCACCTGCACTGGGGAGCAGGTGGACTGGCAGACCAGCACCCGGCACCCGCGAAAGAGCAGACTAAGACCATGAGCCTGGGAACGCGCATGACCAGTCTGAAAACCGGAGCTCCGGAGCGCGCGAACCACACTGAAACGGAGCTCCAGAGCATGGGGGGTGGCTGGTGGCTGGTGATGCTAGAAACACAAAGGACAGAGATGTGCTGGCCCTGGAAGTGAGGGCTGGGACGCTGGGTGTGGGGTGCACATCGCAGGATGCTGTAGGGTTTAGCAGCACCAACAGAAACAGAGTTACAGTGGCCAGAGGGGCCCAGTGGAGAACCGACTGTGATCCCTCTGTTCTGAGACAGAGGCTGAGATTAGGCTACTGCTGCTCTGACTCTCAGAAGAGGCCCAGCAAACCACCAGGGAAGCCGCCAGAGAACAAAAGCCTGAAAAGACCGGCTCACAGTGTGCCCATCCCCATCCCCCCTTGCAGGGGACACGGAGACTCTACCCAAACAGGGTTTCCTGAGTAATGGTGTGGCAGGCCCCTCCCCCAGAAGGCAGGATGAAAAATCAAAAAGCCCACATCCCTAAGGCCCCTATTAAAAAAAGTGCACACTGCCTGTGTCCTGGTCAATAATTTGGGCTCTAGACAACACCGCAACCTCTCCTCATCAGAAGGACGAGAAGGAGAAATCCCTCCCAGCAAAGAAAAGACAATGAGTCTGTGGCCTCTGCCACAGAACTAATGGATATGGATGTAACCAAATTATCAGAAATGGAGTTCAGAGTAACAATGGTCAAGATGATGTGTAGACTTGGAAAAAAATATTAACAAAAATGTTAATGAGAATATAGAATCTCTAAGGGCGGAAATGAGAGCGAATCTGGCAGAAATTAAAAATTCTATGAATCACATGCAGTCAAAACTAAATGCTCTGACGGCCAGGGTGAATGAGGCAGAAGAACGTATTGGCGAATTGGAGGATGGGTTAGTAGAAGAGAAAGCTAAATAGAAATTGGCTCAAAAAAATCCAATCTCAAGAATGTAGGTTACGGGAGGTTACCGACTCAATGAAACGTTCCCATGTCAGAATCATCAGCATCCCCGAGGGGGTGGAGAAAAACGGAAGTCTAGAAGAGATATTTGAACAAAGTGTAGCTGAAAACTTCCCTAATCTAGCAAGGGAAACAAACATTCGTGCACAACAGGCAGAGAGGACCCCTCCCAAGCTTACTACAACAAACCTATGCCACTTCACATTATACTGCAATTCTCAAATATTAGATCCAAGGATACAGTTGTGAAAGTGGCCAGGGCAAAGAAATTTCTCACATACCAAGGCAAAGGTATCAGAATTATGTCAGACCTGTCTACACAGACCTGTAATGAGAGAAAGAGTTGGAGGGGGGCATTTTTAAAGCTCTTTCAGAGAAAAACATGCAGACAAGGATCCTTTATCCAGTAAGCCTGTCATTCAGAATTGATGGAGAAATAAAGACCTTCTAGAATCGCCAGTCATTGACCAATTTTGTAACGAAAAACCAGCCCTACAGGAAATATTAAGGGGGGTTCTATAAAAGTAAAAAGGCCCCAAGACTGATACAGAACAGAAAGTCACAATCTGAGACTGGGGAGTTAAGATGGCGGAGGAGTAGGGGACCCCTTTTTCAGCTGGTCCCCTGAGTCGAGCTGGATAGGTACCAGACCAGCCTAAACAACCACGGAATCAGCCTGAGACACAGGAAGATACATCTGGATCTCTACAAATGAACATCTCCAGCGCTGAGTATTGAGGTACGAAGCGGGGAGCTGTGAAACCGAGCACAGATATTGGAAGATAAACAGAAGGGGGAGGGAGCCGCCGTGTTCGGGCGTCGGGAAATGGCAGCCACCTGCACGGGGGAGCGGGCGGACTCACGGAAGGCACCCATGAGAGAGAGGACTGAGACCGGTGAGCCGGGAGCGCACGCCACCAGGCATCTCGTGGAACTCCGGAATCCCGGTGTGCTCACGGGATCCAGACTGAGACCGGGAGATCTGGGAGTGCGTGGGGGCGGCTGGTGGCTGGCAGCGTTAGAAACACAAAGGACAGCGTCGCGCCAGCCCTGAAAGTGAGGGCAGGGACACCGGGTTTGGGGCGCACATCCCGGGACACTGCAGGGTTGAGCAGCACCAACAGTAACGGAGTTAAACTGGCCAGAACATCAGTGGAGAATGGGCCGCAATCCCTCTGTTCTGTGACAATTCAGCCTCTGCTGCTCTGACTCTCAGAAGAGGCATAACAGACCACCAGGGAAAGCCGCCAGAGAACAAAAGCCTGGAAATACCAGCTCACAGCGTGCCCATCCCCATCCCCCCTCGCAGGGGACACGGAGACTCTACCCAAACAGGGTTGCCTGAGTATCAGCGCGGTAGGCCCCTCCCCCAGAACACAGAAGGCAGGCTGAAAAATCAAGAAGCCCACAACCCGGGGCGCCTGGGTGGCACAGTCATTGAGCACCTGTCTTCGGATTAGGGCGTGATCCCGGCGTTCCGGAAAGGAGTCCCTCATCGCTCCTCTGCTGGGAGCCTGCTTCTTCCTCTCCCACTCCCCTGCTTCTGTTCCCATTCTTGCTGACTGTCTGTCTCTCTCTCTCAGATAAATAAATAAACAAAACCTTTAAAGAAGAAGCCCACATCCCTAAGATCCCTATAAAACAAGGGGCACGGCCTGGGACCCAGTCAATAATTTGGGCTCTGGACAACCCTGCAACCTCTCCTCATCAGAATGACAAGAAGGAGAAGCCCCCCCCCAGCAAAGAAAAGACAGTGAGTCTGTGGCCTCTGCCACAGAAATAATGGATATGGATGTAACCAAATTATCAGAAATGGAATTCAGAGTCACGATGCTCAAAATGATGAGTAGAATTGAAAAAAGTATTAATGAAAAGGTTACTGGGGGAGAATATAGAATCCCTAACGACAGAAATGAGAGCGAATTTGACAGAAATTAAAAATTCTATGAGCCAAATGCAGGCAAAACTAGAGGCTCTGATGGCCAGGGTCACAGAAGCAGAGGAAAGGGTTAGTGAATTGGAGGATGGGTTAATAGAGGAAAAAACGAAGATAGAAGCTGGTCTTAAAAAAATCCACGCCCACGAATGTAGGTTACGGGAGATTACTGACTCAATGAAATGATCCAGTGTTAGAATCATGGGCATCCCCGAGGGGGTGGAGAAAAACAGACATCTAGAAGAGATATTTGAACAAATTGTAGCTGAAAACTTCCCTAATCTAGCAAGGGAAACAAAAATTCGTGTCCAAGAGGCAGAGAGGACCTCTCCCAAGCTCAACCACGACAACCCTAAGCCACATCACATCATAGTGCATTTTGCAAATATTAGATCCAAGGATACAGTATTGAAAGCGGCCAGGGCAAAGAAATTCCTCACGTACCAAGGCAAAGGCATCAGAATTACGTCAGACCTGTCTACACAGACCTGGAATGAGAGAAAGGGTTGGGGGAGCATTTTTAAAGCTCTTTCAGAGAAAAACATGCAGCCAAGGATCCTTTACCCAGCAAGGCTGTCATTCAGAATTGATGGAGAAATAAAAACATTTCAGAATCACCAGTCATTAACCAATTTTGTAACCATGAAACCAGCCCTACAGGAGATATTAAGAGGGGTTCTATAAAGGTAAAAAGGCCCCAAGAGTGATACACAAAAGAAAGTCACAACCAATACAAACAAAGACTTTACTGGCAACATGGCATCATTAAAATCATATCTCTCAGGTCTTAGCGCTAATGTGAATGGTTTGAATGCTCCCATAATCACCACAGGGTTGCATATTGGATAAAAAGAAATGACCCATCCATTTGCTGTCTACAATAGACTCATTTCGAACCCAAAGATGCATTCTGACTGAGAGTAAGGGCATGGAGTACTATCTTTCACTCAAATGGACCTCAAAAGAAAGCTGGGGTAGCAATTCTCATATCAGATAAATTGGATTTTAAACTAGAGACTATAGTTAGAGATGCAGAAGGGCACTATATTATTCTTAAAGGAAGTATTCAACAAGTGGATATGACAATTATAAATATATATGCCCCCAACAGGGGAGCAGCAAGATACACAAGCCAACTCTTAACCAGAATAAAGAGACATATAGATAAAAATACATTAATAGTAGGGGACCTCAACCCTCCACTATCAGAAATAGACAGAACACCCTGGCAAAAACTAAGCAAAGAATCAAAGGCTTTGAATGCCATACTCGACGAGTTGGACCTCATAGATATATATAGAACACTACACCTCAGAACCAAAGAATACTCATTCTATTCTAATGCCCATGGAACATTCTCAAGAATGGACCATGTTCTGGGTCACAAAACAGGTCTCAACCGATACCAAAAGATTGAAATTATTCCCTGCATAGTCTCAGACCACAACACTCTGAAATTGGAACTCAACCACAAGGAAAAATTTGGAAGAAACTCAAACACTTGGAGACTAAGAACCATCCTGCTCAGGAATGACTCGATAAACCAGGAAATCAAAAATCAACTTAAACAATTTATGGAGACTACTGAGAATGAAAATAAAACAGTCCAAAACCTATGGGATACTGCAAAGGCAGTCCTAAGGGGGAAATACATAGCCATCCAAGCCTCACTTAAAAGAATAGAAAAATCTAAAATGCAGTTTTTATATTCTCACCTCAAGAAGCTGGAACAGCAACAGAGGGACAGGCCTAATCCACGCACGAGGAAGCAGTTGACCAAAATTAGAGCTGAAATCAATCAACCAGAAACCAGAAGTACAGTAGAGCAGATCAACAGGATTAGAAGCTGGTTCTTTGAGAGAATCAATAAAATTGACAGACCACTGGCAAGACTTATCCAAAAGAAAAGAGAAAGGACTCAGATTATTAAAATTATGAATAAAAAAGGGGAGGTCACGACGAACACCATTGAAATTGGAAAGATTATTAGAAATTTTTATCAACAGCTCTATGCCAATAAACTAAGCAATCTGGAAGAGATGGAATCCTTCCTGGAAACCTATAAACTACCAAGATTGAAACAGGAAGAAATTGATTTCTTAAACAGGCCAACTAATTATGAAGAAATTGAGTCAGTGATAAACAACCTTCCAAATATCAAAACTCCAGGCCCGGACAGTTTTCCTGGGGAATTCTACCAAACACTCAAAGAAGAAATAATACCTATTCTCCTGAAGCTCTTTCAAAAAATAGAAACAGAAGGAAAGCTACCAAACTCATTCTATGAGGCCAATATTACCTTGATCCCCAAACCAGGCAAAGACCCCCTCAAAAAGGAGAATTACAGACCGATCTCCCTAATGAATATGGATGCCAAAATCCTCAACAAGATACTTGCTAATAGAATCCAACAGTACATTAAAAGCATTATCCATCACGATCAAGTGGGATTCATACCTGGGATGCAAGCGTGGTTCAATATTCACAAATCAATCAGCGTGATACATCATATCAACAAGAAAAGACTCAAGAACCATATGATCCTCTCAATTGATGCCGAAAAAGCATTTGACAAAATACAGCATCCTTTCCTGATTAAAACCCTTCAGAGTGTAGGAATAGAGGGTACATTTCTCAATCTCATAAAAGCCATCTATGAAAAGCCTACTGCAAATATTATTCTCAATGGGGAAAAGCTGGAAGCCTTTCCCTTAAGATCAGGAACTCGACAAGGATGCCCACTCTCGAAGTTATTATTCAACATAGTACTAGAAGTCCTTGCAACAGCAATCAGACTACAAAAAGGTATAAAATGCATCCAAATGGCAAAGAAGAAGTCAAACTGTCTCTCTTCGCAGATGACATGATACTCTATATGGAAAACCCAAAAGAATCCACTCCCTAACTACTAGAAGGTATAGAGCAATTCAGTAATGTGGCGGGATACTAAATAAGTGTTCAGAAATCAGTTGCATTTCTATACACGAATAATGAGACTGAAGAAAGAGAAATTAGGGATTCCATCCCATTTAAAGTAGCACCAAAAATCGTACGTTATCTTGGAATTAACTTAACCAGAGTCGTAAAGGATTTATATTTTAGAACCTACAAATCACTCTTAAAAGACATTGAAGAAGACACAAAAAGATGGAAAAATATTTCATGCTCATGGATCGGAAGAATTAACATAGTTAAAATGGTCCATGCTACCCAGAGCAATCTACACTTTCAATGCTATCCCGATCAAAATACCGAGGACATTTTTCAAAGAACTGGAGCAAATAGTCCTTAAATTTGTATGGGACCAGAAAAGGCCCCGAATCGCCAAGGAACTGTTGAAAAGGAGAAACAAAGCTGGGGGCATCACAATGCCGGATTTCGAGCTGTCCTACAGAGCTGTGATTACAAAGACAGCATGGTACTGGCACAAAAACAGACACATAGACCAATGGAACAGAATAGAGAATGCAGAAATGGACTATCCGCTCTTTGGGCAACTAATCTTTGGCAAAGCAGGAAAAAACCTCTGGTGGAAAAAAGACAGTCTCTTCAATAAATCGTGCTGGGAAAATTAGACAGCTACAAGCAAAATAATGAAACTTGACCACTCTCTCACACCATACACAAAGATAAACTCTACATGGATTAAAGACCTCGATGTGAGACTGGATTCCATCAAAATTCTAGAGGAGAGCGTAGACAGCAATCTCTACGATATCGGCCACAGCAACCTTTTTCGTGACACATCTCCAAAGGCAAGAGAAACAAAAGATAAAATGAACTTGTGGGTCTTCATCAAGAGCAAAAGCTTCTGCATAGCCAAGGAAACAGTCAAAAAAACTAAGAGGTAGCCCACGGAATGGGAGAATATATTTGCAAATGATGCTACAGATAAAAGACCTGTATCCAAGATCTACAAAGAACTTCTCAAACTCAATACACGAGAAACAAATAAACAAATCATAAAATGGGCAGAAGATATGAACAGACAGTTTTCTAATGAAGACATACAAATGGCTAACAGACACATGAAAAAAATATTCAAAATCATTAGCCATCAGGGAAATTTAAATTAAAACTACATTGAAATACCACCTTACGCCAGTTAGAATTGCAAAAATTGAGAAGGTAAGAAACAACAATTGTTGGAGAGGATGTGGACAAAGGGGATCCCTCCTACATCGTTGGTGGGAATACAAGTTGGTACAGCCACTCTGGAAACAGTATGCAGATTCCTTTAAAAGTTAAAAATTGAGCCCTTATGATCCAGCCATTGCACTACTGGGGATTCACTCCAAAGATACAGACGTAGTGATGAGAAAGGCCATATACACCCCAGTGTTCATAGCAGCATTGTCCACAATAGCTAAATCATGGAAGGAACTGAGATGCCCTTCATCAGATGACTGGATTAAGAAGGTGTGGTCCATTTATTCAATGGAATATTACTCAGCTATCAAAAAGAATGCTTTCTCAACATTTGCTGCAACATGTATGGCACTGGAGGAGATAATGCTAAGTGAAATAAGTCAAGCAGAGAAAGACAATTATCATATGGTTTCTCTCATCTATGGAACATAAGAAGTAGAAAGATCGGTAGGAGAAGAAAGGGATAAAGAAAGGGGTGGTAATCTGAAGGGGGAATGAAGCATGAGAGACTCTGGACTCTGAGAAACAAACTGAGGGCTTCAGAGGGGAGGGGGGTGGGGGAATGAGATAAGCTGGTTATGGGTAGTAAGGAGGGCACGTATTGCATGTTGCACTGAGTGTTATACACAACTAATGAATCATGGAACTTTACATCAAAAACTAGGGATGTACTGTATGGTGACTAAGATAACATAATAAAAAATATTATTAATAGAAAAAAATTAAATCATAGTTTTGCACTTAATAAAGAAAATGTAAAGTATTAAAAAATAATATAAAATTAAAAATATACAAAATAACATAAAAGATTGCTGTTTCTGTATCCCAAACAAAAAGAAACCAAAAAGAGAAGCAAACAAACCAAAAGGAATGTGCATAATGTTTCCCTTAGAGCTGAAGCTTTTAGTATTCTGTGATCAGTGGACTTGGAGAGTCTGAGGGGTTCCTGCCGGTCTTCTCTTGGAAGGGCCTCCTCCTCTGATTCTCAGGTGGACTTCCCTGGTGAAAGTGGCCCTGTAGGGTTCAGGAGGACAGGTCTTGCTGTGCTGTGGCTGGTCCTGGCTTGTCCCAGAAACCAGTTGCACGGTTGTATAGCAGTTTGGAGTTTATGGTAAGTCACGACACATACCTGGTGCCAGGGTTTGCTTCCCTAAGCCACAGTCTTTCTTCCTATGCTGGTGAATGGGACAGCTCAATGTTGCCTGCAATGTCTTTTACCTGCAAAGAGACAATATCACCTCTACCAAATGCACTCCAAGCAAGAGAACCTCTTCTCCCTGTGCAACCCAGGGAATCCTCAGATGGTGCTGCCTGCTCCCAGGGCTCCACCCTTCTTCCCCAGGGAGCACTGCCAGGCACAACCCCGGTGATGGCGCTGACCTCTGAAACTTTATATTTTGCACTCTGCTTTATATTTAAAAAAAAATAACAACATTGGCAGTACTTAAACCCTCTCCTTTTCCCCAGTCAGTGGTTTGGGGAACGGTTTTCTTGTGAAGTACCCTGAGCATGTTTTCACACACTCTCTCTCTCTGTTTCTCTGTCTCTTTCTTGTTGTCACTCACTCTTCTTTCTGCAATCAGGGCTCCCTCCCTTTCACAGTGCCCAGGGCTCTTTTCTCCCCCAAATCAACTCTCCACAGCTCCTACCTTTGACAGGTCATTTTTTTTCCTTGTAGACATGCGGCTTTGTTCTCTAAGACCTACAGTTGATTTCTTGGGCATTCAGAATAATTTTATATTTACCTTTCTGGGGGAAAGAAGCAAGATTCAGGTCACCCTACTCCTCCACCATCTTAACCTCCAGAGCCTGGAATACACATTTTCTCAAGTGCATATAGAACGTTCTGTAGAATAGATCACATAATAAGCAATAGATTCAAGAAGACCTATGTCATACCATGCATCTTTTCTGACCACATTTCTATGAAACTAGAAAAAACAGGAAAAAATCTGGAAAGATCACAACTAAAAGGAAGTTAAATAATAGGCTACTAAATAATGAATGAGTTATCCAATAAATCAGAGAAGAAATAAAAAAGTACATGGAAACAAATGAAAATGAAAACACAAAGTCCAAAATCTTGGGGTGCAGCAAAAAAGGTTCTAAGAAGGAAGTTTGTTTTTCTTTTTAAATTTTTATTTAAGAGTTAGTTTACAAAGAGTTCTATATTGATTTCATTAGAATTCAGTAATTCATCACTTATATACAAAACCCAGTGATCATCATAACAAGCATCCTCCTTAATACCCATCACCCATCTAGCCCATCTCCCACCCACCACTCTCTCCATCAACCCTGTTTGCTCTTGATTCTTAAGAGTCCCTTATAATTTCCTTTTCTCTTTCTTCCCCTTCCCATATGTTCAACTGTTTTGTGTCTTAAATTCCCCATGTGAGTGAAATCATATGGCATTTGTCTTTCTCTAACTTATTTTGCTTAGAATAATACATTCTAGCTCTATCCACATCATTGCAAATGGAAAGATTTAATTCTTTTTGATGGTTGAGTAATATTTCATTATATATTTATATCTATCTATACACACACACACACACACACACCCCACATCTTCTTTAACCTTTTATCAGTCGATTGACATTTGGGCTTTCTTCATTGCTTGGCTCTTGTTGATAATGCTGCTATAAACATCAGGGTGCATGTGCCCCTTGAAATCTGTATCCTTTGGGCAAAAGTAGTGCAATTGCTGGGTTGTAAGGTAGTTCTATTATTAACTTTTTGAGGAAACTCCTAACTGTTTTCAGGAGTGGCTGCACAAGTTTTCATTTCCACCAACAGTGCAAGAGGGTTCTCCCTTCGCTTCATACTTGCCAACACCTGTTGTTTCTTGTGTTGTTAATTTAAGCCATTCTAACTGGTGTGAGGTTGTATCCCACTGTGGTTTTGATTTGTAGTTCCCTCATGATTAGTGACGATGATCATCTTTCCCTGTGTCTGTTAGCCATCTGGATGTCTTGCAAAACTGTCTATTCATGTCTCTGTCCATTTCTTAACTAGATTCTTTTTTTTTTTTTAGTGTTGGGCTTAATAAGTTTTGCATAGATTTTGGATACTAACTGTTTATCAGAGATGTCATTTGAAAATATCTTCTCCCATTCTGTAGGTTGCCTTTTAGTTTTGTTGATTGTTTCCTTTACTATGCAGAAGCTTTTTATCTTGATGAATTCCCAATAGTTTATTTTTGCTTTTATTTCCCTTGCCAGCAGAGACGTGTCTAAAAAGTTGCTACAGAAGAAAGCAAAGAGATTTCTGCCTGTGTTCTCTAGGATTTTGCTTCCTAAAAGGGAAGTTTAGAGAAATACAAGCCTATCTCAAGAAGCAAGAAAAATCTCGAATAAACAGCCTTCGCTTACAGCTAAAGGAGCTAGAAAAAGAAAAACAAAGAAAACCCCAAAGCCAGAAGAAGGAAGGAAATAATAATGATTAGATCACAAATAAATGATATAGAAACTAAAAACAAAACAAAACAAAACAAAAAGCAATGGAACAGATCAGTGAAACCAAGAGCTGGTTCTTTGAAAAGATGAAATTCATTAATCTCCAGCCAGATTCATTGAATTAAAAAAAAGACTCAAATAAACAAAATCACAAATGAGAGAGGAGAAATAACAACCAACACCATGAAAATACAAGCAATGATTATAGAATATTATGGGGAAAATATGCTAATAAATTACACAACCTGGAAGAAATAGATAAATTCCTAAAATCATTGAACCTATTAAAACTGAAGCAGAAAGAAATAGAACATTTCTACTGACCAATTACTAGCAAGGAGATTGAATCAATAATAAAAATATTCCCAGCACACAAAAGTATAGGGGCAGACAGTTTCACAGGCTATCTCTACAAAACATTTAAAGAAGAGTTAATACCGGGCACCTGCGTGTCTTAGTTGGTTGGGTGTCTGCCTTCTGCTCAGGTCATGATCCCCGGGTCCTGAGATTGAGTCCCGTATAGGTCCCTGTTCTGTGGGGAGTCTGCTTCTCCCTCTATTCTTCCTCCTACCACTCTTGATCTCTCCCACACTCTGTCTCTAAAATAAATAAATAAACTCTTAAAAAAAAAAAGATGAGTTAATACCTACTCTTTTCAAACTATTCTAGGGCTCCTGGGTTGCTCAGGTCATTAAGCATCTGCCTTTGGCTCAAGCCATGATCCCAGGGTCCTGGGATTGAGCCCCACATCAGGTTCCCTGCTCAGCAGGGAGTCTGCTTCTCCCTCTCCCTCTACCCCTCCCCACCCTGCTTGTGTACTCGCTCTTTCTCAAATAAATAAATAATTTAAATACGAAATATTCCAAAAAATAGAAAGAGAAGGTAAATTTCCGAATCATTCTATAAGGCTGGCATTACCTTGATTCCAAAACCAGACAAAGACCCCACAAAAAAGGACAATCACAGGCCAATATCCCTGATGAACATGGATGCAAAAATTCTCAATAAAATAATAAATCAAATTCAACAGTACATTTAAAGAATTATTCACCATGAGCAAGTGGGATTTATTCCTGGGATGCAGGGGTGGTTCAATATTCACAATTCAATCAATGTGATACAGCACATTAATAAAAGAAAGGATAAGAACCATGTGATCCTGTCAATAGATACAGAAAAAAACATCTGACCCAATATAGCATCCTTTCTTGATAAAAACCCTCAATAAAGTAAGGATAGATGGAACACACCTCAACATCATAAAGGCCATATACTAAAGACCCACAGCTAATATCATCAATGGGGAAAAACTGAGAGCCTTTCTCCTAAGGTCAGGAGCAAGGCAAGGATATCCACTCTCACCATTATTATTTAACAGAGTACTAGAAGTCTTAGCCTCAGCAATCAGACAACAGAAAGAAATAAAAGGCATCCAAATTGACAAGGAAGAACTCAAACTTTCACTATTCAGAGATGATATAATACTCTATGTAGGAAACCTGAAAGATTCCACTAAAAAATTTGTAGAACTAATACATGAGTTCTGCAAAGTTGCAGGATATAAAACCAATGTGCAGAAATCTGTTGTATTTCTATGCACCAATAATGAAACAGCAGAAAAAGAAATTAAGGAATCCATCCCATCTGCAATTGCATCAAAAACAATAAGATACCTAGAAATAAACTTAATGAAAGAGGTAAAAGATCTGTACTCTGAAGACTATGAACACTTATGAAAGAAATTGAAGAAGACACAAAGATATGGGAAAGCATTCTATGCTCATGGATTGAAAGAACAGTGTTTAAATGTCTATACCACCCAAAGAATTCTACACATTCAATGCAATCCCTATCAAAATATCACCAGCATTTTTCACAGAGCTAGAACAAACAATACCAAAATTTGCATGGAACCACATGTAAAGACCCCAAATAGCCAAAGCAATCCTGAAAAACAAAACAAAACAAAACTCGGGGGCTCACAGTTATGGATTTCAAGCTATATTATAAAGTTGTAGTCATCAAGACAGTATGGTACTGGCACAAAAATAGACACTTAGATTAGTGGAACAGAATATAGAATCCAGCAATGGACCCACAACTCTACAGTCAACTGATCTTCAAGAAAGCAGGAAACAACATCCAATGGGGAAAAAAAACAGTCCCTTCAACAAATGGTGTTGGGAAAATTGGACAGCCACATGCAGAAGAATGAAACTGGACCACTCTCTTAGACCACACACAAAAATAAATTCAAAATAGACAAAAGACCTAAATGTAAGATAGACAACCAACAAAATCCTAGAGGAGAATGCAGGCAGACTCCTCTTTGACTTCAGCTGTAGCACTTCTTACTAGATACCTCTCTCAAAAGCAAAAAAAAAAAAAAAAAAAGAACTACTGTGACTTAATCAAGATAAAAACTTCTGTGCAGTGAAGGAAACAATCAACAAAACTAAAAGGCAGCCTACAGAATGGAAGAAGAAATTTGCAAATGACATCTCTGATTAGTGTCCAAAATCTATACAGTACTTATCAAAATCAACACCCAAAAAAGAAACAATCCAGTCAAGAAATGAACAGAAGACATGAATAGACACTTTTCCAAAGAAGACATCCAGATGGGTAACAGACACATGAAAAGATGCTCAACAGCACTCATCATCAGGGAAATACAAAGCAAAACCACAATGAGTTACCACCTTACACCCATCAGAATGGCTAAAATTAACAACACAAGAAACAACAGGTGTTGGTGAGGATGTGCAGAAAGGGGAACCCTCTTGCGTTGTTGGTGGAAATGAAAACTGGTGCAGCCACTCTGGAAAACAGTTTGGAGTTTCCTCAAAAAGTTAATAATAGAACCACCCTATGACCCAGCAGTTGTGCTACTACATATTTCCCCAAAGGATACAAAATTACAGATTCAAAAGGGTACATGCTCCCCAATGTTGTTTATAGCAGCATTGTCAACAATAGCCAAACTATGGGGAGAGCCCAAATGTCCCTCAACTGATGAATGGATAAAGAAGAGATTACACACACACACACACACACACACACACACACACACACACACACACATATATATATATATATATATATATATATATATATATATATATATATATATGTAATGGTGATATATATAAAATGGTGATTATATATATACTTATTTATATGTGTATATATATACATATATAGTTGGTGATACACACACACACAATGAAATATTACTCAGCCATCAAAAAATGAAATCTTGTCATTTGTAATGATGTGGATGCAGCTAGAGTGTATCATGCTAAGTGAAATAAGTCAGTCAGAGAAAGACAAATACCATATGATTTCACTCATATATGGAATTAAGAAAGAAATTTAAGAAATAAAACAGATGAGCATATGGGAAGGGGAAAAAAGAAAAAGGAAAGAGGGAAAGAAACTATAGGAGACTCTTAACGATAAGGAACAAACTAAGGGTTGATAGAAGGGAGATGCATGGGAGATGGGCTAGATGGGTGATGGGTATTAAAGAAGGCACTTGTTGTGATGAGCACTTGGTGTTCTATGTAAGTGATGAATCACTGAATTCTACTTCAGAAACTAATATTACACAGTATTTTAACTAAATGAAATTTAAATTAAAAAAACAGTAATGGAGAAAAAAATGCTTCTGACAATAACCATAGATGGGTATTAAGGAGGGCATGTATTTCAACGAGAACTTGGGTGTTATACACAGTCAATGAATCATGGAACACTACATCAAAAACTAATGAAGTACTGTATGGTGACTAACATAACATGAAAAAAAAAAAAAGAATTCTACCAATCTGCTTATGCCAGAAGTTTTTCTAAAATAATTTCCCTTTTGGAAAAAAATACCTTTCTCACAGAAAGCACTTTTAAAAAGACTTTTTAGAGCAGGAGGGGAGGTAAGATGGCGGAGGAGTAGGGGACCGATTTTTCAGCCGGTTCCCTGAGTCGAGTTGGATAGGTACCAGACCAGCCTGAACATCCATGGAATCAGCCTGAGACGCAGGAAGATACATCTGGATCTCTACAAATGAACATCTCCAGTGACGAGTATTGAGGTATGAAGAGGGGAGCCATGAAACCACGCACAGATATCGGAAGATAAACGGAAGGGGGAGGGAGCCGCCGCGTTCGGGCACCGGGAAGCTGTAGCCACCTACACGGGGGAGTGGGCGGACTCACGGACCGGCACCCGGGAGAGAGCAGACTGAAACCTTGAGCCGGGGAACACGCACTACCAGAAAGAAATGGAGCTCTGGTGTGCTCACTGGAACCAGACAGAGACAGGGAGCTCCGGGAGGGTGCTGGGGAGGCTAGCAGCTAGCTGCTGGTGGTGGTAGAAACACAAAGGACAGGGACGCACCAGCCCTGGAAGTGAGGGCAGGGACTCCGGGTGTGGGGCGCACATCCTGGGACGCTGCAGGGTTGAGCAGCACCAACAGAAACAGAGTTAAAGTGGCCAGAACATCAGTGGAGAATGGTCTGCGATCCCTCTGTTCTGAGACATAGGCTGAGATTTGGCCACTGCTGCTCTGACTCTCAGAAGAGGCCCAGCAAACTGCCAGGGAAAGTCGCCAGAGAACAAAAGCATGGAAAGACCGGCTCACAGTGTGCCCAACCCCATCCCCCGTTGCAGGGGACACGGAGACACTACCCAAACAGGGTTGCCTGAGTAATGGTGCGGCAGGCTCCTCCCCCAGAAGGCAGGCTGAAAAATCAAGAAGCCCACATCCCTAAGGTCCCTATTAAAAAAAGTGCACACTGCCTGGGACCTGGTCAATAATTTGGGCTCTGGACAACACCGCAACCTCTCCTCATCAGAATGACAAGAAGGAGAAATCCCCCCCAGCAAAGAAAAGACAATGAGTCTGTGGCCTCTGCCACAGAACTCATGGATATGGATACAACCAAATTATCAGAAATGGAATTCAGAGTAACAATGGTCAAGATGATGTGTAGACTTGAAAAAAGTATTAACAAAAATGTTAATGAGAATATAGAATCTCTAAGGGTGGAAATGAGAGTGAATCTGGCAGAAATTAAAAATTCTATGAGCCAAATGTAATCAAAACTAGAGGCTCTGATGGCCAGGGTGAATGAGGCAGAGGAACGTATCAGCGAATTGGAGGATGTGTTAGTATAGGAGAAAGCTGAAATAGAATATGGGCTGAAAAAAATCCAGTCTCAAGGATGTAGGTTACGGGAGATTACTGACTCAATGAAACGTTCTAATGTCAGAATCATCAGCATCCCCGAGGGGGTGGAGAAAACAGAGGTCTAGAAGAGATATTTAAACAAATTGTAGCTGAAAACTTCCCTAATCTAGCAAAGGAAACAAGCATTCATGTCCAAGAGGCAGAGAGGACCCCTCCCAAGCTCAACCACACAAACCTACGAAAGGTCACATCATAGTGCATTTCACAAATATTAGATCCAAGGATACAGTACTGAAAGTGGCCAGGGCAAAGAAATTTCTCATGTGCCAAGGCAAAGTTATCAGAATTATGTCAGACCTGTCTACACAGACCTGGAATGAGAGAAGGGGGGGGCATTTTTAAAGCTCTTTCAGAGAAAAACATGCAGCCAAGGATCCTTTATCCAGCAAGGCTGTCATTCAGAATTGATGGAGAAATAAAGACCTTCCAGAAACGTCAGTCATTGACCAATTTCATAACCATGAAACCAGCCCTACAGGGGATATTAAGTGGGGTTATATAAAGGTAAAAAGACCCAAGAGTGATATAGAAGAGAAAGTCACAATCGATAGGAACAAAGACTTTACTGGCAACATGGCATCATTAAAATCATATCTCTCAATATTCAGTCTCAATGTAAATGGCCTAAATGCTCCCATAAAGTGCCACAGAGTTGCAGATTGGATAAAAAGACATGACCCATCCATTTGCTGTCTACAAGAGACTCATTTTGAACCTAAAGATACATTCAGACTGAAAGTAAAGGGATAGAATACAATCTTTCATACTAATGGACCTCAAAAGAAAGCTGGGGTAGCAATTCTCATATCAGACAGATTGGATTTTAAACTAAAGACTATAGTTAGAGACACAGAAGGGCACTATAATATTCTTTTTTAAAGGATTTTTTATTATATTATGTTAGTCACCATACAATACATCCCGGTTTCTGATGTAAAGTTCGATGATTCATTAGTTGCGTATAACACTCAGTGCACCATGAAATATGTGCCCTCCTTATTACCCATCACCGGTCTATCCCATTCCCCCAACCTCCTCCCCTCTGAGGCCCTCAGTTTTTCATAGTCCATAGTCTCTCATGTTTCATTCCCCCTTCTGATTACCCCCCCTTTCTTTATCCTTTCTTCCCCTACCAATCATCCTACTTCTTATGTTCCATAGATGAGAGAAACCATATGATAATTGTCTTTCTCTGCTTGACTTATTTCACTTAGCATTATCTCCTCCAGTGCCGTCCATGTTGCAACAAATGTTGAGAACTTGTTCTTTCTGATAGCTGAGTAATATTCCATTGTGTATATGGACCACAACGTCTTAATCCAGTCATCTGTTGAAGGGCATCTCGGCTCCTTCCACGATTAACTATTGTGGACAATGCTGCTAAGAACATTGGGCTCCATATGGCCCTTCTCTTCACTACATCTGTATCGTTGGGGTAAACACCCAGTAGTGCAATGGCTGGGTCATAGGGTAGCTTAATTTTTAACTTTTTAAGGGACCTCCACACTGTTTTCCAGAGTGGCTGTACCAACTTGCATTCCCACCAACAATGTAAGAGGGATCCCCTTTCTCCACATCCTCTCCAACAATTCCTGTTTCTTGCCTTGTCTATTTTTGCCATTCTAACTGGCGTAAGATGGTATCTCAATGTGGTTTTGATTTGAATTTCCCTGATGGCTAATGATTCTGAACATTTTTTCATGTGTCTGTTAGCCATTTGTATGTCGTCATTGGAAAAATGTCTGTTCATATCTTCTGCCCATTTCATGATTTGTTTATTTGTTTCTCGTGTATTGAGTTTGGGAAGTTCTTTGTAGATCTTG
Source organism: Ursus arctos (assembly GCF_023065955.2). NCBI lineage: Eukaryota > Metazoa > Chordata > Mammalia > Carnivora > Ursidae > Ursus > Ursus arctos. The sequence continues at coordinate 51,859,365 of NC_079873.1, forward strand.
GATACCAGTCTTTTATCTGTAGTGTCATTTGCAAATATATTCTCCCATTCTGTGGGCTGCCTCTTAGTTTTTTTGAAGGCCCTCGATGTGAGACAGGAATCCATCAAAATTCTAGAGGAGAACATAGGCAGAAACCTCTATAACATCAGTCAAAGCAAACTTTTTCATGACACATCTCCAAAGGCAAGAGAAGCAAAAGATAAAATGAACTTATGGGACTACATCAAGATAAAAAGCTTCTGCACAGCCAAGGAAACAGTCAAAAACACTAAGGGGCACTATATTATTCCTAAAGGATGTATCCAACAAGTGGATATGACAATTATAAATATATATGCCCCCAACAGGGGAGCAACAAGATACACAGGCCAACTCTTAACCAGAATAAAGAGACATATAGATAAAAATACGTTAATAGTAGGGGACCTCAACACTCCACTATCAGAAATAGAACACCTATGCAAAAAATCGACAAAGAATCAAGGGCTTTGAATGCCATACTCGACGAGTTGGACCTCATAGATATGTATAGAACACTACACCCCAGAACCAAAGAACACTCATTCTATTCTAATTCCCATGGAACATTCTCAAGAATAGACCATGTTCTGGGACACAAAACAGGTCTCATCCGATATCAAAAGACTGAAATTATTCCCTGCATATTCTCAGACCACAAAGCTTTGAAATTGGAACTCAACCACAAGGAAAAATTTGGAAGAAACTCAAACACTTGGAGACTGAGAGCCATCCTACTCAAGAATGATTCGATAAACCAGGAAATCAAAAATCAATTTAAACAATTTATGGAGACCAACGAGAATGAAAACACAGCAGTCCAAAACCTATGGGATACTACAAAGGCAGTCCTAAGGGGAAAATACATAGCCATTCAAGCCTCACTAAAAGAATAGAAAAATCTAAAATGCAGTTTTATATTCTCACCTCAAGAAGCTGGAACAGCAACCTAGGGACAGGTCTAATCCACACACGAGAAAGCAGTTGACCAAGATTAGAGCAGAAATCAATGAATTAGAAACCAGGAGTACAGTAGAGCAGATCAACAGAACTAGAAGCTGGTTCTTTGAGAGAATTAATAAAATTGACAGACCACTGGCAAGACTTATCCAAAAGAATAGAGAAAGGACCCAAATTAATAAAATTATGAATGAAAAAGAGCGGTCACAACCAACACAAATGAAATTGGAAGGATTGTTAGAAACTTTTATCAACAGCTTTATGCCAATAAATTAAGCAATCTGGAAGAGATGGAGGCCTTCCTGGATACCTATAAACTACCAATCTTAAACAGGAAGAAATTGATTTTTTAAATAGGCCAATTAATTATGAAGAGATTGAGTCAGTGATAAACAACCATCCACAAAACAAAACTCCATGCCCGGATGGTTTTCCTGGGGAATTCTACCAAACATTCAAAGAAGAAATAATACCTATTCTCCTAAAGCTATTTAAAAAAATAGAAACAGAAGGAAAGCTACCAAACTCATTCTATGAGGCCAATATTACCTGACCCCAAACCAGGCAAAGACCCCATCAAAAAGGAGAATTACAGACCGATTTCCCTAATGAGTATGGACGCCAAAATCCTCAACAAGATCCTGGCTAATAGAATCCAACAGTACATTAAAAGGATTATCCATCATGACCAAGTGGGATTCATCCCTGGGATGCAAGCGTGGTTCAACATTCACAAATCGATCAGCGTGATACATCATATCAACAAGAAAAGACTCAGGAACCATATGATCCTCTCAATTGATGCTGAAAAAGCATTTGAGAAAATACAGCATCCTTTCCTGATTAAAACCCTTCAGAGTGTAGGGATAGAGTGTACATTCCTCAATCTCATGAAAACCATCTATGAAAAGCCTACAGCAAATATCATTCTCAATGGGGAAAAGCTGGAAGCCTTTCCCTTAAGATCAGGAACACGAAAAGGATGCCCACACTTGCCACTATTATTCAACATAGTACTAGAAGTCCTTGCAACAGCAATCAGACAACAAAAAGGGATAAAAGGCATCCAAATCGGCCAAGAAGTAGTCAAAATGTCTCTCCTCGCAGATGACATGATACTCTATATGGAAAACCCAAAAGAATCCACGCCCAAACTATTAGAAGTTATAGAGGGATTCAGTAATGTGGCGGGATACTAAATCAGTGTTCAGAAATCAGTTGCATTTCTATACACGAATAATGAGACTGAAGAAAGAGAAATTAGGGAATCCATCCCATTTACAATAGCACCGAAAACCATACGTTACCATTAATTAACTTAACCAGAGACGTAAAGGACCTATATTCTAGAAACTATAAATCACTCTTGAAAGACATTGAGGAAGACACAAAAAAGATGGAAAAATATTCCATGCTCATGGATCGGAAGAATTAACATAGTTAAAATGTCCATGCTACCCAGAGCCATCTACACTTTCAATGCTATTCTGATCAAAATACCGAGGACATTTTTCAAAGAACTGGAACAAATATTCCTTAAATTTCTATGGAAACAGAAAAGGCCCCGAATTGCCAAGGAACTGTTGAAAAGGAACAACAAAGCTGGGGGCATCACAATGCCGGATTTCGAGCTGTACTACAAAGCTGTGATCACAAAGACAGCAGAGTACTGGCATAAAAACAGACACATAGACCAATGGAACAGAATAGAGAACCCAGAAATGGACCCTCGGCTCCTTGGGCAACTAATCTTTGATAAAGCAGGAAAAAACACCTGGTGGAAGACAGTCTCTTCAATAAATGGTGCTGGGAAAATTGGACAGCTACATGCAAAAGAATGAAACTTGACCACTCTCTCACACCATACACAAAGATAAACTCCAAATGGATGAAAGACCTCGATGTGAGACAGGAATCCATCAAAATCCTAGAGGAGAACATAGGCAGCAGCCCCTACGACATCGGGCAAAGCAACCTTTTTCATGACACATCTCCAAAGGCAAGAGAAACAAAAGAGAAAGTGAACTTGTGGGACTACATCAAGATAAAAACTTCTGCACAGCCAAGGAAACAGTCCAAAAAACTAAGAGGCAGCTCACAGAATGGGAGAATATATTTGCAGATGATGCTACAGATAAATGACTGGTATCCAAGATTTACAAAGAACTTCTCAAACTCAATATATAAAGAGCAAATGAACAAATCATATAATGGGCAGAAGATATGAACAGACAGTTTTCCAATGAAGATATACAAATGGCTAACAGACATGTGAAAAAATGTTCAAAATCATTAGCCATCAGGGAAATTCAAATCAAAACCACATTGAGATACCACCTTACGCCAGTTAGAATGGCAAAAATTGAGAAGGCAAGAAACAATAATTGTTGGAGACGATGTGGAGAAAGGGGATCCCTCCTACATTGTTGGTGGGAATGCAAGTTGGTGAAGCCACTCTGGAAAACAGTGTGGAGGTCCCTTAAAAAGTTAAAAATTGAGCTACCCTATGCCCCAGCCATTGCACTACTGGGTATTTACCCTAAAGATTCAGACGTAGTGACGAGAAGGACCATATGCACCCCAATGTTCATAGCAGCTTTGTCCACAATAGCTAAATCGTGGAAGGGGCCAAGGTGCCCTTCAACAGATGGATGGATTAAGAAGATGTGGTCCATATATACAATGGAATATTACTTAGCTATCAAGAAGAAGGATTTCTGAACATTTGCTGCAACATGGATGGCACTGGAGGAGATAATGCTAAGTGAAATAAGTCAAGCAGGGAAAGACAATTATTATATGGTTTCTCTCATCTATGGAACATAAGAACTAGGAAGATCAGTAGGAGAAGAAAGGGATAAAGAAAGGGGGGTAATCAGAAGGGGGAATGAAGCATGAGAGACTATGGACTCTGAGAAACAAACTGAGGGCCTCAGAGGGGTGGGGTGGGGGAATGGGATAGGCTGGTGATGGGTAGTAAGGAGGGCATATATTGCATGGTGTACTGGGTGTTATACACAACTAATGAATCATCGAACTTTACATCAAAAACCAGAGATGAACTGTATGGTGACTAATATAATAAAAAAAACCATTAAAAATAGTAGTTTTATATATGGTGACTATTATATAATAACAACACTTCAAATTATTTCTAAGGCTAGCTTCCTTGGTTCTGGATGCCACCCAACCCACCCCTAACTCAAAAACTAGCTCGGAGTTAGAAGGGAGATGGATTCTTTTTTTTATTTCAGTCTTTGACATTCTGGTAAAGAATGAGGAAATATTTATCTGCAACATGGCAGTTGCTAACCCAGATGATCTTTACAAATTGCTCCAACTGGTGTAGCACCCCAAATTGGAATCAGATCCCCGTGATGTCACCTCTGACCAGCACCCAAACTCCTCAGCCTAGACTAGCTGAGTATCTTTCAAGTTTTCTTGCTCCATGGAGTTGGTTAGACTTCTCCTTTTCCTCCCATTCCAGCTTCACTCAACCCCTCTCATCCTCATCTTGGCCCAGACGCTTTTCTAGAATAAAGACTTATTTTCAGCACCCCATCATTTGTTCTTTCTTCCCTCTGATCAGGTGGTTTTGACCCTCTCCTTCCTTGAGGTTTGATTTTGCTACAACATAAGAACATGTCTGGTGTCATATGGTTTCACTCATTTATGGAACATAAGAGGTAGGAAGATGGGTAGGAGAAGAAAGGGAAGAAGAAAGGGGGGGTAAACAGAAGAGGAAATGAACCATGAGAGACTGTGGACTCTGAAACAACCTGAGGGCTTCAGAGGGGAGGGGGGTGGGGGAATGGGATAAGCTGGTGATAGGTATTAAGGAGGGCACGTGTTGCATGTTGCCCTGGTGTTATACGCAATTAATGAATCATGGAACTTTACATCAAAAACTGGGGGTGTACTGTATGGTGACTAACATAATATAATAAAAATATTTTAAAAAAAGAACACATCTGGTGTAAACCAGCTAAAAACTATCTAAGAGCCCCCAAGATGGGAAACAGCAAATATCTCAACATCAGCTCTTTTGTAAACTCAGTATGAACCCTGGGTTCCTACTTCAGGCCCCGTATCTAATAAGCTGTGGGATTTGGACAAAGCCTGTCTCAGATTATAGTGATTTCTGAGTTTCTGGGTGTTCAAGTACTGTTATCCAGTCACTGGACATGGGCATTAGGGGATGGAAGGAATTTGGATTTGAACATTAAAGGGTGATTTTGACTAGAATGATCTTAGATCCCTTCAGCACTGAGATTCTGAGTCAATTAATTTCATTCCTCTGAACATCAATTTATCTGTAAAATGGAGTTAACTTTTCCTGTCCTGCCAACCTCAAAGAGCTACAGGATGCTAGAACCATCTGGGTAGAAACCTGTCATAGCCAGATTGCCCCTGTGATCTAATTGAGTGTTAAGATGTTGAAAGGTAGGTGAAATGTATATACTACTCAATGGATGTAAAGGGCTTAGACAGTGAATATTAGAATCATCCAAGCTCCAGAATCAGTATTCCTCTGGGCTAGAGGGACAACTCCAGGGGAAAATAGCATAATGTGTTCTGGGTCTGAGAAGGGGAATAGATGGAAGAGGAAATTGTGGTCTGAGACCTTGGCTTGAGAAAGGGTGTCTTGCTCTGTTCCCAGGGGTTCTGAGCCAACTAGGAAATTAATTTTCAAGATTATTTTATTTAAACATAATTTGCATAAATTCCACCCTAGACCACAAAATATGCTTCAGTCCCATGCCTAAACCCTTGTAACTCCCCCAGTGCTCTCTATTTTCCATTCCATTATCATCTTTTTTCCCCCTCACCTAGTTTTCTAAATATCCCTTACTTCCCCAGCCTGCAACCAGCTCATTCAGGGCCCCATTCTTTGGACAGATTCCTGGAACTCAAAACCCAGGTGGGAGAGAAATGAAGAAAGATTCATTTATTCCAGAACTTCGGCCTGATTTGTTCGTGGGCTTCTGCCTGATTTGTAGTCACCTGCCTCCATTTTCATTTCAGAACCAGGCTAGGGTCAGCCTCATTTTCTTGGCAACCCAAATCCTCTCCACCTTTTCTTCTACCCAGGCATCCAGCCATCGGCCAGCTGGAGGTCAAAAGTGATGATTCATTGGAGGGTCCAAGCAGGTGGCCCTGGCCTAGGTTCAGCCCTAGAGAGTTTCTTGTTTTCTTTTCTTTTTTTTTTTTTAAGATTTTATTTATTTATTTATTTGACAGAGAGAGAGACAGCCAGCGAGAGAGGAAATACAAGCAGGGGGAGTGGGAGAGGAAGAAGCAGGCTCCCAGCAGAGGAGCCTGATGCAGGGCTCGATCCCAGGACCCTGGGATCATGCCCTGAGCTGAAGGCAGATGCTTAACGACTGAGCCACCCATGCGCCCCAAGAGAGAGCTTCTTGTTTTCTAAACTTCTATGAATTTCCATTCCCAGATAAGACATGCTGTCAGTTCTTGGCAGATGACACAAAAACTGTCCCCATTTTCCTATTCTGCCTGAAACTAAGCCTTCCTTTCCTCTGACTTACAATGTAGAAATTTCCTGCTAGGAGCTAAGTCGAAAAGGTTTTGGGAAGTCAACTAGAGTGCAGTATGTGTTCAAATGGGGAAAGGCCCAGCTTCTTAACCTCTAAATAGATTGTTAAAACCCCTATTGAAAGAATCTGGAATGAATATCTACCTCTCCAGCCCTGAGTCTTCAGATCTGACACAGAAAGGCCAATGCCAGGATGTGAAGCCAGTTCTTAGCAGTCCAAATGTGGCAATCAAACATTGGTAAAGAGCTTGCCCAGCTGCACAGGCTCAAGGAACAGCTTTTCAGAGGTGGTTCAGAGAATGAAGGTATGAATCAACCTCTTCCAAGTCCCTTTAAGAAGCCCAACTCTGGCTTCCAAGCTGTCTGCTGTCTTCACTCTCCCACTTTTCCTGGTGAAGATGAGGGATAACATAGTTGGATCTTGTTTCCTGCCAGCTGAAGGTGGGGCTATGTAGATATCCTGTGGATTATTCCTAAAAGGTGACCTCCCTGTCCCTTCATCCTTCATGGAAGAAAGGGAGAGCAGGGTGTGGCTGGGAGTTCCACTTTTCAAGAACAAGGCCAGTAGGTGAAGCTAAGACTCTCAGCCACTATGTGGCACCATTTACCTACTTTTCTGTGCAAGGCTAATGGGTGGTGGCTGTGTCCAAAGCAAACTGAACTTAAAACTCTGAAAACTTTTTAGGGATTTATTTCTGACTTGGTAACTAATATGATGAGGAATGTTGGGAAAATCCCTTGCCCTCTGTGTCTCAGTTTCTAATTTTGTTATCTGGGAAGCAGATGGGGTTCCCTAAAATCTCTTCCAGCTCCATTACTCTGCAAATATTTGAGTGTGCTCTGATAGTCATCAGAATGATGGAATTTGGGGCTTTCAGGCCACAAAAAGGATAAATACAGAAAAAAATCACAAGGGCCAAGTTGTGTGTGTAAAGTTGGGGGTGAGGAGAACATGGATCATGGAAGCAGGAGGACTTTCCAACACATGGACCATGATTTCTCCTGAGCCTTCCGGGTATCAGGGAAAAGATGAGGGAGCCATTCACTTGCTGAGTAAACACCGATTGACCACAAAATTGGGGCCTGTCACTGTGTGATGAAGGTAAGGCTGTGGTGGTATGTGGGAGTGGAGTGAATGGTGGGTGCGTCACCAAGGTGAATAAACTCCAAAGGTGGGGAAGTAGATGAGTACACAAATAACCAGCACCTGAGGGTGAATGGATTCCTTGCTAATTAGAACTAAAAACTGTTGGAGGGATGGGGAAGGAGGGATAAATTCTGACAGGATGGTAAGGAAGGTCTCACAGAGGAGGAATAATTTTAGCTAGGTTTTAAAAGATGAACAGATGTAGTGTGTGTGTGTGTGTGTGTGTGTGTGTGTGTGTGTGTGCGTGTGCGTGTGTGTGTGTGTGTGATTTGTAGAAAGGGAGGGCAGGAAAGGGAAGAAAAAGCAGGCATTGTAGGGAGAAGGAATGTCTTAAGGAAAGAGGGGTAGGTTCATTTATGCTGTTTGGAAGGAATAGGAAGTTGTTTCAGGTGACAGGAAGAATGGAGTGGGAAAAGAGTTTGCAAAAGTGATTTGGGGCCAGATTCTGAGTTTAGGGAGCCTTTTTCACATGTTTAGCTCTGTACAAGTTGTAGGGAACACTCTCAAGATGTGGATAGGGTTCTAGTTCTTCAGGTTGGGGAGACAAGACCCACTCTCTCACACATATAGAAGGCTACCAAAGAACAGTTAAGGTGAATGGGGCAGGTAGTCTTGACTAGATCAAAGGAAGAGGGTCTTGGAGAGCACGGTGAAGCAGTGTGGTCTTCCTGCAGGTGGTATTCACTCCTCTACTTTCTCCTGCAACCTAGATGGTAAAGGCCTTAAACAGGAAGAAGACCTGCCTCAAGAATGGTCCCTTAAAAAGTTAAAAATTGAGCTACCCTATGCCCCAGCCATTGCACTACTGGGTATTTACCCCAAAGATACAGACGTAGTGAAGAGAAGGGCCATATGCACCCCAATGTTCATAGCAGTATTGTCCACAATAGCCAAAGCATGGAAGGAACCGAGATGCCCTTCAACAGATGATTGGATTAAGAAGTTGTGGTCCATATATACAATAGAATATTACTCAGCCATCAGAAAGAACAAATTCTCAATATTTGCTGCAACATGTACGGCACTGGAGGAGATAATGCTAAGTGAAATAAGTCAAGCAGAGAAAGACAATTATCATATGGTTTCTCTCATCTATGGAACATAGGAACTAGGAAGATCGGTAGGGGAAGAAAGGGATAAAGAAAGGGGGGGGGTAATCAGAAGGGGGAATGAAACATGAGAAACTGTGGACTATGAGAAACAAACTGAGGGCCTCAGAGGGGAGGGGGTGGGGGAATGGGATAGACAGGTGATGGGTAGTAAGGAGGGCACGTATTGCATTGGTGCACTGGGTATTATACGCAACTAATGAATCATCGAACTTCACATCGGAAACCGGGGATGTACTGTATGGTGACTAACATAATATAATAAAAAAACATTAAAAAAAAAAAAGAATGGGACAGCCATCCTAGGAGAACTGGCTAACTGCCCTGCTATGGCTATGTTGTCGGGGCTAATTTTCAGTTTGTTTGCAGTTAGCCCTCACTAGACAGGGACAAATAACAAAAGTTTTGAGGCTCTACAGGACCTGGCATCAGTCTAATCATGGTAACAAAGCAGGTGGGATTTAGGTTAGGTCTACAGAAGGAAGAAATCTATTATCTGAAAAGTGAAAGATCTGGTAACCATGAAATGTTATAACATGTATTTGTTCAATCACTGATGAGTGCCCACTCTGTGCCAGATACATGGCTGGAGGGGAGAAGTGCAGGGTGTGGGATTGGAAAGATAAATCAGACATGACTCAGCATATTCTCAACATTTAGGCTGTTTTAAGCCACTATGTATTTGGCAATTTGTTAGAGCAGCAATTGTAAAACTCATACAATGGAGCAATGAAAACATAAACAGTAATGTTCTAGTATGGAAAGTACTCTAGAAAAAAAAGCACAAAGAAGGTCGTGAGAATTCAGAGATCAGGAAGTTGTCTTAGGGAGAAGGATTCAGAGATGTCTCCCCAAAAGAGGTGTGACATTGGTAATGGATATGGAAGAATAAAGAGTTGATGGGTGGCTGGAAGGGATAGGGCAGTCATAAAAGAGACTGGCTTGTTTAGGGAATCAAGAAACAAATGGGCTAGGGTGGATGTGGGGTAGGACATGTGAGGGGAAGAGGAGTGAGCGAAGCTTGCGGCCTCTACCCTCCTCACTGGGAAAGTGCTGAAGAACCCAAGTTATTGTCTGCCCTTCTTGGCTGAGGTAAGAATCTGGCTCTGTAGAGCTACAGCCTGCTATAGCTGTTTGTCACCATGCCTCCTCCCCCCATTCTCACCATGAAGTCACTGAGGACTCCTGCACTAGGCTCACAGCAAGGCAGTGATGAGGAGGAAAGAGAGGAGCCAGGAGCCAGCTTGCATGTTTTGTAACTCTTAATTCAACTTGGCCCTGGCTTTAAGGGTTAGGTTAAAAAGAAAGAGCTGATTTGAATTTCCTTGATGGCTAATGATTTTGAACATTTTTTTCATGTGTCTGTTAGCCATTTGTATGTCTTCATTGGAAAAGTGTCTGTTCATATCTTCTGCCCATTTTTTGATTTGTTTATTTGTTTCTCGTGTATTGAGTTTGAGAAGTTCTTTGTAGATCTTGGATACCAGTCCTTTATCTGTAGTGTCATTTGCAAATATATTCTCCCATTCCGTGGGCTGCCTCTTAGTTTTTTTGACTGTTTCCTTGGCTGTGCAGAAACTTTTAATCTTGATGACCACACTGAGATACCACCTTACGCCAGTTAGAATGGCAAAAATAGACAAGGCAAGAGACAACAATTGTTGGAGAGGATGTGGAGAAAGGGGATCCCTCCTACATTGTTGGTGGGAATGCAAGTTGGTACAGCCACTCTGGAAAACAGTGTGGAGGTCCCTTAAAAGATTAAAATTGAGCTACCCTATGATCCAGCCATTGCACTACTGGGTGTTTACCCCAAAGATACAGACGTAGTGAAGAGAAGGGCCATATGCACCCCAATGTTCATAGCAGCAATGTCCACAATAGCTAAATCGTGGAAGGAGCCGAGATGCCCTTCAACAGATGACTGGATTAAGAAGTTGTGGTCCATATATACAATGGAATATTACTCAGCTATCAGAAAGAACGAGTTCTCAACATTTGCTACAACATGGACGGCACTGGAGGAGATAATGCTAAGTGAAATAAGTCAAGCAGAGAAAGACAACTATCATATGATTTCTCTCATCTATGGAACATAAGAACTAGGATGATCGGTAGGGGAAGAAAGGGATAAAGAAAGGGGGGTTAATCAGAAGGGGGAATGAAACATGAGAGACTATGGACTATGAGAGACTATGGACTATGAGAAACAAACTGAGGGCCTCAGAGGGGAGGGGGGTGGGGGAATGGGATAGGGTGGTGATGGGTAGTAAGGAGGGCACGTATTGCATGGTGCACTGGTTGTTATACACAACTAATGAATCATCGAGCCTTATATCGGAAACTGGGGATGTACTGTATGGTGACTAACATAATATAATAAAAAATCATTAAAAAAAAAAAAGAAAGAGCTGAGGAGGGTGTTGAATTGTGTCAGAAATTTTTATTTCTCCTAGAAATTTCTGGTCTAGTGATGGGAGAGAGGCACTGGGCCTGAGCCAAGGGGTGAGGGTGGGGGTTATCTTGGAATTTAGGATCATCTGGGCGTTCCATTGGCAAACTCTCATCAGTAACAAATGTGGAGACTGGCTCAATACCCAGGAAGGGGTCCTGGGGGCAAAGGTTATGGAAGAAGGGGTGTGGCTTGTCTCAAAGGGCTAAGGACTCTGCCAATCCTGGATAGGTCACAGGCAAGCAGGCTTCTCTCTGAGGTGGCTTGTTCCCTGCCCCACCCCTTCCTCATTCTTGCCCCTATCTTTGGCACCAGGGCCTCTGGAGAAAAAGAAAGAAAAATAAGTGGGCAGAAAACAGCTGGATACAGCCAAGAGCACATCTGGTTTCCCAGGCTGTCTTCTGGTCCTCATTTCCACCTCCCCCTACATCCCTTTCTCTTTTGCAGGCTTCTGGTAGGAAGATTGTAGTAGAACCTGGGGAAGGGTGGGGAATCAGAGTTGGGCTGGTGGAGGTGGGGTGCAAGGAGAAAGTTGTTCAAAATATTAACTGGTCTTGTGAGGTGGCTTCTTGGCTGGAGCCTGACCACCTAACTTCCTGTTTTTCGTCCAGCTACCTCTTCCCCTCCCTCTATTCTGGGCTGGAACTGAGCTTGGGAAGGAAGGAGGAGCAGCAAAGTTGGCCAGGGTCTCTTGTCTGATACCCTGCAGGCTGGGGGTCACGACAGCCTCCCTAAACAAATAGGGGGATGCATATAGCTTTGAGTCAGATAGCTGCTTCTCAGCAGTTGCTCCACAGCAGGAACAAGATATTCCTGGAAAACCCCAGCTCCTTACCAGCTCTTCCATGAGCACATCCTGGACCTGGGGACTCTGCACAGGAGCAGTCAAGAACTCTGGAGGTGGCAGCAATGCTAGCCACACAACCTGCTCTGCTGCCCAGCCAGAGGCTGGTCCCTTCACTGCCAGTGTTTGTGGACCACACAGAACAACCAAGTGAGTAAGCAAGAGCTGGCTGAGAGGTAGGGTGATTTTGGGGGTAGGGTATGTGAGTTTTGTAGACTGTAGGTGGCTGCCTGTGCCCTCACCCTTTTTTGCCCTCAGAGACAAACATGGGCTGCATCTCCAGCAGGCTGTCAGGGGGTAGGTAACACTGAAGTGTTGATCTGGGTAGGTGTTTTGACACATGAATTTGCCTTTCTGCGCTCCTCCCACCTTCTTTCTCTTTTCTGTACACCCACTCTGTTTTTACCTCTTTCTGTTCCCAGGCAAGGAATTCACTTGCAAAGTGAATTTTAGGACTCCAATAGAGAGACCCACAGAGGCAGCAGCAGCTGCTGCCACTGCTGTTGGTGCTGCTGATAAGTGCCCAGAACCTGGTGCTAGGGGAGTTGGAGTCAAAAACCATCACTGTCAGATCTGCTGACCCCCTAGTCAGTTTCTCAAGTCAGGCACCTCCTACTCCCTGTGGAGGCCTAAGGATCTCTAAAGCCTTCCAGATTCTCCTGTCACTCCCATCTTCACCCCCTTCACTTAGCTTCCTTTTGGGGGCTCCTCTTTTTACCCCCTTCTCCAGCCTATTCTACCCCTGCTTCAAGTTTTCAAAGTGATGACAGAGGATTAACACATGTCCCCATCTTGGTTATTTAGGCTGTGGTTGCCTGTCTGTGGCTTCCCCTGCTGTGTAATGTGGCACAATTTTTCTCTCAGAGTCTCCAGGCATCTCCCAAGAACTCCTGAAAAACACCTGTTTCCAGGCTAGGCTTGTTTTTAAAATTTATTTTATTTTATTTTTTTCTTTTTTTTAAGATTTTATTTATTTATTTGACAGAGAGAGAGACAGCCAGCGAGAGAGGGAATGCAAGCAGGAGGAGTGGGAGAGGAAGAAGCAGGCTCCCAGGGGAGGAGCCCGATGCGGGGCTCGATCCCAGAATTCCAGGATCACGCCCTGAGCCAAAGGCAGATGCTTAATGACTGAGCCACCCAGGCGCCCTTATTTTATTTATTTGACAGAGAGAGAGAGACAGCCAGAGAGAGAGGGAACACAAGCAGGGGGAGTGGGAGAGGAAGAAGCTGGGAGCCTGATGTGGGGCTCAATCCCAGGACCCTGGGATCACGCCCTGAGCTGAAGGCAGACGCTTAATGACTGAGCCACGCAGGCACCCCGAGGCTAGGGGGTTTATTGCTCCTGCAATTTCTGGGCATGGGAGCACTGGCTAGTCACTGTGACCACACCTGAGAGCTGGCTGTCCTCCTGATACTTGAAGACCCAGGAGGAAGAAGCACTCCCAGCTTCTTGCCTGGGGTAGTGTCGCTTGGGTGCCTGGGCTTCTACACCACTTCTGTGGCAGCCCCCTTCCTGCCGTGGCTAAGCCTGAGAGTGGAGAAGAATGCAAGAAGACCCCCTCCTAACCCGTGTCATCCTCCTTTTGCCAGTGGATCCAAGCCAGCCAAGAAGCAGGCTCACTGTTTGCCATGGGGGGCTTAGATGATAAACTGTCTGAACTGAGGGGCATGCACTATGAGACCTACATTAGCACTGTGCAGACCTTTCCAGACACCTGTTCTACAAACTTACCAAGCCACCTCCACCTGGAACCCCAGCTGCTCAATGTCCATATGTTCAAAGGTTTTTCTTTGACCAAAATCTTGAGCTCTTTGGCTATGTGCTGGGCTACTGTTACACTTGGCAGCTACACTGCCTTGCCAACATTTGTTGAGATGTCCTGGAAGAGTTGGCTTATTGGGACCTGGAGTAAGCACGGTTGGCACCTTGTTACTGGCTCAAGTTGAGTGGCAAGGAGACCCAAACTCAGAATTTCCTGTCTTGAGAGGCCTGTGAGAATGCCCACATGGATGAGCGCCTTCTGCTGAACCCCATCAAGGACCAGAGACTGCAGAATGCTTGGAACCTCATCAAGGATCAGAGACTGCAGAATGCTTGAAAGCATTGGAAGAATGCTGGGTGTTTCTTGATCAACACTGATCTTCCCTGGGAGCCAAGGTAACTCATTAACAGTGTGTGGCACCATGCTAGACACTCTTACTCCCAAAGGGCCCTCCCACATTGCACAGTAACCACACATTTGGCACGGTGCTTGGTCCAAGAATCTACACACATCCAGGACAATTTGAGGGAATCTCCCCAAAAAAGGAGGCAAGAAGGGTGGGAGTCTAGTTTAGAGTTTCCCCCAGCGTCTTTTCCTGATCTCCACACTTTTTTTCTGTGTGTGCTATGGTCATCTTCTTACAGGAGATGAAGGTCCAACTGGATTACTTGTTTGCCAACTTCACTCCTATGGGACATGGGGTGGGGGCTGGGGGAAACCACCACAACCACCACAGCAACAGCAGCAGAACAACAGTCTCATTTACTGCTGAGCCTCCCATCTGTTCTACCTGGAATTGCCCTGTGCCCTTTGGTTTGGAACCCAGCTCTTTGCCTGGGCCATTTCTTGCCCTGATAAGGTGTACTTCCCATTTAGCCCTCTTAATCTAGCGAACATTCTGTCTACTCCTTGTGCTGGAGGAATTGGTGGTGGGTGTCAATGCTGAATGGCAACCTTGTCTCAACCTAATGCTTGGAGCCATTCATTCTCTTTATGTCCTCAAGCTGGTTCATCCTCTGGGCTTCCTTGGAAAGTCCCTGGCCATGAGAGTCCTGGTTCACACCCTCCATTCCTCCTGGAAGGGTGTGTGTACCTTTCTCCTGATTTGGATGGCTGAGATCTTATTCTTTGGCTTGCTCTTCCTCTATGGGGAACTTTTGGGTATGTCCACCCCAGGTCAGGGTGAGCCTCACTTTGGGACATCTTTACATGTCTCTGGTAGACTGTCAAAACTCCTATCACTGTTTGATATGAAGATGTCTACCCCCTCTCTGCTCTGGTCCAGCTCACTGCTGCTCTCACAACCACCATGGGCATATGCCCCTGTGTCGTGATGGTGCCCATGCTCCTGATCCACTTCCAGCACTATTATGCCACAGCCCTGGCTAACCAGAAACTAAGGCCCAGTGAGAACCTATAGTGGGTCTATTGGTCAAGAAGGTAAGAAGGTGAACTCTACCTCCCCCTCCTTCCTCTTACCAGTTTTTGGTTAGAGATAAGGATCTCTTTTTTTTTAATAATAATATTTTTATTATGTTATGTTAGTCACCATACAGCACATCCCTGGTTTTTTTGTTTATATTTTTAATATTTTTTATTATATTATGTTAGTCACCATACAGTACATCCCTGGTTCTTGATGTAAAGTTCCATGATTCATTAGTTGCGTATAACACCCAGTGCACGGTGCAATATGTGTCCTCCTCACCACCCACCACTAGCCTATCCCATTCCCCCACGCCCCTCCCCTCTGAAGCCCCCAGTTTGTTTCTCAGAGTCCATAGTCTCTCATGCTTCATTCCCTCCTTCTGATTACCCCCCCTTTCTTTATCCCTTTCTTCTCCTACCGATCTTCCTAGTTCTTATGATCCATAGATGAGAGAAACCATATGATAATTGTCTTTCTCTGCTTGACTTATTTCACTTAGCATTATCTCCTCCAGTGCCGTCCATGTTGCAGCAAATGTTGAGAAATCCTTCTTCTTGATAGCTGAGTAATATTCCATTGTATATACGGACCACATCTTCTTAATCCAGTCATCTGTTGAAGGGCATCTCAGCTCCTTCCATGATTTAGCTATTGTGGACAATGCTTCTATGAACATTAGGGTGCATATGGCCCTTCTCTTCACTACGTCTGTATCTTTGGAGTAAATACCCAGTAGTGCATTGGCTGGATCATAGGGTAGCTCAATTTTTAATTTTTTAAGGGACCTCCACACTGTTTTCCAAAGTGGCTGTACCAACTTGCATTCCCACCAACAGTGTAAGAGGGATCCCTTTTCTCCACATCCTCTCCAACAATTGTTGTTTCTTGCCTTCTCAATTTTTGCCATTCTAACTGGTGTAAGGTGGTATCTTAGTGTGGTTTTGATTTGAATTTCCCTGATGGCTAATGATTTTGAACATTTTTTCATGTGTGTGTTAGCCATTTGTATTTCTTCATTGGAAAAGTGTCTCTTCATATCTTCTGCCCATTTTATGATTTGTTTATTTGTTTCTCATGTATTGAGTTTGAGAATGAACTCCATTTCTGATAATTTGTTTATATCCATATCCATCAGTTCTGTGGCAGAGGCCACAGACTCCCTATCTTTACTTTGCTGGGGGGGATTTATTCTTGTCATTCTGATGAGGAGAGGTTGCGGGGTTGCCCAGAGCCCAGATTATTGACCAGGACCCAGGCAGTTTGCTCTCGTTTTATAGGGACCTTAGGGATGTGGGCTTCTTGATTTTTCAGCCTGCCTTCTGCGGGAAGGGCCTACCGCGCTGATATTCAGGCAACCCTGTTTGGGTAGAGTCTCCCTGTTCCCTGCAGGTGGGATGGGGATTGGCACAATGTGAGCTGGTATTTCCAGGCTTTTGTTCTCTGGCAGCTTTCCCTGGCGGTTTTCTGTGCCTCTTCTGATAGTCAGAGCAGCAGTGGCCATATCCTAGCCTCTGTCTCAGAACAGAGAGATCACAGTCCGCTCTCCATTGAGCTCTTCTGGCCTCTTTAACTCTGTTTCTGTTGTTGCTGCTAAAACCCTGCAGTGGGCATCCCAGTCCTCACTTCCAGGGCTGGCATGTCTCTGTCCTTTGTGTTTCTAACACCGCCAGTTGCCAGCTTCCCCATGCCAGCTCCTGAGCTCCGTTTCAGTGATGTTCGCGTGCACTCTGGAGTGCCAGTTTTCAGTCTGGTCGGGCGCATGTTCCTGAGCTCCTGGTTTCAGTCCGGTTGCAGTGAGCGCTCTGGAGCTCTGGTTTTCAGTCTGGTCCTGTGCATTCCTGGGCTCACAGTCTCAGTCTGCTCTCTTGTGGGTGCCCATCTGCGAGTTTGTGTGCTCCCCAGTGCAGATGGCTATCGCTTCCCAGCGCCCGAGCACGGAGGCTTCCTCCCCCTTCCGTTTATCTTCCGATATCACTGTGCCCGCTTTGTACCTCAATATTCAGTGCTGGAGATGTTCATTTGTAGAGATCCAGACATATCTTCCTGCGCCTCAGGCTGATTCCGTGGGTTTTCAGGATGGTCTGGTACTTATCCAGCTTTATTCAGGGGACCACCTGAAAAAGGGTACCCCTACTTCTCTGCCATCTCCACTCCGCCCCCCTCTTCCAGAACTTTTAAAACATATTTTTGGAGTTTATTCATTTATAATTATTATTTTTTATTTTTTCCAACATTTTTTATTACCCACAAAGTGTTTACCTCCAATCCTCCTTGTTATTGAATGCTCCCACTTTCCCACCTCCTCTTCTTCTTCTCCTCTTCTTCCTCCTCTTTCTTCTATTACCCCTATACTCTTCTCTCCTGGATTTTTCTGTGGTGGTCACCTCCATGACCACCACGTCTCTTGGAACTGGCTTCTAGGAAGAAGAAAAAGGACTTCTTCAGGTCTGACTTCAAGTCAATCCACTGAGGTGTTTGAGGAAGTTCCTTGGACAGTGAGGCTGAGCTGGGAGGTTGAGCTGAGCTCTCACTGTTGCTAAAGCTGTGAACATAATTCTGTTTATAAATCTTTTAAATAAAATACCCTTTGGAGTCTTCATTCTAGGGTCTGTCTGTGGCTTTTCTGGGAAAGGCTTATGGGCATCAGCAGGGATGGGGAGATACATTAAACTAATGACAGGATGTGTGGGCAAATAATTTGATAAGGTAAAAAGAAATTTGCTATTTCTATTGCATCTGCTCCTCAAAATAAACTATTATCACTCGCAAACACCTTGACTAGTAACGAAGAACTTTTTGTTTGTGGTGGGAATGGGGTGGGGGAGGGAAGGAGAAAAGTCCAAAAGCTGAAGTGGAAGGGAAGATTGACTCTCCTGGTTAGGGCATAGTGGTGGAAACCCTGGACACTTCTCAGAGGTGGCAGGTTGTAAGGAGAGAGGTTTCCATTTAAGAAGCACTGAAAGAAGATCAAGATTATGGCAAAGCATCAAAGAAAATTTCTACCTTCTCATACCTAGAAGATGTTGGAACAATTTAGTGTTTTCAGAGACTATTCTAGTCCACTGCTTTTAAATTAAAAATGGGAAAAATTAGTTGAAGTGAAAAGAGGAGATTTTCCCAAGGACATATAGAAGTAGTGGCAGAGCTGGGAGTTCTGTCACTTCAGAGGAATACTGTACCAATCTAAAAAAAGTAAAAATAAAAAAATAAAATAAAATTAGGTTAGAATTTACTTTTATTTTCTTCTGGTTTGTTAAAAGAACACTCTACTTTTAATCATTCTGGAAACAATTAAAACATGATATTGAGTTTAAAAAAAATACTGTACCAATCTTTGTTAACTCACAGCATCAGAAATAGATGATTAGAATTTCCAACCAAAAGTCAAGAAGACTGTACCCCATTGCATGCAGGAGCAGTGGTGGCAGCAGAATGAAGGGATGGGGTGGGGCTAGGATGTTGTGGAGGCCTTAGAAGCTTGAATGACTAGGGTAGAACCTTAGAGTTGAAAGAATCTTAGGAATGTCTGGGACCTATTTGGATAGGTGAAGAACGTCAGAACATTATAAAAGAACCATGTAGAATGTTAGGGCTAAAAGAAGCCTGGAAACTCATCAAGTCCAACCCCCTTCCATTTCAGGTGGAAAAACAGACCCAGAGAGAGGCTGGGACTTGATCTGAGTTATATAGTGAGTCAGGAGCAGAAGTAGAGTTGTAACCACCTCTATCACACAAGAAGAAACACTTTCTTCCTTTGTTTTCCCCTTTGTATCTGGGTTGGATGGTCAGAATTTTTAACTGAAAAGGAGAGAAGGGGGAGAGTGTCATGACCTGGCAGGTATTATATAATGAAACATTATAGAATGACAGCGATGAAAGGTTTAGTATGTCCTTATTTTTGTAGCAGAACCCTATATCTGAATCTGTCCTCAGCCTTCAGCACATAATGCCCTGTACGAATGAATTCATGGATTGTCCCAAATTTAGTGATACTCCAAGATTTAGCCTACAAATCCTTTAGACCTTTAGGGTCTTCTCTGAATACTGAGCACTCCTCAACACTTATCCTCCTTTTCATGATTTAGGTACTTACTTCCACACTAAAGTCATATTGGGTCTTCTGCCCAGATGTGAATTACTTCTACTCTGAGAAGGGCAGGGAGTAGAGGGGGACACTGGAAAACACTTTAATTTGAGCAGTTCTTACCATATGTTAAGAACAGTTCTCTTCCTCACATGTGAAAATTCTAGACCATGGAACTAACTCATTCTCGCACCCCCCCCCATAGCACAGTCACACTCCACCCTCAAACATTCATCCACATCTCCCCATATATACCAAATTTACCCATGACAGATATGCCACTTGCCAGGCTCTCTGTGTAGTTCTGGAAAGTCTCTTGTAATTGGTGGCTGGTAGGGAAGATGTAATCTCCCAGCACATACTTGTATCTGTATCCCTCTTATTAAGAAGGGGCCAGGAGGTTTGTAGGTCAACCCTAGTCTATGTGTCTGGCCCTATCTGGTGAAGTATCCAGTTGTCTTCTGTGTTCCACTCCTGTCTCAGCTCTTTAGCAGCTGTATCAGCAGGTTAAGTATAGCTGGTCCCGCACTTTCAGATCAGATCTATAGAGGGCGACCACTGCTAATTTATGAGAAATTATTCTGGGCGTGTCCTCCCACTCCCTTCACTTATTTTCAGTGCTTACAAAATTTTAGAATGACGGGCTATTAGAATGACAGGGTGTGTTTAAATAACTTATATTTGAACCCCCTCATGATACATATGGGGAAATTGAAGCCCAAAGAAGGAATAAGACCAGTCTAAACTGAGACAATGGTTCATTCTGTGACAATT
The DNA here is from genome assembly GCF_023065955.2 of Ursus arctos. Taxonomy (NCBI): domain Eukaryota; kingdom Metazoa; phylum Chordata; class Mammalia; order Carnivora; family Ursidae; genus Ursus; species Ursus arctos. The sequence continues at coordinate 51,879,499 of NC_079873.1, forward strand.
AGAGCTAGAACTCAGATTTTCTGAATCTCAGGACTCTTGAAACACAGTGATAAGGATCTAAACCAAGCACTTCATTTTATAGTTGCCAAAACAGGCCCAGAAAAGAACTTGTGTAAGGTCATGCAGGTATTGTGACAAAGTTGGGATATCCAGATATTCTAAATTCTATTCCAGGACTCTTGAAAGATAATTTTATGCTTCTAGATCATTCTTCATATTACAAGTAAGAAGTGCTCAGAGACAGAATGCAGTTTGTCTGAAGTCACAGAGTAAATTAGTTACAGTCAAAACTAGAGCCCAAAGCTGGCTGTAAAACTGGGACTGAATAGAAATTGGGGATTCTGATGTCTAGTCCCTCAGAAACCCCAATGGCTTGGGGCCATAGTATCTCAGAATTAAATAGCAGAGTAGGAGACAGATGAGTTAAGATGGCAGAGTAGTTGGAGGACCGTATATTTGCCTTATCTGTTGAACACAGCTAAATAATTATCAAAACATTCTGAACACCCAGAAAATTGATCTGGGAACTGAGAGAACAAACTGAACAACTAGAGGGAAAAAAGAAGCCACATCATGGAAGGTAGAAGGTGTGGAGATGTGATTTTCAGGAGAAAAGAATCATGGGTGCTGTGGAGGGCAGGGAGCCATGATCACAGAGGTAGGAGAGAGAGAGAAGAGAAAAGGCAGCATACAGGGCGCCTGGGTGGCTCAGTCATTAAGCGTCTGTCTGCCTTTGGCTCAGGGCGTGATCCCAGGGTCCTGGGATCAAGCCCCACATCAGGCTCCTCTGCTGGGAGTCTGCTTCTTCCTCTCCCACTCCCCCTGCTTGTGTTCCCTCTCTCGCTGACTGTCTCTCTCTCTGTCAAATAAATAAATAAAATCTTTAAAAAAAAGGAAAGAAAAACACATCTCCAAAACCATTGACTGGGAAAACTAGAGAGGCTGATTATTGAAAGTTTTAAAAGGAGCAGAGCTGAAAGTCTGAAGTTTTAGAAGTCTGTGCCATCATCAAGGTCAAGTCTGATGGGCATATTGGTGCTTCTGTGGAGAAGGAGGACAGAGGCCTGGAAGCAGACAGTGTGGTCTGAAGATCCCTTAGATCACACTGGGAGAGACAGTTCCCTTTCTTGAAGTGCATTTGGGAGAGGTGGCACTGCCTCTCAGGGAACAAAAGAGCTGGTGGGCAACATTGAGCTGCCCCATTCATTAGCATAATGGCAGAGATGCATGCCAAGGGCACCTAACCTGGATACTAGCATTTTGCTATGCTTTACCATTAAATCCAAGCAGTATTGTGACTGCTTTTCTGGGACAAACTGACACCAGCCACAGCATGGTGAGACCCCTGTCCAGAGGATCAGTGTAGGTTCATGCTGTGCTGTGTCCCTAAAATTTGGAGTCTTGAAACCCAAGCACATGCCTGAAATAAAACATAGGAACACTGCATCACCAGGTGGGCAGATGGCTTGAACACAGACAGGGTGAAGGCAGGGTTAGGCGGAAGCCTGGGACACAAGAGGGGAGATTGTTCGCTCTTCTGTAAGGGCTTCCTGGACAGCAGTGGGTGTGAATTCCCCTCTCCAGGAAACGAAGTAGGCTGACACCATTTTTCAGCCTTCTATCAGCATGGATGGACTTCAGTGAATGGCACAACACACACAGTGGAGGCTTGAGCTGCTTATGACACGCCCACCACCCTGCACTCTGCAGGTGCCTTTTTTATTAAGGCAAGTGTGATTGAGAGCCAGAGTAACAGTGGCCCCCTCCTGCCAAAGACCAGCAGAACTCCCCCACCCCACTCCCTCCCGCACACACCAGATCTACTGATCATAGAGTGCTGCAAAGCTTCAGCACTAGTGGAAATAGGACCAGACACAGGCTTTCCTAAAACACAAAAAACAGAGTCCTAGACAAAATACCAAGTTGGAAGAACTCATCCAAAAGAAAGAACAAGCAGAGATCATGCCCAGGGAGCTAATCAAAATCGATATAATATGTCTGAACCAGAATTTAAAACAAGAATCATAAGAATACTTGCTAGTCTTGAGAAAAGCATAGAAGAAACCAGAAAGACCCTTACCACAGAGATAAAAGACCTAAAAATGAGTCAGGCTGAAATTTAAAAAAATGCTGTAACCATAAGAGACTTTTAATCTTAGGAAACCGAGGGTTGCTGGAGGAGGTGATGGGGTAACTGGGTGATGGACAATGGGGAGAGAATGTGTTGTAATGAGCACTGAGTATTATATAAGATTGAAGAATCACAGACTTGTACCCCTGAAACAAATAACACATTATATGTTAATTTAAAACAAATAAAATAATAAATAAATAAATAAATAATGCATAACTGAGATGTAAAACCGACTGAATTAAAATGACCACAAGGATGGAAGAAGCAGGTAAACAAATGAGTGATACAGAAGATAAAATTATGTAAAATAATGAAGCTGAAAAGAAGAGGGAAAGAAAAATATTTGATTAGGAATGTAGACTTAAGAAACTCAGACTCCATAAAACATAATAACATTCATTTCATAGGAGTCCCAGAAGAAGAGAGGGGAAAAGGGGCAGAAGGTTTATTTGAGGAAATTATAGCTGAAAACTTCCCTAATCTGGGGAAAAAAACAGACATCCACATTCAAGATGAACAAAGAACTCCCACCAAAATCAACAAAAGCTGGCCAACACCAAGACATATCATAGTAAAATTTACAAAAAACACAGATAAGGATAGAATCCTGAAAGCAGCAAGGAAAAGAACGCCCTAACCTAGAAGGGAAGACAAATCACGATAGCAGCAAATATCTCCACAGAAAACTAGCAGGCCAGAAGATGGTGGGATAATATATTCAACATGATGAATGGGAAGAATATGCAGCCAAAAACACTTTATCCAGCAAGGCTGTCATTCAGAATAAAAGGAGAGATGAAGAGTTTCTTAGACAAACAGAAACTAAGGAGTTTCATTGTATTTATTTATTTATTTATTTATTTATTTATTTATTTATTTATTTTTATTTGTTTTCTTTTCTTTTTTTAATTTTAATGTTTTTTTATTATATTATGTTAGTCACCGTACAGTACATCCCTGGTTTCTGATGTAAAGTTCGATGATTCATTAGCTGCGTATAACACACAGTGAACCATGCAATACGTGCCCTCCTTACTACCCATCACCACCCTATCCCATTCCCCCACTACCCTCCCCACTGAAGCCCTCAGTTTGTTTCTCATAGTCCATAGTCTCTCATGTTTCATTCCCCCTTCTGGTTACACCCCCTTTCTTTATCCCTTTCTTCCCCTACCAATCTTCCTAGTTCTTATATACCATACGTGAGAGAAATCATATGATAATTGCCTTTCTCTGCTTGACTTATTTCACTTAGCATTATCTCCTCCAGTGCCGTCCATGTTGCAGCAAATGTTGAGAACTCGTTCTTTCTGATAGCTGAGTAATATTCCATTGTATATATGGACCACAACTTCTTAATCCAGTCATCTGTTGAAGGGCATCTCGGCTCCTTCCACAATTTAGCTATTGTGGACAATGCTGCTATGAACATTGGGGTGCATATGGCTCTTCTCTTCACTACATCTGTAACTTTGGAGTAAATACCCAGTAGTGAAATGGCTGGGGCATAGGGTAGACTTCTTCTTTGCCGATTTGGATACCTTTTATCCCTTTTTGTTGTCTGATTGCTGTTGCAAGGACTTCTAGTACTATGTTGAATAATAGTGGCAAGTGTGGGCATCCTTTTCCTGTTCCTGATCTTAAGGGAAAGGCTTTCAGCTTTTCCCCATTGAAAATGATATTTGCTGTAGGCTTTTCATAGATGGTTTTTATGAGATTGAGGAATGTACACTCTATCCCTACACCTGAAGGGTTTTCATCAGGAAAGGATGCTGTACATTGTCAAATGCTTTTTCTGCATCAATTGAGAGGATCATATGGTTCCTGAGTCTTTTCCTTTTGATATGATGTATCACACTGATCGATTTGCGAATATTGAACCACGCTTGCATCCCAGGGATGAATCCCACTTGGTCATGATGGATAATCCTTTTAATGTACTTTGGATTCTATTAGCCAGGATCTTGTTGAGGATTTTGGCATCCATATTCTTTAGGGAAATCAGTCTGTAATTCTCCTTTTTGATGGGGTCTTTGCCTGGTTTGGGGATCAAGGTAATATTGGCCTCATAGAATGAGTTTGGTAGCTTTCCTTCTGTTTCTATTTTTTGAAATAGCTTTAGGAGAGTAGCTGTTATTTCTTCTTTGAATGTTTGGTAGAATTCCCCAGGAAAACCGTCCAGGTCTGGAGTTTTGTTTTTTGGAAGGTTGTTTTTATCACTGACTCAATCTCTTCATAATTAATTGGCCTGTTTAAAAAATCAATTTCTTCCTGTTTCAGTCTTGGTAGTTTATAGGTATCCAGGAAGGCCTCCATCTCTTCCAGATTGCTTAATTTATTGGCATAAAGCTGTTGATAAAAGTTTTTAATAATCCTTCTAATTTCATTGGTGTTGGTTGTGACTGCTCCTTTTTCATTCATAATTTTATTAATGTGGGTCCTTTCTCTATTCTTTTGGATAAGTCTTGCCAGTGGTCTGTCAATTTTATTGATTCTCTCAAAGAACCAGCTTCTAGTTCTGTTGATCTGCTCTATTGTGCTCCTGGTTTCTAATTCATTGATTTCAGCTCTAAACCTGGTCAACTGCTTCCTCGTGAGTGGATTAGGGCAGTCCCTCTTTTGCTGCTCCTGCCTCTTGAGGTGAGTATATAAAAACTGCATTTTAGATTTTTCTATTCTTTTGAGTGAGGCTTGGATGGCTATGTATTTCCCCCTTAGGACTGCCTTTGCAGTATCCCATAGGTTTTGGACCATTGTGTTTTCATTCTTGTTGGTCTCCATAAATTGTTTAATTTGATTTTTGATTTCCTGGTTTATCGAGTCATTCCTGAGCAGGGTGTTTCTTAGTCTCCAAGTGTTTGACTTTCTTCCAAATTTCTCATTTTAGTTGAGTTCCAATTTCAGATCGTTGTGGTCTGAGAATATGCAGGGAATGATTTCAGTCTTTTGGTATCAGTTGAGACCTGTTTTGTGACCCAGAACATGGTCTATTCTTGAGAATGTTCCATGGGCATTAGAATAGAATGAGTATCCTTTCGTTCTGGGGTGTAGTGTTGTATATGTATCTATGAGGTCCAACTCGTCGAGTATGGCATTCAAAGCTCTTGTTTCTTTGCTGATTTCTTGCTTAGGTGATCTGTCTATTGCTGATAGTGGAGTGTTGAGGTCTCCTACTATTAGTGTATTTTTATCTATATGTCTCTGTATTGTGGTTAAGAGTTGGCTTGTGTATCTTGCTGCCCCCCTTTTGGGGGCATATATATTTATAATTGTCATATCCACTCTTTGGATACATCCTTTAAGAATAATATAGTGCCCTTTTGTGTCTCCAACTATAGTCTTTAGTGAAAAATCCAATCTATCTGATATGAGAATTGCTACCCCAGGTTTCTTTTGAGGTCCATTGGCGTGAAAGATGGTATTCCATCCCTTTACTTTCAGTCTGGTTGTATCTTTAGGTTCAAAATGAGTCTCTTGTAGACAGCAAATGGATGGGTCATGTCTTTTTATCCAATCTACAACCCTGTTTTCATTTTATGGGAGCATTTAGGCCATTTACATTGAGACTAATTATTGAGAGATATGATTTTAATGATGCCATGTTGCCAGTAAAGTCTGTTTCTATAGATTGTGACTTTCTGTTCTGTATCACTCTTGGGGCCTTTTTACTTTTATAGAACCCCCTTTAATATCTCCTGTAGGGCTGGTTTCATGGTTACGAAATTGTTCAGTGACTGATGATTCTGGAAGGTCTTTATTTCTCCATCATTTTTGAATGATAGCCTTGCTGGATAAAGGATCCTTGGCTGCATGTTTTTCTCTGAAAGAGCTTTAAAAATGCCCCCTCAACCCTTTCTCTCATTCCAGGTCTGTGTAGACAGGTCTGACATAATTCTGATAACTTTGCCTTGCTACATGAGAAATTTGTTTGCCCTGGCCGCTTTCATTATGTATCCTTGGATCTAATACTTGCGAACTGCACTATGACATGATGTGGTGTATGTTTGTCATGGTTGAGCTTGTGAGGAGTCCTCTTTGCCTGTCGGACACGAATGTTTGTTTCCCTTGATAGATTAGGGATGCTTTCAGCTACAATTTTTTCAAATATCTCTTCTAGACCTCTGTTTTTCTCCACCCCCTCGGGGATGCCAATGATTCTGACATTGGAACGATTCATTGAGTCGGTAATCGCCCGTAATCTACATTCCCGAGTGTGGATTTTTTTGAGTCCAGATTCTGTTTTAGTTTTCTCTTCTACTAACCCATCCTCCAATTCGCTGATACGTTCCTCTGCCTCATTCACCCTGGCCGTCAGAGCCTCTAGTTTTGACTGCATTTGGATCATACAATTTTTAATTTCTGCCAGATTCACTCTCATTTCCACCCTTAGAGATTCTATATTCTCATTAACATTTTCATTAATACTTTTTTCAAGTCTACACATCATCTTGACCATTGTTACTCTGAATTCCATTTCTGATAATTTGGTTGTATCCATATCCATTAGTTCTGTAGCAGAGGCCACAGACTCATTGTCTTTTCTTTGCTGGGGGGGATTATTCCTTCTTGTCATTCTGATGAGGAGAGGTTGCAGGCTTGTCCAGAGCCCCAATATTGACCGGGACCAAGGCTGTGTGCCCTTGTTTTATACGGGTTTAAGGAATGTGGGCTTCTTGATTTTTCAGCCTGCCTTCTTGGGGAGGGGCCTGCTGCACCGATACTCAGGCAACGCTGTTTGAGTAGAGTTTCTGTGTCCCCTGAGGGGGGATGGGGATGGGCACACTGTGAGCTTGTATTTCCAGACTTTTGTTCTCTGGCGGCTTTCCCTGGTGGTTTGCTGTGCCTCTTCTGAGAGTCAGAGCAGCAGTGGCCGAATCTCAGCCTCTGTCTCAGAACAGAGGGATCGCGGACCTTTCTCCACTGATGTTTTGACCACTTTAACTCTGTTTGTGTTGGTGCTGTTCACCCCTGCAGCGTCCCGGGCTGTGCGTCCCTCACCTGGCGTCCCAGCCCTCACGTCCAGGGCCAACGCGTCTCTGTCTTTTGTGTTTCCAACACTGCCAGCCACCAGCCGCCAACCACCAGCCGCCCCCACGTGCTCCGCAGCTCCCGGTCTCAGTCTGGTTCTAGTGAGCACACTGGAGCTCTGGTTTTCAGTCTGGTCGTGCGTTCCCTGGCTCAAGGTCTCAGTCTGCTCTCTCAGGGGTGCTGGTCCGAGCGTCTGCCCACTCTCCCGTGTAGGTGGCTACTGCTTCCCGGTGCCCCAACACGGCGGCTCCCTCCCCCTTCCGTTTATCTTCCGATATCTGTGCGCGGTTTCATGGCTCCCTGCTTCGTACCTCAATACTGATCGCTGGAGATGTTCATTTGTAGAGATCCAGATGTATCTTACTGCGTCTCAGGCTGATTCTGTGGATGTTCAGGCTGGTCTGGTACCTATCCAACTCGACTCAGGGGACCGGCTGAAAAAGGGGTACCCTACTCCTCCGCCATCTTAACTCCCCACACCTACTCTTAAATTCATGCTGTGCCTCACTCAGACATCGGGCTGCCTGTTGTGACCTATTTTTTATAATAATTTTTTGTTATGTTATGTTAGTCACCATACAGTAAAACCCAAGTTTTTGATGTAAATTTCCATGATTCATTACTTGCGTATAACACCCAGTGCACCATGCAATATGTGCCCTCCTTAATACCCATCCCCGGCCTATCCCAATCCCCCAACCCCTTCCCCTCTAAGCCCTCAGTTTGTTTCCCAGAGTCCATAGTCTTTCACGGAAACTAAAGGAGTTTTAAACCAGCCCTGCAAGTAATATTAAAGGGAAAGAAAGTATTTGAGTGGGAAAGAAAGACCAAAAGCAACAAAGCCTAGAAAGGAACAGAGAAAATCTCTGGAGACAGTGACTTTACAGGTAGTAGAGTGGCACTAAATTCATATCTATTAGTAATCACTCTGAATATAAATGGACTAAATGCTCCATAAACTGCCATAGTGTATCAGAATGGATTAAAACAACAACAACATGACCTATCTATATGCTGCCTACAAGAGACTCATTATAGACCTAAGGACAACTGTAGATTGAAAGTAAGGGGATAGAGAACCATCAATCATGCTAATGGACATCAAATGAAAGCCTGAGTAGCCATACTTATATTGACAAATGAGATTTTAAACTGAAGACAGAAATAAGACATGAAGAAGGGCACTATATCATAATTAAGAGCTCTATCAATCAAGATCAAACAATTGTAAATATTTATGCCCCAACTGGAGCAATAATACTAGGGGAGTTTAACACCCACTTACAGCAATGGACAGATCGTCTAAGCAGAAAGGCTACAAGGAAACAATACCTTTGAATGACACATTGGACCAGATGTACTTAACAGATATATTCAGCAGCAGAATACACATTCTTTTTGAGTGCACACAGAACATTTTCCAGAATAGATCACATACTGGATCACAAATCAGGCCTCAACAAACACAAAAAGATCAAGATCATACCATGCATATTTTCCAACCACAACACTATGAACTTGAAGTCAACCACAAGGAAAAAAAATTGGAAAGTCCTCGAATATATAGAGGTTAAAAAACATCCTTCTAAAGAATGAATGGGTTAACCAGGAAATTAAAGGAGAAATAAAAAAAAATACATGGAAGCAAATAAAAATGAAAACACAACAGTCCAGACCTTTGTGGTGCAACAAAGGCAGTCATGAGAGGGAATTATATAGTAATATAGGTCTTCCTCAAGAAACAAGGAAAATCTCAAATGCATGACATAACCTTATCCCTAAAGGAATTAGGAAAGGAAAAACAAATGAAGCCTAAAACCAGCTGAAGTAGGGACATAATAATGATTAGAACAGAAATAAATAATACAGAAACGAACAAAGAAAAAAACCCAGTAGAACAAATCATTGAAACTATGAGCAGGTTCTTTGAAAGAATTAATAAAATTGATAAATTGCTACACAGACTTATCAAAATCAAAAGAAAAAAAGACCCAAATAAACAAAATCACAAACAAAAGAGGAGTGATCATAACCAACACCACAGAAATACAAATAATTATAAGAGAATATTATGAAAAATTATATGCCAACAAACTGGTCACTCAGAAGAAATGGATAAATACCTAGAAACATATAAACTACCAAAACTGAAACAGGAAAAAATAGAAAATTTGAACAGACCAATAACCAGCAAAGAAATGGAATCAGTATTCAAAAATCTCCCAACAAATAAAAGTCCGGGGCCAGATGGCTTCCCAGGGGAAATTCTACCAGACATTTCAGAAGTTAATACCTATTCTTCTCAAACTGTTTCAAAAAATAGAAATGGGAGGTAAACTTACAAATTCATTTTATGAGGCCAGCATCATCTTGATTCCAAAACCAGAGAAAGACCCCACTAAAAAGGACAATTACAGGCCAATATCCCTGATGAACATGGATGCAAAAGTTCTCAATAAAATACTAGCCAATAAAATGCAACAGTACATTAAAAGAATTATTCACCACAATCAAGTGGGATTTATTCCTGGGCTGCGGGGGTGGTTCAATATTCACAAATCAATCAATCTGATATACCACAGTAATAAAAGATAGGATAAGAAACATATGATCCTCTCAAAAGATGCAGCAAAAGCATTTGAAAAAATACAGCATCCATTCTTTTTTTTAAATAATAATTTTTTATTATGTTATGTTAGTCACCATAGAGTACATCCTTAGTTTTTGATGCAGTGTTCCATGATTCATTATTTGCGTATAACACCCAGTGCTCCATGCAATACGTGCCCTCCTTAATACCCATCACCAGCATTCTTGATAAAAACCCTCAACACAGCAGGGATAGAGGGAACATACCTCAACATCATGAAGGTCATATACAAAAGACCCACAGCTAATATCATCCTCAATGGGGAAAAACTGAAAGCTTTTCCTCTAAAGACAAGAACAAGACAGGGATATCCACTCTCACCATTGTTATTTAACATGATACTGGAAGTTTTAGCCTGAGGAATCAGAAAACAAAAAGAAAAAAAAAGACATCCAAATCAGGAGGGAAGAAGTCAAACTCTCACTATTCAGAGATGATATGATACACTACATAGAAAACCTGAAAGACTCCACAAAAAAATTGGTAGAACTGATACATGAATTCAGCAAAGTCACAGGATATAAAATCAACTTACAGAAATGTGTTGCATTTCTACATACCAATAATGAAGCAGCAGAAAGAGAAATTAAGGAATCAAACCCATTTACAATTGCACCAAAAACCATAAGATACCTAGGACTAAACCTAACTAAAGAGGTAAAAGATCTGTACTCTGAAAACTTTAGAACTCTTAAGAAAGAAATGGAAGAGGACACAAAGATAATGGAATATTACTCAGCTATCAAAAAGAACGAATTCTCAACATTTGCTGCAACATGGACAGCACTGGAGGAGATCACGCTAAGTGAAATAAGTCAAGCAGAGAAAGACATCATATGGTTTCTCTCATCTATGGAACATAAGAACTAGGAAGATTGGTAGGGGAAGAAAGGAATAAAGAAAGGGGGTAATCAGAAGGAGGAATGAAGCATAAAAGACTATGGACTCTGAGAAACAAACTGAGGGCTTCAGAGGGGAGGGGGTGGGGGAATGGGATAGGGTGGTGATGGGTAGTAAGGAGGGCACATATTGCATGGTGCACTGGGTGTTATACACAACTATTGAATCATTGAACTTTACATAAAAAACCAGGGATGTACTGTATGGTGACTAACATAATATAATAAAAATATTATTATAATAAAAAAAGATATGGAAAATCATTCCATGCAAATGGATTAGAAAAAAAATATTGTTAAAATGTCTATGATATCCAAAGCAATCTACACATTCAGTGCAATCCCTACCAAAATACCGCCTGTATTTTTCAGAGCTAGAACAATTCTAAAATTTGTATGGAACCACATGTAAAGAACCTGAATAGCCAAAGCAATCCTGAAAAAGAAAAACAAAACTGGAGGCATGATTCCAGACCTCAAGCTATACTATAAAGCTGTAGTCATCAAGACAGTATGGTATGGGCACAAAAACACATGGATCAATGGAACAGAATAGAAAACCCAGAATTGGACCCACAACTCTATGGTCAACTAATCTTTGACAAGGCAGGAAAGAATATCCAATGGAAAAAAGATAGTGTCTTCAACAAATTGTGTTGGGAAAACTGGAGAGCAACATGCAGTGAAATTCAAGTGTTCCACTTTCTTATACCATAAACAAAAATAAATTCAAAATGGATGAAAGACCTAAACGTGAGACAGGAAACCATCAAAATCCTAGAGAAGAACACAAGTAGAAACCTCTTTGACCTTGGCCATAGCAACTTCTTACTAGACACATCTCTTCAGGCAAGGGAAATAAAAGCAAAACTGAACTATTGGGACTTTATCAAGATAAAATCTTCTGCACAACTAAGGAAACAATCATCAAAACTAAAAGGTTGCCTACAGAATGGGAAAAGCCAGCAAATGATGTATCTATTAAAGGGTTAGATCCAATATCTATGAAGAACTTATCAAGCCACACACCCAAAAAAGAAACAATCCAGTTAAGATATAGGCAGAAGACACGAATAAACGTTTTTTTCAAAGAAAGCATTCAGATATCCAGCAGACACGTGAAAATATGCTCAACATCAGTCATCATTAGGGAATGACAAATCAAAACCACAATGAGATACCACCTCACATCTGTCAGAACAGCTAAAATTAACAACACAGGAAACAACAGATGCCGGCAAAGATATGGAGAAAGGGGAACCCTCTTATACTGTTGAAGGGAATAGAAATTGGTGCAGCCACTCTGGAAAACAGTATGGAAGTTTCTCAAAAAGTTAAAAATAGGGCTACCATATGACCCAACAGTTACACTACTGATATTATTTTTTTAATGATTTTATTTATTTATTTGACAGAGAGAGCACAAGTAGGGGGAGCAGGAGAGGGAGATGCAGGTTCCCCACTGAGCAGGGAGCCTGATGTGGGGCTCAACCCCAGGATCCCAGGATCATGACCTGAGGTGAAGGTGGACACTTAACTGAATGAGCTACCCAGGTACCCTGCACTACTAGGTATTTACCCAAAGGATACAAAGTACTGATTCAAGGAGGGGTACCTTCACTCTATGTTTATAACAGCATTATCAACAATAGCCAAATCATGGAAAAAGCCCAAATATCCATCAAAGGATGAATGCATAAGGAAGATGTGATACACACACACACACACACACACACACACGCACACACACACACAGAGGAATATTACTCAGCTATCGAAAAGAATGATATCTTGTCATTTGTAATGACATAGGTGGAGCTAGAGTGTATTACGCTAAGCAAAATAAGTCAGTCAGAGAAAGACAAATACCATATGTGGAATTTAAGAAAAAAAAAACATATGAACATAGGGGAAAGGATAAAAAGAGACAGAAGCAAACCATAAGAAACTCTTAACTATAGAGAACAACCTGAGCATTGATGGAGGGGAGGGGGGCAGTGGATGGGCTAAATGGGTAATGGGTATTAAGGAGGGCAGTTGTTGTGTTGAGCACTGGGTGTTACATGTAAGTGATGAATTCCTAAATTCTACTCCTGAAACTAGTATTACATTACATATTAACTAACTAAAATTTTTTTAAAAATAGGAAAAAAAATGAAACCAAAAGAAAAAATAAATACCAGAATAGGGGATGCAGTCCTGCTTAAGCTGGCTGTTAATGCTTAAGAAGCTAGAATCTGGGACACAGTATGTATGTGGGGGGCTCTGTTCACCCCTTTTCTGGTCCCCCTTCACAGAAAAATCTCTTCACAAAAGGCCCACCTCATTTCTCCCCTTTCAAGGTCTTCAGCTTTAAGAGTGAGAGGATGACTCACTTGGCATTGCTTTGGCTGCTGAGAACATAATTGCCAGCTGGGACATCACCATAGCACCCAACCGTCACATTTGCAGAGCACTGTCTTGTTTTTGTCAAAGCTGTTTCCTATCTTTTCTTTTAAAAAAAATTGCTACTGCTCTAAGCCCCAGGGAGCCAGATGAGACAGATATTATTACTCCTTTTACAAAGAAGAAATTGATTTATGGGGGTTAGTAAGGGGGTAACTCTTGACTGAGCAAGTTTAGAAGAGACTGAGACTAAATCTCTTGATCCATTGATTTCCAGGTTTCTGGAATGTTCCATATAAATACCCAGAGCCCCAGAAGAGTCATAAGTGTCCCCCAAGTGCCCTGATGGCAGCTCCCTCCCTTATTTATTCATCACTGACCTTGGACCAGATATTGTATTGGGCTTTCATTGGAGACAAGAGAGATCTGGACCCTGTCCTTGAGTGTTCACAATCTAGGTATCTATTTTTTTAAATTGTTTACTTATTTGAGAGGGGGGCGGCAAAGGGAGAGAGAGAATCCTCAAGCAGACTCCCTGCTAAGCACAGAACCAACATGGGGCTTGATCCCAGGATCCTGAGATCATGACCTGAGCCAAAATCAAGAGTCAGCCTGACTAACCAACTGAACCACCCAGGCACCCCACAATCTGGGGATCTGTTGAGTCTCTACCCCACTCATCACTATCTTCAACCTTCTTTCTTTTAGCAAAATGTTCTGAAATGTGTCTTTCAACTGACGGTGTTGAATCAGTTTTATAATTTTTTATTATAGTAATATTTTTTATTATGTTAGTCACCATACAGTACATCCCTGGTTTTTGATGTAAAGTTCGATGATTCATTAGTTGCATATAACACCCAGTGCACCATGAAATATGTGCCCTCCTTACTACCCATCACCAGCCTATCCCATTCCCCCACCCCCCTCCCCTCTGAAGCCCTCAGTTTGTTTCTCAGAGTTCATAGTCTCTCATGCTTCATTCCCCCTTCTGATTACCCCCCCATCTTTATCCCTTTCTTCTACCAATTATAATTTTTTCAAGAGCACTTGATTAGGAATCTGGGGACCAGCATTCTATTTCCATTTCTTCCATTAATTCATGTGGAGCAGTGTTCCATTCATTTCATGTCCGTGGGCCTCAGTTTTCACCTCTTTAAAATGATGGGGCAGGGGAGAGGGAAGAGAGAGTATATGGTTGTTAAGAATCTCTGGTTTGGATTACCTAGGAGATGGAGATCCTTTGTGATCTGTGGGCAATGTCCTCTCTTTGGGCAAAAGGCTGGAGGGTAAGAGCCAGCTGGCCCTGATATGAGATGCTTCATCCTGTTGCCTTCCTCCTTAGCTCTGTGAACACTTCCCTAGGGGAGGGGTGGGGGGGTTTGAGCTTCCTGAGGCCTTCAGATGGACCTCATTTCTACTTCTACTAACCAGCACCACTCAGGAAGCATCAGAGTTATTTTGGGTTGGGAGCTGTTCAGCCAGATTCATTTCCTGGGGTTGGGGGTGGGGCAGAGAGAGAGAAAGAATCAGAAAGAGAGGGAGACATCAAGGAGAGAGAGGTAGAAAGTAAGTCAGAGAGACAGAGAAGAAGAAATAGAGAATGCCAGAGAGGGACAAGAGGAAGAAGGGAGGAGAAAAGAGAAAAAGGGAGAAAGAAAGAGTCAGAAACAGATAACAGAGAGAGGGTGGGAGGGAGAGACAGAAGAGAGAGGGAAATAGAAGAGATGAGAGAGAGGAAGAGAGAGAGAAAGAGAATGATAGTGGCCATACTCCTCTCAGAAGTCTTCACAAAAGAAGCTGCATAAAATCCTGCATCTTGTAATAGAATCCAGAACTGGAAGGATACCTCAGAAATTGAGATCAGAAAGGGATTGAGATTTGCTCATAGGAGGCTTAGGTTTTGTCAGTCTGTCTTTACATAAGTACGGGGAATGTAGTAATACATGAGTGACACCACATTGTCTGCCCCAGAGGAAGCACTGGCATCAGGGAAGTCCATCCTTTTCCTCCACCAACTCTTCTCTGAGGACCTAGAAACACATACCTGTGAAGGCTGAATGGGGTAAGTTTAATTTTCAAACACAATGTTTTCAGGAGATTACAAGTGGACTTCATGTAGGAGTTAACTTTAGGCTGGGGCCTTGAGGGATGAAAACATCAAAAAAAAAAAAATAATGGCAAATATGTACTCATCCTTCTAAAAATTTCAAGCAACCCAGGAAAATCTAATGTGGGTAAGGTTTTTTTTTATATAATTTTTTTCTTTTTTTAATTTAAATTCAATTAGCCAATTTTTAGTACATCATTAGTTTCGGACATAGTGTTCAATAATTTATCAGTTTCATATAATACCCAGTGCTCATCACATCATGTGCCCTTCTTAATGCCCATCAGCCAATTCCTCCATTCCCCCACCACCTCCCCTCCAGCAATCCTCAGTTTGTTTCCTATAGTTTAATTAAAAAATTTTTAATTCCAGTAGAGTGAATATACAGAGTTATATTAGTTTCAGGTGTACAATATAGTAATTCCACAATTCTACATGTTACTCAGTGCTCATCAAGATAAGTGTACTCTTAGTGCCTTTCACCTATTTCACGCATCCTGCACCCACCTACTCTCTGGTAAGCATCTGTTTGTTCTCTATAGTTAAGAGTCTGTTTTTTTTTTTTATTCCCCGCCCCTTTGGATCTTTTGTTTTGCTTCTTAAATTCCACATATCAATGAAATCACATGGTATTTGTCTTTCTCTAACTGACTTATTTCACTTAGCATTATACTCTCTAGCTCCAACATGTTGTTGCAAATGGCAAAATTTTATTTTGTATGGCTGAATAATACTCCATTATCTATATCTATATACTACATCTTCTTTATCCATTCATCTGTCCATGGACACTTGGGCTACTTCCATAATTTGACTATTGTAAATAATGCTGCAATAAACATAGGGGTGAATATATCCTTTCAAATTAGTGTTTTCATATTTTTTTGGTAATGTGTAGTGTGATTACTGGGTCCAGTAGTGTGATTACTGGATCGTAGCGTAGTTCCATTTCTAATTTTCTGAGAAACTTCCATACTGTTTTCCACAGTGACTGCACCAGTTTGCATGTCCACCAACAGTGCATGAGTGTTCCTTTTTTCCTACCTCCTTGTCAATGCTTCTTTCTTGTGTTTTTTATTTTAGCCATTTTAATACATGTGAGGTGATATCTCATTGTGGTTTTGATTTGCATTTCCCTGATGATGAGTAATGTAAAGCATGTTTTCATGTGTCTGTTGACCATCTGGATGTCTTTGGAGAAATGTCTGGTCATGTATTCTGCCCATTGGATTATTTGTTTTTTTGGGTGTTGAGTTTTATAAGTTCTTTATGTATTTCATGTTTTCTTTTAACTTTCTCACCCTTTTTTATTTTTTATTTTATTTGATTTGATAAAAAGTGAATTTTATTTATTTATTTATTTTATAATAATATTTTTAATTAAATTATGTTAGTCACCATACAGTACATCCCTGGTTTTTGATGTAAAGTTCAATGATTCATTAGTTGCATATAACACCCAGTGCACCGTGCAATACGTGCCCTCTTTACTACCCATCACGAGCCTCTCACCCTTTTTAAAATCTGTTTTTCTTCTTTATTTTTTTTTTAAGATTTTATTTATTTATTCGACAGAGATAGAGACAGCCAGTGAGAGAGAGAACACAAGCAGGGGGAGTGGGAGAGGAAGAAGCAGGCTCATAGCGGAGGAGCCTGATGTGGGGCTCGATCCCATAACGCCAGGATCACGCCCTGAGCCGGAGGCAGACGCCTAACCGCTGTGCCACCCAGGCGCCCCTGTTTTTCTTCTTTAAAATAATTTTTTATTATGTTATGTTAGTCACCATGCAGTATATCCTTAGTTTTTGATGTAGTGTTCCATGATTCATTATTTGCATATAACACCCAGTGCACAATGCGATATGTGCCCTCCTTAATACCCATCACTGGCCTATCCCAATCCCCCACCCCCCTCTCTCCCCTCTGAGGCCTCGGTTTGTCTTTATGTACTTTGGATACCAACCCTTTATTGGATATGTCATTTGCAATTATCTTCTCGCATGCAGTATGTTGTGTTTTATTTTTGTTGGTTGTTTCCTTTTCTGTGCAGAAGCTTTTTATTTTTATGAAGTCCCAATAGTTTATTTTTGATTTTGTTCCCCTTTCCTCAGGAGATGTATCTTGAAAGATGTTGCTAGGAACAATGTTGGATACATTACTGCCTCTGCTCTCTTGTAGGATTTTTATGTTTTCAGGTCTCACACTTAGGTCTTTAATCCATTTTGAATTTACCTTTGTGTATGGTGTAAGAAAGTGGTCCAGTTTCATTCTTTTGCATGTAGCTGACCAGTTTTCCCAACACCATTTGTTGAAGAGACTGTCTTTCCCCACTGGATATCTTTTCCTACTTTGTTGAAGGTCAACTGACCATATAGCTGTGGGTTCTTTTCTTGGTGTTCTATTCTTTCTATTAATCTATGTGTCCATTTTTGTGCCAGTACCATACTGTTTTGATTATGACAGCTTTCTAATATAACTTGAGGTCCAAATTTGTGATGCCTCCAGCTTTTCTTTTCTTTCTTTTCTTTTTTTTCAAGGTGGCTTTGGCTATTCTGTGTCCTTTGTGGTTCCATACAGATTTCAGGATTGTTTGTTCTAGTTCTGTGAAAAATGCTGTTTGTATTTTGATAGGGATTGCATTAAATCTGTAAATTGTTTGGGGAACTATGGAGATTTTAACAATATTTTTTCTTCCAATTCATGAGTATGGAAGGTCTTTCTATTTATTTGCATCATCTTCAATTTCTTTCATCAATCGATGCTTTATAGTTTTCAGAGTACAAGTCTTTCATCTCTTTGATTAAGTTTATTCCAAGGTATTTTATTATTTTGGTGCAATTGTAAATGGGATTGTTTTCTTAATTTTTCTTTTCGTGGTTTCATTATTATTGTATAGAAGTGCAATGGAATTCTGTATATTGATTTTGTATCCTGTAATTTTAACTGAATTAATTCATCAGTTATAGTAGTTTTTTTGGTGGAATCTTCAGGGGTTTCTGTATATAGTATCATGTTATCTGCAAATAGTGAAATTTTTACTTCTTCCTTACCAATTTGGATGCCCTTTATTTCTTTTTGTTTTCTGATTGCTGTGGCTAGGACTTCCAGTACAATGTTGAACAAAAGTAGTGAAAGTGGACATCTTTGTCTTGTTCCTGACCTTAGGGGAGAAGCTCTGTTTTTCCCCTGTGTTTTTTTTTATGTAAGGCCTTTATTATGTTGAAGTATGTTCCTCAAAACCCACTTTGTTGAGGATTTTTATCATAAACGGATGTTGTATTTTTCAAATGATTTTTCTGCATCTATTGTAATGATCATATGGTTTTTATCCTTCTCTTATTGATGTGATGTATCATGTTGATTGATTTGTGAATATTGAACCACCCTTGCAGCCTGGGAATAAATCTCACTTGATTGTAGCAAATTATTTTTTTAATGTATTTTTAGATTCTATTTCCTAATATTTTGTTGAGGATTTTGGCATCTATATTCATCAGAGATATTGGCCTATAGTTTTCTCTTTGTGTAGTGTGTTTATCCAGATCTGGCATCAGGGTAATGCTGGACTCATAGAATGAATTTAGAAATTTTCTTTCCTCTTCTATATTTTAGAATAGTTTGAAAAGAATAGGTATTAACTCTTCTTTAAATGTTTGGTAGAATTTGCCTCTAAAGCTGTCTGATCCTAGATTTCTGTTTGTTGGGAGTTGTCTGATTACTGATTCAATTTCATTGCTGGCAATTTGTCTGTCCAAATTTTCTATTTCTTCCTGATTCAATTTAGGGAGCTTATATGTTTCTAGGAATTTATCCATTTCTTCTGGGTTTTCCAATTTATTGGCATATAATTTTTTAAATAATATTCTCTTACAATCTTTTGTTTTTCTGTGGTGTTTGTTGTTTCTCCTCTTTAATTTCTCATTTTGTTTATTTGAGTCCTTTCTTTTTTTTTTTATAAGTCTGGCTAAAGGTTTATCAATTTGTTGATATTTTCAAAGAACCAGCTCCTAGTTTCAATGTGTTGTATTTTTTTTTACTTCTTATTTATTTCTGCTCTAACCTTTATTATTTCATTTCTCTGCTGGTTTTGGGTTTTGTTTGTTCTTCTTCTTCTAGCTCCTTTAGATGTAAGGTTTGGTTGTGTATTTGAGATTTTTCTTGCTTTTTGAGGCCTGTGTTGCTATAAACCTCCTTCTTAGCACAGCTTTTGCTGCATCTGAAAGATCTTGGACCATTGCATTTTCATTTTCATTTGTCTCTATGTATTTTTTGATTTCCTCTTTGATTTCCTGATTGACCCATTCATTGTTTAGTAGTATGGCATTTAACCTCCATGTATTTGTGCTCTTTGCAGATTTTTTTCTTGTGGTTGATTTCTAATTTTATAGTGTTGTGGTCAGAAAAGAGATACATGGTATGACTTCAATCTTTTTAAATTTGCTGAGACTTGTTTTGTGACCTAATATGTGATCTATTCTGGAGAATGCCCCATGTGCACTTGAAAAGAATGTGTATTCTGCTGTTTTAGGGTGGAATGTTCTGAATACATCTGTCAAATCTATCTGGTTCTTGTGTGTAGGATTTTGATAGATATAGAAGGGAGCTGTGCTAGCTCAAAGTAATAACATAAGAGAGTTTAAAGTAGTCAATAGGGCACTGGGAAGGTGCCATCTGCCTTCTGAAGGGCAGATGGTATGAACAGGGGCAAGGAGCCCTAGGTTTTGGTCACTCCATGAATATCAGGCATGTGGGCTGGCTTGTGTGGATGGCAGAAAGGAAAGGAAGAATTGTTGGCATGAATGAGGCAAGAACAAGGCAGCACTCTAGGAAGATTCCCAGGGGCAAGCAGCCTCATGGAAAATGGATTATCAGAAAGACACCGACATTAGGGAGCCTTAATAGAAGTTCTTTGCTGTAGTCCAGGTGACAAACAGTTAATAAGAATCTGATGTTGTGGAGTGGGAGTGGGTTATGGATGTGGTGAGATAGGGTGTGACTTTCTAATGCTTCTGTAGAAAAAAAATACCCTATTTTATTTGAATTAGGATGGTTGTGGAGGGAGGAGGGAGAAAGATGAACAGTTGTTCAGAAAGTAGCCTCCCAGAACTCCCAGACAGTTAGCTATCCTTTCCTAGTTTCTGTTGGATTGTGTGTGTGTGTGTGTGTCTTTGTGTGTGTGTGTCTGTCTGTTGCTCTCAGAGTGTGTGTCTGTGTGTGTTACTTTGTGTCTCCCAATGTGCCTGTGTAGCCTCCTACATCTGTGTAGGTTTGTGCATCTTCACGCATCTAAATATGTCCATATTTTCTCTCTGTGTTTCATCTAACCCATGCTGTGGTTCAATTGATTGGCTAATGGAATGACTTTACATTGCCTTGTACATTTTTGGGTTCTTCTGCATTCCACTTGCTAATCTAGCCTGTGATAAATTTGATTGGTTAAAAAAGCAAGCAGAAGGCTTCAGAGGGGAGGGGGGTGGGGGGTTGGGATAGGCCAGTGATGGATATTAAGGAGGGCATGTATTGTGGATGCATGGTGCACTGGGTGTTATGGTGCACTGGGTGTTATGAATCATGGAACTTTACATCAAAATCTAGGGATGTACTGTATGGTGACTAACATAATATAATAAAAAATTATTATTAAAAAAAGAAATGCAGACTCAAAAAAATGTGTAAACAGGACCCAATCTACTTAGCTTACTAAGGCCTAGCCCAGTGCCTGACACAGAGGAGATACAATAACTAATCATTGAAGAGAAAAAAAAAAGCTATTTCAAATTGCCTGTGCTCCATGGCACAGCTAGGGCTTGAAATCCAAATACTGCTGGCTACAAGAATTGCCATAAATCATTTGGCTTGATTTTATAGACAAAATTTTAGCACTTTGTCACCTCTCTTTGCAAATCTACCCGACTAAATGGGACCAGAACTGGGAAGATTTTTGGAAACAAAAATCTGGCCCAGTGAGGGCTCTCTGCTGCCTTGTGAGGGGAGTGGGGAGGGGGTGTGGCCCTGAAGGACCCCAGACCCCTGATTATGTTTTGATTCTGCCTAGAGACAAGATGTCTTACAGAATTCAGACCACCTCTTTCATTTTCTTTTCATTCCAACCTGGAAATGGTGAGTGTTCTCATCATGCTTTCTTCTCATTTCTAGGAGCCACCAGCTCTACCAAACACAATAGGTTCTCAATAAATATTTGTTATGTTGAATTGAATTATGGCTAAGCCAAGGCCCAAAGAAAAGGATGAATTTATACAAGCTCTCAAAGAAGAATTAGAGTTTAAACCCTGGCTTCTGAATTTCCTGTCAAGAGCTCTTGCAGTTATATCATCCTGTCTCAAGAGAGCTCAGGTTCAGACTTCTGACAGTGGATGGCTTATGCTTCACTGACCAAATGTGTGACTGGGACCAGACTTTTTCCTTTCTCTGGGTCTCAGTGCTCTCATCTGTACCATGGGAAGATTATACTACAGGTTTTGAAAGGGTCCTTACAGTTTTGTTCCTAGGAATTTGTGACCAATACTAAGAACATAAACCTGTATGCCCTTGGGTAGGGTATAGAGGGGAGGAAGCAGTTAGGGTTTGCTTTGGAGGCTGTGTGTCACACCCTCCTACCTCTCTTTTGACTCCAAATATCCATTAAAAGAAGTAAAATAACTTTTCCGGCTTGGGAAATCTTGCTCTGACCCATAAGCCACTGGGTCTCTGGGAAGTGGGATAGCACATCCAACCCACAGCCTCCAATGCCTTATAGGGCTAGAAAGGCTAAGTGGCCAACTGGGCAGGTGGGGAATAGTTGGCCCAGAGAAGTTCTCTAGTTCTGGAGGATCTAACCCTTGTGAGAAAAGGGGGTGGGGGTGACTGCCGCTCAGTCATGGACAGGTAAGAAGGCTGAGCCAAGCCAGTGTGTTCTGGAAAGGCCAGGAATGATGTCATGGGACGCTTTGGGCTGCAACAACAGGAAACCACCGAGTGTTTACATTGGCTTGCAGAGCCCAGGCAGCCTGTTTTTTCTTCACTTCCTCAGTCTATCTGTTTCCTCTAATTCAAATACTATGAAGAGGGACTCACTGCCCTGGGGAAGGGAAAGCGGAAGGGAGGCCCCCAGGAGAAACAGCCCCTTCCCCAGCCCAAAGGGTTTTACTCTAGCTGGAGCCCTGCCAAGGACAGGCCTTAGTAGGGAAAGCAAGGTAATTAGGACCTACTTTGAGTGTTCTATAACTCCATGGAAAGAAACTTCAGAATTCTCCCTAAGATTCAGGTTCTAAACCTAGAAGCCATCTTGGACTTCTCCTCAGAAGAAATTGGTCACCTAGTCTTGTAAATTCAATCTAATTCAATCCATTTAATCAATAGTAATTTGTATGCAAAGTGCTGTGCTGTGCTGTGTCTGTATGTGTCAGTAGACAACACAGTCAGTGGTGGGATACAAAGATGAAAAAAGCAACAACAGGCGAGACTGTGAGTGTGTGTGAGACAATGTACCTTAAGAGACTGCATGTATGTGTGTATGTGTGTGAGAGAGATTGTGTGTGAAGAGTCTCTGTGTGTATGAGATTGTGTGTGTGTGAGACTGTTGGAGTGTGTGAGAGTGATTATGTACACAATACACTGAGAGGTTTTTAAGAGATTGTATGTGTGTGTGTGTGTGTGTGTGTGTGTGAAAGTGTTAGAAAAGGAGTGTATGAGAGAGACAGTGTGTGTATGTAAGAGAGTGTGTTTGTGAGGGAGAGAGGAGAGCATGTGTATTGGTGTGTGTGTGTAATACAAAGTTACACCCCAGCGGGAGGCCTCTGTTCTTCCCTGGTGTGGGAGCTCTTCCCGGGTGTGCTGCTGGATGCCTGTCCTGAGTAGCCATTCATCCTTTGCAAGAGTCAGAAGGAGGTACCTGCAACCCAGAAGATTGCCCCTGTGTCAGGAAACTGATTTTACCAAATAGTAGACTGGATATTAAAGTTGTCACACATGGACACATGGAGAATGGAAATGTGAGGAGAGTTTACACCACACTTGAGAAGGGAAGCACCACACTTGGGCCCGTTTCTCCTTGAAATACCTCCTGAGGGAGAGTCCTGCACTTGGAGGGAGGAGAAGCCGGATCCAGGGACAGCAGGTCCCCTGAAATAAACTGGGTGTATACCAGACAATCCTGAACACCCATGAATTCAACCTGAGACGTAGGAAGATACATCTGGATCTCTACAAATGAATATCTCCAGCCCTGAGTATTGAGGTATGAAGCAGGCAGCCGTGAATCCTTGCACAGATATTGGAAGATAAATGGAAGGGGGAGGGAGCTGCTGTGCTCAGGCACCAGGAAGCAGTAGCCACCTGCACTGGGGATTGGGCCAGACTCGTGGACCAGCACCCGAAAGAAAGAAGACTGAGACCGTGAGCCCAGGAACGCGCACGCGGCCAGACTGAAAACCAGAGCTCCGGAGCGCACACTCGAACTAGACTGAAACCGGGAGCTCAGGAGCACGGGTGTGACAAGATGGAAAACAGGCACTCCCAAGCGCTCGCAAACCACAGTGAAACAGGGAGCTCAGGAGCGCGCGCACGGGAAATGGGGCTGGCTGGCGGTGTTAGAAGCACAAAGGACAGAGATGTGCCAGCTCTGGAAGCAAGGGCTGGGAGAGTGGCTGTGGGGCGCACATCCCAGGACGCTGCAGGGTTTTTAATAGCACTGAGGGAAACAGAGTTAGAGTGACCAGGAGAGCTCAGTAGAGAGCAGACTGCGATCTCTGTGTTCTGAGAGAGAGGCTAGGATATGGCCACTGCTGCTCTGACTCTCAGAAGAGTCACAGAAAATGGCCAGGGAAAGCTGCCAGAGAACAAAAGCCCGGAAATACTGGTTCACGTTGTGCCCATCCCCATCCCTCCTCGCAGGGGACAGGGCAACTCTACCCAAACAGGGTTGCCTGAGTATCAGCACGGCAGGCCCCTCCCCCAGAAGGCAGGCTGAAAAATCAAGAAGCCCACATCCCTAAGGTCCCTATAAAACACGTGCACACTGCCTGCATCCTGGTCAATAATTTGGGCTCTGAGCAACCCCACAACCTCTCCTCATCAGAATGCCGAGGAGGAGAAACCCTTATCAAAGAAAGGAGACAGAGACTGTGGCCTCTGCCACAGAACTGATGGATATGGATATAACCAAATTGTCAGAAATGGAGTTCAGAATAATAATGGTCAAGATGATGTGTAGGCTTGAAAAAAATATTAATGAAAATATTAATGAGAATGTAGAATCTCGAAGGGTGGAAATGAGAGCAAATCTGGCAGAAATTAAAAATGCTATGAATCAAATGCAGTAAAAACTAGATTCTCTGATGGCCAGGGTAAATGAGGCAGAAGAATGAATTGGTGAATTGAAGGATGGGATGGTAGAAGAGAAAGTTAAAACAGAAACTTGGCTCAAAAAATCCAATCTCAAGAATGTAGATTACGGGAGATTACTGACTCAAAGAAATGTTCCAATGTCAGAATCATCGTCATCCCCAATGGGGTGGAGAAAGAGAGAGGTCTAGAAAGGATACTTGAACAAATTGTAGCTGTGAGCTTCCCTAATCTGGCAAAAGAAAACAAGCATTTGTGTCCAAGAGGCAGAGAGGACCCCTCCCAAGGTCAATGAGAACAGACCTACACCACGTCACATCATAGTGCAATTCACAAATATTAGATCCAAGGATACAGTATTGAAAGCGGCCAGGGGGAAGAAAATCCTTATGTACAGAGGGAAGAATATCAGAAATACCTCAGACCTGTCTACGGAGACCTGGCTAGCCAGAAGGGTTGGCAGGGTATTTTCAAGCTCTGTCTGAGAAGAACATGCAGCCAAGGATCCTTTATCCAGCAAGGCTGTCATTCAGAATTGATGGAGAGGTAAGGTCCTTCCAGGATTGGCCAGACATTTGTGATGATGATGCCAGCCCTACAAGAAATATAAAGGGGGGTTCTATAAAATTAAAAAGGCCCCAAGAGTGATACAGAACAGAAAATCACAATCTATAAAAAGAAAGATTCTACAGGCAACATGGCATCATTAAAATCATATCTCTCAATAATCACTCTCAATGTAAATGGCCTAAATGCTCCCATAAAAGGCCACAGGGTTGCAGATTGGATAAAAAGACATGACCCATCAATTTGCTGTCTACAAGAGACTCATTTTGAACCTAAAGATACATTCAGACTGAAAGCGAAGGGAAGGAAAAGCATTTTTCATGCCAATGGACCTCAAAAGAAAGCTGGGGTAGCAATTCTCATATCAGACAGATTGGATTTTAAACTAAAGACTGTAGTTAGAGATACAGAGGACACTATATGATTCTTAAAGGATGTATCCAACAAGTGGATATGACAATTATAAATATCTATGCCTCCAACAGGGGAGAAGCTAGATACACAATCCAACTCTTAACCAGAACAAAGATACATATAAATAATAATACATTAATAGTAGGGCACCTCAACACTCCCCTCTCAGCAATAACAGATCATCTAAGCAGGAAATCAACAAAGAAACAAGAGCTTTGAATGACATACTGGACCAGATGTACCTCAGAGATATATACAGAATGCTACACCCCAGAACAACAGAATACTCATTCTTTTCTAATGCACATGGAACTTTCCCCAGAATAGACCATATCCTGGGTCACAAAACAGGCCTCAACCAATACCAAAAGACTGAGATTATTTCCTGCATATTCTCAGACCACAGTGCTTTGAAACTGGAACTCAATCACAAGGAAAAATTTGGTAGAAACTCAAACACTTGGAAACTAAGAACCATCCTGCTCAAGAACAATTGGGTAAACCAGGTAATTAGGAAGGAGATTAAACAATTTTTGGAGACCAATGAAAATGAAAACACATCGGTTCAAAACCTATGGGACACTGCAAAGGCAGTCCTAAGGGGAAAATACATAGCCATCCAAGCCTCACTCAAAAGAATAGAAAAATCTAAAGTGCAGTTTTTATATTCTCACCTCAAGAAGCTGGAGCTAGAAGAAGAACAGGCCTAACCCACGCACAAGAAGGCAGGTGATCAAGAATAGAGAAGAGATCAATTAATTAGAAATCAGGAACACAGTAGAGCAGATCAATAGAACTAGAAGCTGGTTCTTTGACAGAATAAATAAGATCGATAAGCCACTGGCAAGACTTATTCAAAAGAATAGAGAAAGGGCCCAAATTAATAAAATTATGAATGAAAAGGGAGAGGTCACAAACAACACCAATGAAATAGGAAGGATCTTTAGAAACTTTTATCAACAGCTTTATACCAATAAATTAAACAACCAGGAAGAAATGGATGCCTTCCTGGAAACCTATAAACTACCAAGACTGAAACAGGAAGAAATTGATTATTTAAACAGACCAATTAATTATGAAGAGATTGAAGCAGTGATCAGAAACCTCCCCAAAGGGGTGCCTGGGTGGCTCATTAGTTAAGTGTTGCCTTCGGCTCAGGGTGTGATCCCAGAGTTCTGGGATCGAGCCCCACGTCAGGCTCTTCCACTGGGAGCCTGCTTCTTTGCTTCCCACTCCTCCTGCTTGTGTTCCCTCTCTCTCTCTCTCTCTCTTTCTCTTTCTCTGTCAAATCAATCGATCAATCTAAAAAAAAAAAAAAAACCCTGAAGCGGGAGCCCTGGAATTTCAAATGCCACAGCAGGTGAGGTGGGATGGGAGGAGATGGTTGGAAAGCCAACTAGCCAGGCCTGGACAAAAAGTATGGGAAGGACAGTGCCAGGAGCTCTCCAGGCACTCAAGAAACCAAGTCAAGGAGAGGTGAGGGCAATGAGGTGCCAGGCACCCAAGGGAATACTGTGAAGGATGAAAAATATCTGAATCCTCTGTGCCTGGCCTAAGCTGTGCTATTCCAAGGCAGTTCTTGAATTTGAGGCTCAAGCCCATCAAGTACAAGGCAAAACTGGCCACCTAGAGAGCAGAGGGAAGGCAGGAGCAAAAACTGTTGCAGAGGATCTGCCCATTGCTATGGACATGTAAAACATAGTTTTACAACCTAAGTCTCCAGGGCCTGGCCCAGTCAGGCGCTCATCAAGTGGTCATGGAGAAAAGAAGTTACAGAGTGCCAGGTCCATAACAGTGTTGAAACTATAAATTAGGTTTCCTTATTACTCATTTGTTTGTATATTGTCTGTCTCCTCTGATTAGAATGTTCTTCACAACCATTTCCCCAGAACCTAAAATAGTACCTGGCATGAAGTCAGTACCTCACAAATGTTTATGCTAGATCACAGCAGTAAGGGTAGTATGTAGAGCTGTTATTATCACTTTTTTCCCTTTTGTAGTATTTTTATTGTGATAAAATGTATGTAACATAAAATTTGTCAATTTAACCATTTTTAAGAGTATGATTCAGTGGCATTAATTAAATTCAGTGTTGTACAATCATCACCATTTTTCTATTTCTTAAACTTTTCTGTCATCCCAAACAGAAACTCTGCAACCGTTAAGCAATGACTCTACATTCTTCCACACCCCTTATCCCTGGTAACCCCTAATCTACTTTCTGTCTCTATGAATTTACCTATTCTGGGTATTTCATCTAAGTGGAAGCATACGATATTTGTCCTTCAGTTTCTGGCTTATTTCACTTAACGTAATGTTTTCAAGATGCATCTATGGTATGCCATGTATGAGAACGTCATTTCTTTTTTTTTTTTTTAAAGATTTTATTTATTTATTTGACAGAGATAGAGACAGCCAGCGAGAGAGGGAACACAAGCAGGGGGAGTGGGAGAGGAAGAAGCAGGCTCATAGTGGAAGAGCCTGATGTGGGGCTCGATCCCAGATCGCCGGGATCACGCCCTGAGCCGAAGGCAGACGCTTAACCGCTGTGCCACCCAGGCGCCCCGAGAACGTCATTTCTTTTAGTGACATATAATACTACATTGTATGTAAATGCCCATTTTATTTATCCATTAGTTTGTTTGTGAACACTTGAGTTGCTTCCACATTTTGGCCATTGTGGCTAATGCTGCAGTGAATATTGGGTTACAAGTATCTGTTTGAGTCCCTATTTTCAATTCTTTTGAGTATATACATAAAAGTGAAATTGCTAGGTCATATATAATTCTATGTTTGGCTTTTTGAGGAACTGCCAGATTGTTTTTCCACAGTGGCTGCACCACTTAACATTTCCACTGACAGTGTATGTGAGGGTTTGAATTTCTTTTTTAAAAAAAATTATTATTTTCAGTTAGCCAACATATAGTACAACACTAGTTTTTGATGTAGTGTTCAACAATTCACTAGTTGCATATAACACCCACTGCTCATCACAACATGTGCCCTCCTTAATACCCATCACCCAGCTACCACATCCCCCCCACCCCCTCCCTTCTGTAGAGGGTTTGAATTTCTCTACAACTTTGCCAACACTTACTTTCTATTCTCTTTTATCCTTTTCTAAATTATTTATTTATTTATTGTTATGATAAAATATCTGTAACATAAAATATACCATCTTAACAGTTTTTAAGTCCACAATTCAGTAGTGTTGGTACATTCACATTGTTGTGCAAAAAAACTCCAGAACTCTTTTCATCTTATAAAACTGAAACTGTATATTTATTACACAATAATTTCCTATTGCCTATTCCCTGACAACTACCATCCTACTTTCTGTCTCAATTAATTTAACTACTTTAGATGCCTCATATACATGGAATAAAACAGCATTTGCCTTTTTGTGACTGGCTTATTTCACTTAGCATAATGTCCTCAAGGATCACCCATGGTGTAGCCTGTGTAACCATTTCCTTCTTTTTAAAAGGTTGAGTAATATTTGCTCATGTGCACACACCCCATTTTGTTTATCCATTCATCTGATGATGGACACTTAGGATGCTTCCACCTTTTGGCTGTTAACAAAGCTGCTATGAACATGGGTATACACATAAATATCTTGTCAAGATTCTACTTTCAATTCTTTTGTATATACCCAGAAATGGAATTGTTGGATCATACAGTAATTCTATTTTCAGTATTTTCAGGAACTGTCATGCTGTTTTTCATAGCAATTATACCATTTTCAGTTCCCACCAACAGGCACAAGTGTTTTCGTTTCTCTACATCCTCACCACACACCATTCTTTTTGTATTCTAGCCATCCTAATGGATATGTGATAGTTCACTGTGGTTTTGGTTCACATTTCCCTAATGATGAATGATATCGAGCATATTTTTCAGGTGTTTATTTGAGATTTTATATCTTCTTTGGAGAAATATCTATTCAAATCTTTTGCCTATTTTTCCAGTGCCTCAATTTATGTATGTATGTATGTATGTATGTATGTATAATTTTAATTCCAGTTAGTTAACATACAGTGTTATATTAGTGTCAGGTGTATAATATTGCAGTTCAACACTTTCATACATCATCCTTTGCTCATCACAAGTGTACTCCTTAATCCCCATCACCTATTTAACCCATCCCCCCACTTCCCCATTGGTAATCATTAGTTTGTTCTCTATAATTGAGTGTGTTTTTTTATTTTGATCTCTCTCTTTCTCTCTCTTATTTTTACACTTTGCTTATTTGTTTTGTTTCTTAAATTCCACATGAGTGAAATCATATGGTATTTGTCTTTCTCTGACTTATTTTACTTAGCATTATATTCTCTAGCTTCAACATGTCATTGCAATTCCTTTTGCCTATTTTTTAAATTGGTTTTTTCTTGTCTTTTTGTTGATGAACTGTAAGACTTCTTTATATATTCTGGATATTAAACCCTTATCACATATACGATTTGCAAATACTTTCTGTCATTATGTTGGTTGTCTTTTCAGTTTCTTGATAATGTCCTTTGATGCACAAAAGATTTTAATTTTGATGAAGTCCAATTTATCTACTTTAAATTTTGTTGCTTTTGCTGTCATATCTAAGAATGCCAAATCCAATATCATGAAGATTCACCCCTATGTTTTTTCTAAAGTTTTTATAGTTTTAGCTTTTATTTGTTTATTCCATTAATACATTTTTACTTGATTTTTGTATATGGAGTGAGATCAGGGTGCAGTTTCATTCTTTTTTACGTGGAAGTCCTATTGTCCCAGCATCAGCCATTGAAAAAACTATTTTTCTCCCATTGAATGATCTTGGTACCCTTTTCAAAAATCAATTGGCCATAGATGTATGCATTTATTTCTGGACTTTCAGTTCTATTCCATTAGTCTATATGTCTGTACCTATGCCATTGCCACACTCTTTTGTTTACTGTATCTTTGTAGTAATTTTTTTGTAGTAAGTTTTAAAATTGGGAAAAGATCCCTCCACCTTTCTCCTTTTTTTTTTTTCAAGAATTTTTCTGGCTTGCAATCCTATACAAATTTGAGGATTGGCTTTTCCAGTTCTTCGAAAAAGATTCTTGGAATTTGATAGGGATTGCACTGAATCTGTAGATTGTTGGTTTAGTAATATTGATATTTTAACAATATTAACTCTTCATACCAATTAACATGGGATGCTTTCCATTTATTTAAATCTTATTAATTTTCTTTCAACAAAGTTTTGTGGTTTCAATGTACAGTTACTTCACCTTGTTGGTTAAATTTATTCCCTAAGTATTTTATTCTTTTACATGTGATTTTAAGTGGAATTGCTTTCTTAATTTTCTTTTTTGGATTGTTCATTGTTGGTGAATAACATATACAGATGATTTTTTATGCTGACATTGGCTGAATTTGTATATTAGTTCTATTAGGTTTTTTGGTGAATTCTTTGGGATTTTTCTGTATATGGGATTATGCCATTTGTGAATAAAGATAATTTTACTTTTTTACTTTCCAATTTGGATGCTTTTTATTTCTTTCTCTGTGTGTCTTATTACTTTAGCTAGAGCTTCCAGTACAATGTTGAATAGCGGTGGTAAACGTAGGCATTTTTTTCTTTTTCCAGATTTTAAAAGGAAAGCTTTCAAGTCTCTTACAACTGAGTATGATGTTAGCTGTGAGTTTTTCATAAACATAATTCCCCATGTTGACAAAGTTCCCTTCTATTCCTAGTTTTCTGAGCGTTTTTTATCATGAAAGGGTGTGCATTTTGTGAAATGCCTTTTCTCCATCAACTGAAATGATTATATGATTTTTCCCTTTCTTCTAGTAATGTAATAATTGATTTATTTTCTTATTCTTTGATCCATTTGTTCTTTAAGATTATGCTGTTTAATTTCCACAGATTTGCAACATTTACATTTTTCTTTTGTTATTCATTTTCAGCTTCATTCCATTGTGGTTGGAGAAGACAGTTTGTATGTTTCAATCTTTTTAAAATTTATTGGGACTTATTTTGTGACCTAACACATGGTCTATCCTGGAGAATGCTCCATGTACACTTGAGAAGAATGGGCATTCTGATGTTGTTGGGCGGAGTAGTCTGTATGTCTATTAGGTTTAGTTGGTTGATGGTGTTATGCAAGTCTTCTATTTCTTTACTGTCTAAATTTTCTATTTATTATTGAAGGTGGGATATTAAGTTTTTCACTATTATTGTACAATTGTCTATTTCTCACTTTAATTTTGTCAATGTTTGCTTCATATTTTGGTGGCTCAAGTGCTTGGTGCATGCATGTTTATAATTATTATATGTTCTTGATAAATTGACTCTCTACCAATATATAATTTCCTCCCTTGTCCCTTGTAAAAGGTTTTAGCTTAAAGTTTAGTTTATCTGATACTCATACCTAGCTACTTTTGGTTGCTATTTTCATGAAAAATATGTTCCCATCTTTTCACTTTCAATCTATCACTGTCTTTGGATATAAAGTGAATCTTTTGTAAACAGCAAACAGTTGGGTCATATTTTCAAACCATTTCATTAATCTCTGCTTTTTAATTGGGTAGTTTCATACATTTATATTTAATGTAATTACTCTTTTCTTATTTGTCCCTCATTTTCTCCATTACTGCCTACTTGTATGTTCAGTGTTTTTTGAGAAAAATTGTTTTCAGCTCTTTTCTTTTGCTTCTGTGTGTATTCATTTGATATTATTTTGTGGTTGCCATGGGGATTACATTTAACAATGTAATTTTAATTATTAGTAATTTAACTTCAATATTATTCAAAAACTCTGCTAAGATACAGCTCTGTCCCTTTGTATTATGGTCTTCACAAATCACAGCTTTATATGTTGTATGCTCAATAATATAGATTTATAATTATTTTTATACATATGTCTTTTAAATAATGTAGGAAATAAAAACTGGAGTTAAAAACCAAAAACACAATAATATTGGCTTTTATGTATGCCCATCTATGGGCCCTTATGAGAAATGTTTATTTCTTCATATGATTCTAGTTACTGTCTAATATCCTTTAAAAGTGTCCCTTGTAGGGGAGGTCTGGTGTTAATATATTCTCTCAGTTATTGTTTATCTGGAAATGCCTCAATTTTTCCTTTATTTTTGAAGAAAAGTTTTGCCAGATACATAATTCTTGGTTGACAGCTTTTTTCCCCAGCAGTTTAAATATAATGTTCCTTTTTAAACAAAAATATCTTATGGGTTTTTTTTTGTTATTGGTGAAAACTGGATGGACATTTGAATATTATAATGTAGTAAATCTGGAAATCAGATTCTTATATTTCCCCAAGGTTTGCTCTTTTGCTGATCGCTGAAGGCTGTAGTATGTATGTTTCATGAGTATTCCAAACTATGTTTGGAAAGACTGAATTCTTTATCATATATGGTCTCTGAAATCTCTATTTCCTTAGCTCATGTTTGGCTACTGTTCTGACATATTTCCCTGAATGTCAGGAGCTAGAAACAAAAACAAACAATAACAACAACAATGAAAGAAAAGCACCTTCCATTAAAAAAAATCCAAAATACAAAACATGTGTCCCAATATTTGTAGGTTGGCTCTGTGCTGGGTCAATCCAACACTTATCCAGGATTGCACTGAGCCTAAGGTGAAAGTTTAGAGTGGTCTGAGTTGTAAGTTAGGCAAAAATAAAGGCAAGTCATTTGCATTTGTCCTTCACAGAGCCCCCAGAGAACTTAGAACAGACATACACAAGGTCTGGACACTTGCAGAATATGAGCTCTGTAGCTACTTCCTCCTGGTGATCCATCGAAGGTCCTGAAAGAAGGCTTGGTTATTGAGAGAAGATGGCAGTGGAGTAGGAGGACCCTAGGCTTGCCTCATCCCAAGAACACAACTGGATAACTAAAAATCATCCTAAATGCACCAAAAATAAGCCTAAAGACTGAAAGTACAAACTCCACAACTAAAGGGATAGAAGAGGCCCAATCAAAGAAGGTAGGGAGTGCAGAGATGGGGTTAAGGGGAGAAACAGATCATGGGTGCTTTGGAGGGAAGGGAGCCATGGTCATGGAGAAGGGCAAGAAAGAGAGAGAGAGAGAGAAGCACACAGGGAAATACAGAAGGAGACAGTTTCTCCAAAGCTGTTGGCTTAGAAAACAAGAGGGGCAGAATTCCATGAATTCTTGCAGCCTGTGGGGCTTGAAGCTTGGAGTTTTGAAGGTCAGTGGGGTTGGCAGGGATAGAGCCTGGAGGGCACTGTGCTGCTCCTAAAGAGAATATAGGCAAAAAAGCCAGGGACAGACAGCATGGAAACAGCAATCTGAAGAGTGCCTCCTGCACACAGTGGGGAGATTAATGCTCTTCTCAGAGCATGTTACTGAGAGGCAGTGTTCACGGAGACACCTCTGTGGGAAAAAAGGAGCTGGCTGGTGCCATCCCCCCCACACTGCCCCTCTTCAGCATAAACACAGAACAGCTTGTGGGAAGGAGCACAGCACTGTCATTGGCTGCCTAACCTGCTTATACAAAATCCCATGCCCCAGTGTTCTGTGGGACTGCCCTTCTCAATCAAGCTTGCCTCAGTTCCAGCACGGAAAGTGATTCCCCTAGAAGACCATCACCAACCCCCAAACACACCACATCTCTGGGTCAGGGAGTTCTGCAGGGCCTCAGTTCTGGTGGAGTTTTTGTCAGGTCTCATTTCACAAGCAGACTGGAACACACCTAGGTAAAACTCACCACATTCAAGCCTGGGACCAAGCACTGCCCATAGCAGCCAAAAAGAGCCTCTGCAGATAACTGGCCTGAAGGATAGAGCAGCCAAAACACAATAGCAGATCACATGCAGCACACACCAGAGACACTTCCTGAAGTGCCAGGCACTGGGCACTATATGATCTCTTCTTCATAAGGCTATTACTTTTAGGAGCAGGAAACATAATTAGATTTTCTAACATAGAGAAGAAGGATGAGACCTAGGCAAAATGTGACTATTGAGGAATTTATCTCAAATGAAAGAAAAAGATAAGGTCCAGTCCAGAGATCTAAGTGAAACAGATATAAGTAACAACCAGATATAAGTAACATGCCTGATGGAAAATGTAAAGGAACAATCATAAGGGTACTCATTGGACTTGAGAAAAGAATAGAATACATCAGTGTGACCCTTACCACAGAGATACAAGAGTTAAAGAAGAATCAATCACAAATGAAGAGTGGAATAAACAAGATTAGAAACAGCTTGATGATTGAATTGGAACAGCAGGCTGGATGAAGCAGAGAAATAAATTAGTGACCTAGAAGCCAAAGTAATGAGAAATAATGAAGTTGAATAAAAGAGAGAAAGAAGAATTACGCACAAGAGAATAGACTTAGGGAACTCAGTGATCATCAATCATAATAACATTTCTATTACAGGAGTTCCAAGAAGAACAGAAAGAAAAGAGGACAGAAAATTTATTTGAGGTAGTAATAGCTGAAAACTTCCCTAATCTGGGGAAGGAAACAGACATCCAGATCCAGGAGGCACAGAGAACTCCCATTAAAATCACAAATGAGAGAGGGGAGATAACAAACACCACAGAAATACCAACAATTATAAGAGAATATTATGAAAAACTATATGCCAACAAATTGGACAAACTGGAAGTAATGGATAAATTCCTAGATACACATAAATTATCAAAACTGAAACAAGAAGAACCAGAAAACTTGAACAGATCAATAACCAGCAAAAAAATTGAATCAGTAATAAAAATATCTACCAATTGAATGGGAGAAGATATTTGCAAATGACATATGTGATAAAGGGTTAGTATCACAAATATATAAAGAACTTATAATGCACAACACCCAAAAAATGAATAATTGTGATAAAAAAAGGGGGAAGGCATGAATAGACATTTTTCCAAAGAAGACATACAGATGGTCCACAAACACATGAAAAAATGCTCAACATCACTCATCACCAGGGAAATACAAATCAAAACTACAAGTAGATAACCATCACACACCTGTCAGAACAGATGACTGGATTAAGAAGATATGGTCCATATATACAATGGAATATTACTCAGCCATCAAAAAGAACGATTCCTCAACATTTGCAGCAACATGGATGGGACTGGAGGAGATAATGCTAAGTGAAATAAGTCAAGCAGAGAAAGACAATTACATGGTTTCACTCATTTATGGAACATAAGAAGTAGGAAGATCAGTAGGAGAAGAAAGGGAAGAAGAAAGGGTGGGTAAACAGAAGGGGGAATGAACCATGAGAGACTATGGACTCTGGGAAACGAACTGAGGGCTTCAGTGGGGAGAGGGGTAGGGGAATGGGATAGGCCAGTGATGGGTATTAAGGAGGGCACGTATTGCATGGTGCACTGGGTGTTATACGCAAATAATGAATTGTGGAACTTTACATCAAAAACTAAGGATGTACTGTACGTTGACCAACATGATATAATAAAAATTATTATTAAAAAAAGGAGAGAAAAAAAAAGAAAGGCTAAAACCAACAACACAAGAAACAACAGATGTTGGTGAGGATGTGGAGAAAAGGAAACCCTCCTGGACTGTTGGTGGGAATGCAAACTTGTCCAGCCACTCTGGAAAACAGTATCAAGGTTCCTCAAAAAGTTAAAAATAGAACTACCATAAGATGTAGCAATTGTACTACTTAGGTATTTACTGAAAGAATAAAAAAATACTAATTTGAAGGGATACATGCACTGTTTATAGCAATATTATCTATAATGTAAACAGCCCATGTGTCCATCGACTGATGAATGGATAAAGCAGATGTGGTATATAAACACAATGAAATATTACTGGGTCATAAAAAAGAATCAAATCTTGCTGTTTGCAATGACATAGGTGGAGCTAGAGAGTATTACACTAAGCAAAATGAGTCAGTCAGAGAAAGACAAATACCATATGATTTCACTCATATGTAGGATTTAAGAAACAAAACAAATGAGCAAAGGGGAAAAATAGAGAGAAAGGCAACCCAAGAAACAGACTTTTTTCTTTAGAGAACAAAATGATGGTTATCAGAGGGAGGTGCTGGGCAGATGGGTTAAATAGGTGATGGGGAGTAAGGTGGGCACTTGCCATGAGAACTGCGTGATATATGGAAGTGTTGAATCACTAAATTGTATACCTGAAACTAATATTACCCTGTATGTTAACTAACTGGAATTTAAATAAAAACTCCAAAAAAATAAAACATTTTCATCACTATAAAAATAAAACCTGTGTACCTTATCAGTCACTTCCCATTATTATTACAAAGATAGAGATGATATCGTCCCCACCCTCAAAATATTCATTATCTTTTGGGGAACATAGACATGAAAACAAATAATGTCAATCAAGATTGCTGAGTAGAAGAGGCATGAACCAGATCCCAGACTGGGTATAGAAGTTGGTGAGGGAAGATTTTCCAGTAAAGGTGATATTTAGCTAAGTCTTTTAGTTAACTCAGCTAAGCAAAGGGAGGGATGACATGGATGCATTTCAGGCAGAGTATAAATATAGATTATGGTGGCCAGAATTTTAATATGGATGTAGGTCAGGGATTTAAAGATGGAGAGAAGCCAAAGTCAGAAGAGAACATGATAAGGGATGAAGCAGGAACTTACGTACTACAAAAAGTTTAGAATGAACCTCAGAGGCACTGAGAAGCCATGTAGTCCCTAAGAGTAACATTTGGCCAGGTTGGAGACTTTCATGGTGCCCACTTCTTAGGGATTCCTGCCCAGATGCCTCCTAGCAAAGACCTAGCTACTTCCTGGGCTCCTGGTGGTCTGGCCACGCTCCCTTTTCAAGGGTTTCTGTTATAAAGAGCTCTTTACATATCAGACATATTTATAATTCCTCTCTAACACAACACCAAACAAAGCCCATAAGGTCATAAAAAATTAATCACATCTCAGTTCTTATTAAAACAATAAAGTCAGATTTCCATTTTTTAACTCTCCGCTCATTTCCCCTGTTATCCTCCAGGCTTCTCTCAAACTTTCTTGCTCTCTCCTCTTGTTCCTGCCCTAGTCAATTTCAAAGAGCCTCAGTTGCCTCATCTGTACGAGGAGCTGTATTCACCTTAATGGTCTGGCATTTCCTAAAGTTATTTGTAATAATAGGAACTATTCTTTCAGTTGTAGTTTCTAATTGCTTATTCTCCTTCAAACTCATGAGAATTCTAGCACAATGGGTAATAATTCCATTTTATTAAGAAAGAGGCTGAGTTTCAGAAGTTTGAAGTCAGTACCCAAGGTCACACAGGATTTCAGGAGCAGAATTAGGCCTTAAACCTATGTGTTCCAATGCTTTATCACCAGACCAGAAACCCCTTCTTCACCTTCTTGGCCAAATATCTTTGTTTTCTCCCCAGCTGGTCCTCACAACTCCCAAAAGAGGTTTTTGCTAAAAAGTTTCTACTTCTTGTCCAGAGACTTTGGCATAGATGACTGAGAAAAGGCAGTCAAAGAGGCATCCAAACAGGCCCAGAAGGGGAGCATGCCCTTTCTATCACCTTACCCTAATAACTCAGAACCATGGTGGCAGGTCAGGTGAAGATCTTTAAAGGCCCTAAATGATGAACAGATTCTAGTGTCCCTGCTCATGTGTAATTAAAAATAAAAACAAGAATAAGCCATTGAAATCAGTGTAAAGAAATTCATTAATATTCTGATATCTCTTACGATGACTAATCTGAAGTCTTTTTAAATATCAAATAGGAAAGTGTTCTTAGTTGGGGGACCATTTTTTGTGCACTTGCTTTGAGGGTGACTATTGGCCTGTCTGCAGTACATGGTGGGTGTGAGTACCTAATGACAGCACCATGCAAATATGAAGGCTGCTTGGGCTCACTGCCATGCTTATCTTGGTCTCTCAGTCAGTCATGCCTTTGAGAGGTCCTGCCTGCTCCCACCCCTGAGGAATTGTGCTCCATAGGGACTACCTCCAGGACTCAACTCAGGCCTCTAGCCACAGGCTGTTGGCTTGATGCAAATGTTCAGGA
Source organism: Ursus arctos (assembly GCF_023065955.2). Classification (NCBI taxonomy): domain Eukaryota; kingdom Metazoa; phylum Chordata; class Mammalia; order Carnivora; family Ursidae; genus Ursus; species Ursus arctos. Next base: position 51,918,029 of record NC_079873.1, read on the forward strand.
CAGAACAAGGAACTCAGGCTCCCTCTCTTTTCTCTGGCTCCCACTCTCCTGTATGTCTCTGCCTGTCTCTGACTCCATGTATCTGTTTTGCTCTTTCTTTTTGCCTTTTTCTTGCTCTCTGTATTTATTTCTTTTTTTTAAGTGAGATTAGCCACATTTATTTTTATTCACAGAATACCAACTTTTTTTTCACAGCAAAAAATTTTATTTATTTATTTTTATTATGTTATGTTAGTTACCATACGGTACATCATTAGTTTTTTTAAATAATTTTTTATTATATTACATTAGTCACCATACAGTACATCCTTAGTTTTTGATGAAGGTTCCATGATTCATTACTTGCGTATAACACCCAGTACACCATGCAATACATGCCCTCCTTAATACCCATCACCATCATTAGTTTTTAACGTAGTGTTCCATGATTCATTGTTTGCATGTAACACCCAGTGCTGCATGCAATACGTGCCCTCCTTAATACCCATCACCAGGCTAACCCATCTCCCGGCCCCCCTCCCCTCTAAAACTCTCAGTTTGTTTCCTGGAGTCCATAGTCTCTCATAGTTCTCTATTTCTATCTCTGAGTCTTTCTTTTTTTTTTTTTTTCTTTGGCCCAGTCTCAGACTCCATTTTTCCTTTTATCTTACCCTTTCTGTTTCTCTCATTCTCTTTCCTTCTTTATTTTTTCTCATATTCCAATATCTCTTCCTTTGTTTTTTAACCTCTGTAGGCATGTCTCTTGGTCTCAGCTTTTCCCTGTCTTACTTTCTTTACCATCCCAGAACCCACACGGACTTTTAGAGAGGAAAAGCTGCTGTATTTTGGGCTCTCTTTCCAGGAGAGTTAGGGATGGAGACTTAGGGCTAAATTTGAACTTTTCAGGCTTGGGTGGGGCCTCCAAGGAGACAGCTAAGGAAGGAGGGAAAACTGGCTTATTTAGTAAGAGGATGGAGCCTGGGGTGGGAACTTGGCAAAGACTGTGAGTTCCAATGTTCAGTCAGTGTCCTGGCCCTGCGTTCTCTGAGTCCTTGAAGCTATTTTTAGATGCTTTCAAAATATCCCAGAATGCTCCTACCCCTTCATTCAGCCTGGGACGCCAGAGGATTCATCGATGATAAAAGAACTGAGGCCTGCTTTCTACTCTTCTTTACCTCCTACCAGCCCCGAGAAAACTGTAGTGACACTGGCCCCAGAGTGGGGCATGAAGGGAGAAGGGAGCAGTGGCAACAGATAATGATCCAGCCAGAAAGTAGGAAGGAGGTTAATAAAGCATCTCAAATCCCAAGACCCCAAAGTGTCTTAGCTGAGAGGGATCCTAGAGGTCAGTTGGTCTTTTTCCCTCTATATGTATGTGTGGGGAAGGCTGAAGATGTTGGTATTAATATCTTTCAAAAAGAAGGGAGAAAAAAAGAATATCTTAGACCCATCCCTTTCACCTCTATTCTAGTTTACCATTTCTGGCATGGATTGTTGTGATAGCTTTGTTTTTCTGCTTCGAGACTCTCCCTGGGCAATCTAGTGCCCATACTGGCCAGAGAAACCTATCATATTTTGGGGGTGGGGTTGGAGTGAAGAGCCAGCTCTGACTGTGTCACTTCTGCTTAAAGACTTCACTAGTTCTTGAGCACTTTGATAAAATCCAAAACCCCTTAGCCTGACACACAGGCCTAAACCTGTTTGTGATTTAGCCTCCACTTGCCTTTCCAAATTCTTCCCTTACTTGCAATGTTTCCCTTTGGAACCTTCAAAACTCCCATTCTCCACATTCTTCTAACCTAACATTATTTCTCTCTCGCTTTCTCTCTCTCTCTCTCTCTCAAACAAACCCACAATAGTTAACACAAGCCTACAGATAAAAATTCAAACAATAGAGTAAAAAGAAAAGTGAAACCCCTCAAGCTTTCCATGCCCTACTTCCATCCAAAGGTAACCACATCTCCAACCTAACTGCCTATTATTCTATCCCTCTCTGATCCAACCAGGAGGGCCTCCTTGTTGTTGTAAGAACACATGAGCTCTCAGCTCAGGACCTTTTACCCTTGCTGATCCCTCTGCCTGGAATGCTCTTTCCCCATATATCTTGCTTGTTCCCTCGGTTCCTTTATGTTGTTACTTAACTGTGGCCTTCTCAGTGAGACCTTCTCTGACCTCCTTATCTAAATTTATAACTGCTCCCACATCCCTTATTTCCTCCCTTGCTTTAATTATTTAGCACTTATCACGATCTAATTTACTACATATTAGACTGATTTATTTGTTTATTGTCTGTCTCTCCCACTAGAATGTAAGTTCCATGAGGGCAGTGATTTTTCCACACAGTTGTACCCTCAGTACCTAATAGAGCACCTATCACATCATAGGTTTTTGATAAAATATTTATTGAATGAAGTTCAACAGGTGATAACCATAAATTATCTTACGTATTTGAGACTGTAAATACACTCTATGCCAACTAACTGATTTGTTTGTTCTTCCTTTGGTACCAAATTGCTTCAATTACTGCAATTTTTTATGGTTGATATATGCTCTCACACTTCTGACTTGTGTACTTGCTGTTCCTTCTGCCTGGAATGAGTTTTCCCCTCCTTGGTCTATGTGGGGAATTGGTGCTTACTCTTGAAGTCTCTGCTCAAGCGCCACATTTTTGTGAAAATTTCTGCTTCTGCAAGGCTGGATTAGATGACCCTCCTCTATTCTCTCATAGTCTTTCTACCACTGTAATTATCACCCTGTGACTTGGTCATCTATTTACACATCTGCCTCCCTTGGTAAACTGTAAGGACCCCGAGGGACAAGGACTTGATGATGGTATCCCTAGTACCTAGCAGTGTGCTGAAATTCAGTAGGAGTAGCTGTAATCAGACAGAGCTGAATTTAAATCCAATGTGCCAGTTTATAGCTGTGTGATCTTGGGCAACTTGCTTAACCTTGCTGAGTCCCAATTTCATATCCTGTAATACAGGCATCATGATACTCACCACATGGTGTCGTGATGAGAATGCAATAAAATAACTCTGTATGCATAAACAGCTGTAACAAAGATGTAGACTTCTCATTATCCCACTTGCTCCTTATGAGGGAAGTAGGACAAGTATTATGAGCTCCATTTTTTCAGAGACCCTGAGAAGTGAAAGTGAATTTTCCAAGGTTGCAGGATAAGTAAGTAGCAGATCCAGGATCCCAATATGAATCTTTCCGATTGGAAGCTTGCTGTCTGTGTGGGAAGTAAGAAGGTTATGGACTCCAGGGTTCCTAGCTCATAAGCCAGCATGGGGGTATGATGTGCTGCCCTCAGAGAAGACTGACACATCCTTGGCAGCATTCTCTACCCCAAGGAGGAAAATGGAGAGTGGTCTCCTTTTGTCCCTATGTCTGCTTTAGCCGAGGTGTTCTTGGCTATCTTCTTAATCATGGATCAGAAGACCATTTCCTACTGTCTGAAATAGAAGGGGGTAGATATGTAAGAGTTTTCTTCTGTGAGGGGAAGCTAAAGGTTGGGCCTGCTCTGGGGGGAATTCTGAGAAGGAAGGAAAGCATAGGAACTACTATATGTAGTGTCTACTATTTGTCAGCTACTTTTTCATATGTCCATTCATTCAGGTAGTAAACACTTGCTATGCACCTACTATTTGTCAGGTGCTATACTGGATGCTGGGAGTGTAGTGGTAATGAAACTGGAGGGGGAGGACACAGATGGCAAACTGGTAATAACTATAAAGAACACATAGTCTTCTCATTTTATGGATGAGGAAACTTGGTCTCAGAGAGGGAATATGAATTGGCCACAAAACACAGCTAGTGCTGGGATCCAAAATGTGAATTTGTCTAACTTTAAACCTGGTACTCTTTCCACTATACCACCTACGTCCCTGAACCACTGCCTCCAAATCATTTCCTTCACCTACCTGTCTTAGTGCTCAAAATGACACCATTAGAGAGGTACACTTATGGGGTAACAGTTACATCCAAGAATTCTCTATCAACATCAGGATAGCATATCTGGGAACCTGAGAATGTATAGGCAGCTATTAATGTATCTCAGTTTATGAGCTTTAATATAGCAGTTACCTAGCAAAAAGCAGAGAAGAGTGGGTACAATTTAGTGAGTTCAGATGGAGGACAAAGGTAGGAGAAGGAAAAGTATAGTAGCTAGGATGAAGGCTCAATGTATTAAAAGTAAATATGGATTGGTGTTTTTATGACCTTGGCAGGATAAGACAGAAATAACAAAAGGAATATTGAAAAAAGTTGATGACATAAAAAATAAAAAAAAATTTTATGTTGCAGAAATTAAAATCAGAAGACAAAGGACAAACTAGGGACAAACTTGCAAGATATTCAACATAAAAGGGGCTGCCATCCTTAAAATATAAGGAAATTCTATAAATCAATAATTAAAAGAGAGCACCTCAGGAAAAACTGAACAAAGGATATGAATAAATAATTTATGAAAGAAGAAATATAAATGACTAACTTAACATGTAAAGATGCTCAACATCATTAGTAATTAAATAAATGAAAATAAAGATGAAGGGGATTGTTTTTTATTTGGTGTAGCATATTGGCAAAGATTAAAATGACTGATACCAAGTGTTGGTAAGAATGTCAAGATAGAAGTATCATGGAAATGGAAGTTAGAACATTTTCTCTGAGGATTGTTTGGTGATATGTATCAAAATTTAAAATTTGCTTACCCTTTGACTGAGGAATAAATGTGGACCAGTGTATAGAGATACATGCACAAGATTATCACAAGATCATCACAATGTTGTTTGATAGTACAAAATTGAAAACCATCCAAGTGATGAGCACTGGGTGTTATACCCAACTAATGAATCATTGAACATCATACCAAACACTTAAGATGTACTCTACGTTGGCTAATTGAATTTAAATTAAAAAAGAAAACAATCCAAGTGTCCTTTGATAGCAGAATGATTAAATAAGCTATGGTTCAATCATGTAATGAAACCATTAAAACGGTGAAATAGACTCATATTAGTTGACATAAAAAGATGTCTATGAAATCCTGTTGAGTGAAAAAGCAGATTATAAATCAGCATGTAGAGAGTGTAAATTATGGTGTGTGCATGTGGGTGTGTGATATCTTGGACTACATTAATAGAAATACCATTTCTAGAAAAAGTTCATCTCTATGTTAGGCAGAGTCCAGGTCCAATTTTAGGCATGGCATGTTAATAGGCACAAAGACAAATTGGAGTCTGTCCAGAGGGAAGTGAGTAGGCTAAGAGGAAGTGGACCTAACTCAGGGAAATAGTTGAAGGAGCTGGAGCCAGAGAGTAAAAATTCCAGGGAAACCAATTTTGGCTTAAATAAAAGAAACTCTTTGAATGTCCTGGCTTTCTTGTGATTGAGTAAGCTGTCCAGCTAAGGATTGGAGTGAGCTTATCACCAAGGGTGGTGTGTTAGGGGAGGGTCAGGTAGTCAGTTAGGTGGCCTCCAAGTCACTTTTCTTCTAGTTTTTGAGAGTCTCAGACTTGACAAATGCTGTGGGCTTACACTGCCTGCCTGGGGCTGACGGGGAAGGCAAGGGCAGGGGACCCTGAGAATAGAGCCCAGTGGGACGTGTAGTGAATTAGAGCCAAAACCAGTCATCCTGGCTTCCCAGTCAGACCCTTGGAGAGATCTCTCTTTCCCTTGCCTGACCTCCTGCCCCACCAGTCCCTCCCTTCTCTCACAACATCTGACCTGTGAGAACTGCAGAGCTTCCACATCTTTTTCTGCATCAGGGTCAGAATTTAAATTAGCTCCATTATTAATTAGGCTGCTGGGTAGGAGGTTACCTAGGTAGTATGATTCTAGGGCTACTAGGTTAATCCCCCTGTTTTTTTATTTTAATTTTTTTATTACTATATGTTAGTCACCATACAGTACATCATTAGTTTTTAACGTAGTGTTCCATGATTCATTGTTTGTGTATAACACCCAGTGCTGTGTGTAATACATGCCCTCCTTAATACCCATCACCGGGCTAGCCCATCCCCCCACCCCCTCCCCTCTGAAGCCCTCAGTTTGTTTCCCAGAGTCCACAGTCTCTCATGGTTCATCTCCCTCTCTGTTTTCCCTCCCTCTTCATTTTCCCCTTCCTTCTCCTAACAATCCCCTGTTTAAAGAGACCTCCCAATGTCTGATTTTTCACCATTAGTGCTTTGTCCTTTGAAGCTTGAATGCTTTCCAAAGTCCCTTTGCAAAAATGCCAATAATTCCAGGAAGGGGATCACCTTAAGCTGCCAGGAAAAGGGGAGGGGTGGGGAAGGGCTTCTGCATTCTGCAGAAGGCCTCTTTTGAGTGTCTAGAGGAAGTTTTGTATGCTGGAAGGCTATGCAAGGCAGAAGAGGGGAGGAGGCTTTTGGGGGAGGAATCTTTCTATCCAGAGGCCCAACCTATTCTGTGTTTATTTTTTATTTTTTTAATAATGATTTTTTATTATGTTAAGTTAGTCACCATACAGTACATCCCAAGTTTTTGATGTAAAGTTCCATGATTCATTACTTGCATATAACACCCAGTGCACCATGCAAGACATGCCCTCCCTAATACCCATCACCAGCCTATCCCAATCCCCCACACCCCTCCCCTCTAAAGCCCTCAGTTTGTTTCCCAGAGTCCATAGTCTCTTGGTTCAGTCCCCCTTCTGTTTACCCCCTCTTCCTTCTTCCTTTTCTTCTCCTACCGATCTTCCTACTTCTTATGCTCCATAAATGAGTGAAACCATATGATAATTGTCTTTCTCTGCTTGACTTATTTCGCTTAGCATTATCTCCTCCAGTCCCGTCCAAGTTGCTGCAAATGTTGTGTAATCGTTCTTTCTGATGGCTGAGTAATATTCCATTGTATATATGGACCACATCTTCTTAATCCAGTCATCTGTTGAAGGGCATCTCGGCTCCTTCCACAATTTCGCTATTGTGGACAATGCTTCTGTGAACATTGGGGTGCATATGGCCCTTCTCTTCATTGTCTGTATCTTTGGGGTAAATACCCAGTAGTGCTATTCTGTGTTTAAAGCTTAGAACAGCTAGACTCAGTAGTTCTAGGCCTGGCTGCACATTAGAATCACATGGAGAGCTTTTGAAAATACTGGTGAACAGACTTCACTCAAGCCAGAAGATTTGATTTAATTGGTCTAGTGTGGGGTCCAGGCATTGCAATTTTTGCAAATCTCCCCAAGTGATTCTAATGTGCAGCCAGAGCTGTGAACCACTAAGCCAAGAGAAGCCCAGTCAGATGTAATCCAGATTGAGGGAGAACAAACAGGGCTAGATTGACTTCCTGGTCCTCACTAGGGCAGGACCATGGGGAAGGGATGGTACTACTCCACTGCTCCCCAGCTATATCTGCTTGCCTGGAGGGTGATTAGGAGCAGGAGGGCTGGTTACTTATAAAGATGACCAAATTTTCTGGTTTGCCTGGGAGTTTTCTGGTTTTACAACTGAAAGTCCTTCATCCCTAGTAGACTTGAAATGTTGGTTACCTTACACAGGGTAACTGCAAGTGTTTAAACCAGAAGTAATTTGAGCACTTGTTGGGACAACCACTTCTTTCTCTTCCTCAATTTTCTCTTCTGAAGAACACCAACAGCCTTTAAAGGCTTGTTCTACCTCTCTCACTGGCTGCTATAAAATGGAATAATGTAGGTGAAAGGGCTCAGTGATATGTAAAGCAATGCATACAATAGTGGATAGAATGTTATAAATAATAAGCAGTACCTGTCAGGCTGGAAAGGTTGGGCAAGATTCTTGCCAGTTAAATCTGTAATGCGCACTGTAGTGGTGGGATGGCTCTCATTTATCCTTTTCTTTTCTCCTATGGGTTCATTTATCTCTTCCTCCACATTTAAAAAATTCTAGGATATCAGAGATGGAATTGACCGCTGACACCTTTCAGTCCTATTCCATCATCAAATGGAGAGATGGAGTCCTAGAGAGGGAAAATAAGTGATAATACAGGTAACAAGATAATGCAGTTCATCAGTGGCAGATCTGAGACTCAAACTCAGCATACCTTGATGTGCCCAGCTCCTTCATTTCAGAGTCACAAAACATTGTCAAACCATCTCCTTGATTCCCATAAACACATATGTCCTTTTTAAGGGCATCATATTTTATTTCTCCTGCAAACACTGAGTTCAAAGAGAAAAGGAAACTCAAGGAACTGTGGGGGCTTAGGGCAGGGTAACAAAATTCAGTCTGAGAAAGTGGCTACAGTCAGGGAGGACCGCTCAGATAAGGTCAACTGAGACGAAAAAAAATTACTAGTTTTTCAGACAAACAGAACAGAGGGGGGAGCGGGAAGCCAGCAGGGGAAAGGCAGTTTAGGTAACGGGAACGGCATGCCCAATGGCCCAAAGGAGTCAGAAAATATGGTTTTTCTTTTCTTTTTTTTTTTAAGATTTTATTTATTTATTTGACAGAGAGAGACAGCCAGCGAGAGAGGGAACACAAGCAGGGGGAGTGGGAGAGGAGAGAGGAAGAAGCAGGCTCCCAGCAGAAGAGCCTGACATGGGGCCCGATCCCAGAACTCTGGGATCACGCCCTGAGCCGAAGGCAGACGCTCAACGACTGAGCCACCCAGGTGCCCCAGAAAATATGGTTTTTCAGTTCACTCCCATTGTTGTATGACTGCAGAGATGGGTGATGGTTAGCTGGACAGATGAGGCTAGTCATATATGCCTTGCTAAGGAGTTTGAACTTTAGTTTGTAAGTGTCAATACACCAGAAGGTTTTCAAAGCTTGTGTCAGATATTTAACTCTCTTGAACCTCTTGTAACTCCAGGGCAAATACAGAGGGATTAATAAAAACAGTGTGAAAGTTAGTTATCTTGAATCTCTGAACAAGATTAACACTTTCCTGGCCCAAGCTGCCAGTAATGGAACTGAAGCTTAAACCTGACTGACTCATTTCTGTGATACTGGGCTGGGAGGAGACTCAGCTCCTGTGTGGAGGTTCAGCCCCACCCTCCTGTGTAGGCTGAGCCAGGAAGAATCTGGGCCCAGGCTGGCAGACCTTCAGGTTGTCCCTTCCATAGTATGTTTTCTAGGTTGCTCTAGGGTCAGGGGCCCAGATCCTCTGGTCCCTCTACCCTTGGCAGCTACTGCCCCCTGGCAATGTGTCCTCCAGGATCTTTACTCTGGTCCTTAATCTCATCTGTATTAGAGGAGTTTTCCCCATCTGTCTTCTGGGCTTCATGTAATGACCCTTCCTACTCTCAGGTCACTATAGCATGGGGTTCTCTCTTTCTTTCTCCTCTACAGAGTTTATCTAAAGCATGTTCATTTAGCTGACAGTCTAATGGGGAAGGCAGATAATAATAATTAGAGGACAGTGGGAGGGTTTGGTATCCAAAGCATAGTGGGAGCACAGAGAAGGAAGGGAGTTTCTGTGGGTGGTGGAGCAGCTTCCCAGAGAAAATGAAATTTGGCTTGGGTTATCAAGGGTGAATAGGAGTTGGTCAAGTGGAGAAGGATTATAAAACTGAGGGAACAGTAGGATCGAAGGAACAGAGCTTTGAACCTACCTGGGGATGATTAAGTGTGGTTCCAACAGAGAGGTAATGCATGGTAGAATAAGGGAGAGTAGGGAATGGGGGAGAAAATGCTTAGATGAGACAGCTCAACCACTCCTGGGCATCTCCATCTGGGTGGTTTATGCGTAACTTAAACTCACCATGCCCCAAAACTTCTTTTCCTCGCCCCACAAACTGGTCCTTTTTTAGGACTTTTAATCACAGAGTCTTAACAATTCTACCTCTTTAATCTCTAATTTATCTGCTTTTCTCAATTCCTAATACTACCATCTTAGTCATAACTGAGGAGTACTGTCTATTCTTTCCCTATAATGAAAACTGTGTAACTGATCACGTCTCCCTTTCCATATGGACTTCAAGATGCTCAGAGCCAAATTCACAGTTCAGCCGTGTGAGCCCTAGTGGCTTCCATATCTGTGTTTTATTCTTACTAATTTCTCCTTCTCTCTCACCATCGTCAACAGGGTTCCTGAATTTTGACTTCCTAATTCTGACATCTGTCATTTTAAAAAAATTTATTTATTCATTTTTATAATTTTATTGCTTTTCTGTGGTAAGTTGCCTCAGATCATCTGTGGAATGAGTTCAGAGATGGATAAATTGAGAAATGGTTAGCTCACAAGAGAGAAAATAGTTCAGATCCTCATTATTTTTGCCTAAACGATTACAATGGCTTCCAAACTGAGTTCTATGTCCCGCACTCTATCTCATCCCCTCTAGTTGGTCTTCTTCTGTTCAGCAGTGTTATCCTTTCTAAAAGCAAAACCTCAAGTCACTCCCCTGCTTTGAAAGCATCAGCAGTTTCTCACTGTCCTGAGGATGACATTAAAGACCCTTAGTATGAGGTGCGAAGCCCTTTGCAAACTTACCACCTCTCATTTATTTCTACTTCTTGAGTACCAAGTATACTATATGCCAAACACTGTGTTATGCACTGGCACTCAATAGTGATAAAAAAAATAGACACTCTTCCTGCTCTCATAGAACTTAGAGTCTACTTAGGGAGACAGGAATTACTCAACTCAAGACTCAAATAAATGTATTCTTACAAATTGTGGTTATCTGGAGGAAGACTGACTAGTTCTCTGAGGACATATGGCAGGGAGCCTTACTAAGTTTTAGAAAGTTCCGTAAGAAGTAACATTTTATCTAATGAAAGCACTGGGTTGGTGCTAACTAGGCAAATTGTGGGAGTGGAGAAGCGTGTGCCCCCTGCGGAATAAATAGCATAAAAAGATCTTTGTAGGGGTGGATTAGAGAAAGAATGATACATTTTAGAAACAGAAAGAAGGCCAGTGTGTCTGGGATCTAAATAGCAACAAGGAGTGTTGGTTGAGAGGTTAAAGAGGTAGGCAGGAGCCAGGCCACAAAGAGCTTTTAAAGACCATGACAAAGATTCTGTTCTTCATCTTAAGAGCAAAGAGAAGAAGCCATTGAAGGCTTTTAAGCTGGGGAGTGACATGATCAGATTTTAATATTGAAAAGATTCCTGTGACTGCTTTGTGGAGAATAGATAGGATGAGAGCCAGAAAGGATGTGGAGAGATGAGTTAGGAACCTGCTGCAGCTATCCATTCAACTTGGCTGGGACCAGGGTAGCAACAGTGGTGATGGAAAGAAGTGGGCAGATTTGAAAACTAGTTAGGAGGTCCATTGATAGGACTTGGCAATGGACTAAAATGGCAGAGGATAAGGAAGAAGGAGATGCTAAGGATGACTCTTAGGTTTTTGAAGAAGAGGTTCAATAGGGAAGATTGGAAGGGGTTTTGGAAATGTTAAATTGGAGGTGTCTGTGAGGTAGAACCTCTTTGTCATATGACCTAGTGCTTCAGCCTCATCCAGATGGAACTTGCAGATCTCTAAGTTTCTGATATCTTCTGCTCCCTTGACTTTGTAGATTCTGTTCCTTCTATATGATGCAACACTTTCCTTACTCCTCCCCTCCATTCCCACTTTCCAGGAGGAAGGAGTAGCTCAAGGAAAGTCTGTATGACTTTGCATGGTGTGTGTGTGTGTGTGCTAATACAAATGAATGAGTATAGTAGTTAAAAGTGTGGGTCCTGTGTAAGAGCATCTGGGCTCATATACTGTCATCTTCAGGTGCCAATGACCTTGAGCAAGTTACTTAATCTCTCTCAGCTTCAGCTTCCTCATCTATAAAATGGAGATAATAATACCCATGATTTGAGGCTGTGAGGATTAGATGAGATAAGAATTCATATCAAGTAATTAAGTGCTTGACACATAATAAGCACTCAATAAATATTAACTGTAGTTATTGTATTGAGTGTTTGTAGTGGTAGGGTGGGGAACAGATGTAGACAATGAAGACACCAGCCTGACTAGAGATATCCAGCTGCATTTAAAAAGAGAGACGCATAAATGATCTATATTCTAGAAATTACAAATCACTCTTGAAAGACATTGAAGAAGACACAAACAGATGGAAAAATATTCCATGCTCATGGATCGGAAGAATTAACATAGTTAAAATGTCCATGCTACCCAGAGCAATCTACACTTTCAATGCTATCCCGATCAAAATACCAATGACATTTTTCAAAGAACTGGAACAAACAGCCCTTAAATTTGTGTGTAACCAGAAAAGGACACGAATCACCAAGGAAGTGTTGAAAAGGAAAAACAAAGCTGGGGGCATCACAATGCCGGATTTCAAGTTGTACTACAAAGCTGTGATCACAAAGACAGCATAGTACTGGCACAAAAACAGACACATAGACCAACGGAACAGAAGAGAGAACCCAGAAATGGACCCTCGGCTCTTTGGGCAACTAATCTTTGATAAAGCAGGAAAAAACATTCAGTGGAAAAAAGACAGTCTCTTCAATAAATGGTGCTGGGAACATTGGACAGTTACATGCAAAAGAATGAAACTTGACCACTCTCTCACACCATACACAAATATAAACTCCCAGTGGATGAAAGACCTCGATGTGAGACAAGAATCCATCAAAATCCTAGAGGAGAGCATAGGCAGCAACCTCTACGACATCTGCCACAGCAACCTTTTTCATGACACATCTCCAAAGGCAAGAGAAACAAAAGATAAAATGAACTTGTGGACTTCATCAAGATAAAAAAACTTCTGCACAGCCAAAGAAACAGTCCAAAAAAACTAAGAGGCAGACCACGGAACGGGAGAATATATTTGCAAATGACACTAGAGATAAGAGACTGGTATCCAAGATCTACAAAGAACTTCTCAAACTCAGTACATGAAAAGCAAATGAACAAATCATAAAATGGGCAGAAGATATGAACAGACACTTTTCCAATGAAGACATACAAATGGCTAACAGACACATGAAAAAATGTTCAAAATCATTAGCCATCAAGGAAATTCAAATCAAAACCACACTGAGATACCACCTTACGCCAGTTAGAATGGCAAAAATTGACAAGGCAAGAAACAACAATTGTTGGAGAGGATGTGGAGGAAGGGGATCCCTCCTACATTGTTGGTGGGAATGCAAGTTGGTACAGCCACTCTGGAAAACAGTGTGGAGGTCCCTAAAAGTTAAAAATTGAGCTACCCTATGACCCAGCCATTGCACTACTGGGTATTTACCCCAAAGATACAGACGTAGTGAAGAGAAGGGCCATATGCACCCCAATGCTCATAGCAGCATTGTCCACAATATCTAAATCGTGGAAGGAGCCGAGATGCCCTTCAACAGATGACTGGATTAAGAAGATGTGGTCCATATATACAATAGAATATTACTCAGCTATTAAAAAGAATGATTTCTCAACATTTGCTGCAACATGGATTGCACTGGAGGAGATAATGCTAAGTGAAATAAATCAAGCAGAGAAAAACAATTATCATATGGTTTCTCTCATCTATGGAACACAAGAACTAGGAAGATCGGTAGGAGAAGAAAAGGATAAAGAAAGGGGGGGTAATCAGAAGGGGGAATGAAGCATGAGAGACTATGGACTCTGAGAAACAAACTGAGGGCTTCAGAGGGGAGGAGCGTGGGGGAATGGGATAGGCTGGTGATGGGTAGTAAGGAGGGCATGTATTGCATCGTGCACTGGGTGTTGTACCCAACTAATGAATCATTGAACTTTACATCAGAAACCAGGGATGTACTGTATGGCGACTAACATGATATAATAAAAAATATTATAATAAAAAAATAAAAAGAGAGATGAATAAAAAACTAATGAAGTACTGTATGGTGACTAACATAACATAATAAAAAAAAAGAGAGAGATGGAGATAGAGAGATGAAGCTGGAAATGAAAGGTGGAGCTTGGATGTGAATGGAGAGAGAGTGCCAAAAATCACTGTCCATGAGTCATCAAGTGAGCACTCAAACCTAGGCTGGGATGCCAAATCATGTGACCTTTCTACTCTACTTACTGCTGACTTTCACCAGGAGAAAAACGGGAAAAAAAAAGTTGCTAAAAGGCAAGGTGCATCACCTCAGCAAGGAAAAGGTAGAATGCTCAGGATGTAGTCCAAAAGAAGAGATAAGATAGTTCCAGTGTATGAGACATTGTGTGTAAGGAAGTGGTGATTCTAATTCTAGCTCTTATACTCACTAGCTTGTGTGACCTTGGGGAGGGCTCATACTTTCTCTGAGCCTTTTCATAGTAGGGCTAGGAATCTCTACCTTGAGAAAGCAAGGAGTAATAGAGATAATAAGACATAACGTGTGAAAAAACAGATCATCACCACCACTGCAAATAACATATGAGCAACTCCTATCATGGCACATAGCAGGTGCTCCAGAAAAGGTTCTTGGTTGAAAATCAGCATCTGTATATATGAAAGTATGAAAAAGAACATCTGTCATTATAATCTAATGAAGAGTGTAATAATTTTCTGATTACCGTAATAAATCACCACACATTTAGTGTCTTAAAGCAACACTAATTTATTTTCTTAAAATTATGGAGGTCGGAAGTCTAAAACGGGTTAGCAGGGCTGCATTCCTTCTGGAGACCAGGGGAACATTCATTTCCTTCCCTTTTCCAGTTTCTTGAGACTTCCTGCATTCCTTGGCTGTAGATAATCTCCATCTCAAGGTCAGCTGATTAGCAACCTTAATTCCATCTGCAATCTTGACTCCTGTTTGTTATGTAATATAACACATCCATTGGTCTGGGAATTAGGATGTGGACATCTCTGGTGGGACCATTATTCTGTTAGTCTGCCTACTATAAGAAGGTAGATATTAAACAAGTAAATACATAGATAAAATACATTATTGCAATCTACAGTTAATGCTGTGAAGAAGACAAGTCTCTGAGATTGAGAATAAAGGTGTGTTTTTTTTTTCTGGGAGGAGGGTAGAAGACATTCTATTTTAGAAAGAATGGTTAAGGAAAGGAATTATATTTAAGCTGAGACCTAAAGGAAGGGAAGGAGCCAGCCATTCAAATAACCAGAGGAAGAGTGTCCCAGGAAGAGTGTACCAGTCAGAAGGAACAGCATCTGTAGAGACCCTAGAATAGGAAAAGTATGACACTGAACAGGAAGTAGAAGTATCCCATGTCCAGCCTTGCATAGGGACTGGGAAAATTCAGGTAGGAGCAGAACACCTTGTAGAAGTAAAGGAGATGATAAATGAGTAAATGTAATGAGGTAAAGTGATTTCATTACCTCCATCTCCATATAATCTATGAAGTCAGAGACTTTAGGGATAAGAAGCAGCCCCCCCTAGACCAGCAGGCAACCCCATGACCCTTGGGGTATACTGTGCTGATCCGGCTCCCTAGAAAATGGAAATGGCCAGAGTGTGGAGCACCAGAGGGCCAGTACACCTGCAGCTCTCGGACACAGCCAGTCAGTGGGTGGATCCAGACAGAGGCTTTTGCCCAGGAAACCAGGATGATCTCATCTCCATGACAAACACCATCAATCAGGAAAGCCTGGAGCTGTGGCAAGTTTCTGGGAGATGAGAAGAAAATGCAAGCCATACTTTTGACATTAGAAGCTTTTGTTGCAGATGTGGAACTCATGTCGCAAGAGGAACAAGATTTCTCCAGTTTCCAGATCAGTTGCTGGACAAAAGAAGCCCACATTTCTCCTGGGTCTCAGATCCTGCCCTGAGCCATGGTAGATAGCCTGTCTGGGTTTGCTCTTAGCAGAGAGATCCAAAAGCCAGCCTCTGTATTTCTTTTTCTTCCCTGAGAATAATTCAGCTTCTGTTTTTAGGAGATATCGCCAAGCAATAGAACTATAGGACCTTTTGTTTTTTAACTAACTTGCTTGATCTTTATTGTTTTTGAGTCTGGAGACCCAGCAGAAGAACACTAGCCTGGGAATCATGAGAGCTAGGTTTTTCCTAGAGCAATTTCATCTGCTCCTCTTGGCCTTAGTTTCCTTACATATAAAATGGGACGTGTAACCTAGATGATGGGTGAAAGTGTGATATTCTAGGATTCTGATTTCTGTTTACATCCTTTCACAAGGTGGGGTTAGACAATGATGAAAGAGTACGTTAGCTCTAAGATTCAGTGTTTACAGGGCTTTCTTTCTGGGCTCTCTTTCTTCTCCTAAATGTTCTGACACAGAAAAATTAGCTGGATATCTTTGAGCCCAGTCATCTGGCAGCACATTTGAGGTTTTGTTGATCTGAGGAAAGTAGAGTCAGATCATTCAGCCTCTAATCTCAAAGCCTTGGAGAAGGGGGTGCTGAGGGGTTGGGTGTGAGAGGAAGTGGAGAACAGCTCCTCCTCTTCCCCCGAGGCATTACACCTGCCAGCAACGTATCCTCTGGAGCCACTGGAGAGGTCCAGGAACACATGATGTATTTGGTTCTGAGGGACATGTCAAACTTGGTGGAAAGCCCTTCCTTTTCCTCACTGAGACATAGCTGCATATGGGCTCTCATCTTCATGTACACACATTGTTGGGTTGAACATAAGCAAAGTGCTTTTGAGGGAGTGAGAAGAAGAGGAAGGGCTCTCAAAACGTATTTTGAGACCTGTATTTCTCAGATAAAAGAATGTTAGAATGTTTTCTGGTCTATGACTAGGGGTAAGTAATGAGAAAAAGAGTCATATAGACAATACACATATGACCAAACAGGTACATCTAAACCCAGGAGCACCCTGGAACCTATGTTTCCACCCACATAGCTATGGTCATCCTTTTTCCATATGTAAGCACTTTATGGTTTGCAAAAATGCTTCTCATGTTCAACCTTATATATCCTTTTGACAACAATTCTGGAAGGTATCAGTGATTATTACCTCAGTTTTTACAGATGAGAAAACTGAGGCTTGGGGCTAATCAATTTATTTGCATTAATTTTTTTTGACCAATAAATGACAAAACAGAGGCTAAAAACAGGTCTTCTGGTTCCAAATGCAGTGTTCTTTATATTATCTTATGCTGCATTCTAAGTGACACTTCCTTTCCCTCATGCATATACAAAAAAAAAAAAGTCATGCAGATATCCAGCTGCATACACACACACACACACACACACACACACACACACACACACCCGAATCAACCATGTACAACTCTAGCCATTAGCAGAAGGCATTGAGCAGTGCTCTTTTGGAGGCCTCAGTAATTGGGGAGGAGTCTGCTCAAACCTTTGAGGCATCCTCCCTCTGTTCCTTGTCCATTTACCTATGCTGTTTCAGAGCATTAGAAATAGTTTCAATTGACCTTGCTAAGATGAAGCCTTTGATTTTCATACCTCAACACTTAGGATATGAGGAGTGGTAGAAAGAGCACATTATTTCCATAATGTTTCTTGTCTGTCTCTTGCATTAGGCTGGGAGCTCTGTGAGAGTAGTGGCTTCTATAGGTCTATATCCCTGGGGCCTAGTGCAGTGCACTGTGTATAGTAAGCATATATGAACACATTTTCTGAATGAATAAAATGAATGGTTGGATGAATAATAAAGTCAAATGGCTTAGTTTCAGATTCTTGTAGTATGATCATGGCCAAGTGACCTCACTTTTTTGAGCCTCGGTTACCTTATCTGTCAAATAAGGATTGATACCTATTCTGTCTAACTAAGATGTTCTTAGGAATGAAATAGATAATGATTTGAAAATGGATTTGTTTTCACCTGAGGGTTTTTACATTTTGGTTTCATAGATTCTTTTTTTTAAATGTTTTTTTTTATTATATTATGTTAGTCACCATACAGTACATCCCTGGTTTTTTATGTAAAGTTCGATGATTCATGGGGCGCCTGGGTGGCACAGCGGTTAAGCGTCTGCCTTCGGCTCAGGGCGTGATCCCGGAGTTATGGGATTGAGCCCCACATCAGGCTCCTTTGCTATGAGCCTGCTTCTTCCTCTCCCACTCCCCCTGCTTGTGTTCCCTCTCTTGCTGGCTGTCTCTATCTCTGTCAAATAAATAAATAATAAAATCTTTAAAAAAAAAAAGTTCAATGATTCATTAGTTGCGTATAACACCCAGTGCACCATGCAATACGTGCCCTCTTTACTACCCATCACCAGCCTATCCCATTCCCCCATCCCCCTCCCCTCTGAAGCCCTCAGTTTGTTTCTCAGAGTCCATAGTCTCTCATAGATTCTTAAGAGTATAGGAATCTCCTCTTCAACGTCCCAGAGTGTGGGCTCCTCCAATCTTTGCTCACACATCTCCAATTATGACTTCAGTACTTTTTATTGAGGGAGAGGGGGGAACAGAGGGAGAGGGAAAGAGAGAATCTTAAGCAGGCTACACGCCCAGCACTGTGGGGCTCAATCTCATAACCCTGAGATCATGACCTAAGTCAAAATCAAGAGTCAGACTCAACCGACTGAGCCACCCCATGACAGGCGCCCCATGACTTCAGTATTTATTCAGTGACTCTCCAGTTTTAGACAGATATGATAAGAACCTTCTTCCTTGCATCTCATTTTAGCTTTCTTTTAGCTCTGTCCTTTGAGGCCATATAGAGCCCATCTGTTAACCTTTCTTAAGGTGACCATTCTGAAGTCCAAACACATAGACAACATCCTCCTGAATCTTTTCAAAGTCAAACCATCTCAGATCCTCCAACTGTTTCTCCTGTATCCTGGGTCCCAGGCCCTCCCCAACTAGCTCACTCTCCCATTGATATACCCCAATGTGTGTGTCTCCCCTTAAAGTGGCAAGACCACAGTATCATACAGTTCTTCAAATGGGGTCTGACTAGGGAAGAAGACAAAACTGTCCTTTCCTCCTGGATTTTAGTCTTCTAGGCTTGAATTAACTTTCCTGGAAACCAGAGCTCACTGCTTAACATTTATGAAGTTTATAATCAAGTAAAACATCAGAGCTCTTTTTTTAAAATTATTTTATTTCATTTTTTCTTTTTTATTTCATTTTATTTGCAGTGTTATATTAGTTTCAGGTGTATAATATAGTGATTCAACAATTCCATACATAACTTCAGAAGCCTTTTTACCCATGCTGCTGCTAAAACACATCTTCTCCATCTTTTCCTCATGACATTAACTCTTCGGACTCTAGCACAAACATTACATTTGTTCTACTTTTAAGTTTTACTGTTATTTGGGCTTGTCACAAACTTTTTGGATCCTAACTCTATTGCCCAACTTATCTACATTCTTTCCTAGATTATTCTTTTTATTCTCCTTTATTCTCTTCTTTCCCCCTCTCTTCTTCTTCCTCCTCCTATTCATCCTTCTTCTTCTTCTTTTTTTTTCCTACCATTTTATATAATTACAAAAGTAATTCAGGCTCACTGAAAAAATTAAATAATATAGAAATATATACATTCAGAAGTGAAAATTCTCTCTTTACTCTTCTCTCTAATCCCAGTTCCCTTTCTGGAGATAACAACTGTTATGACTTGTTGTGCATATTTCTCCTTTTCTGGGGACTTGCATAAGTATAAGCACATGGACATTTTAATTCATAAATAGTATCATACTATTCATATTGTTCTGTAACTTCACAGTCATAGTAGTTCTTTTCATGGTAGTTCATGGTTTTAAAAGGTTGAACAGTATCATGTTGAACTGATATACCATACCGTATATTGTATATAATTAGTCCCCTAGTGATGGATATTTAGTTTGTTTCCCTTAATTATTATAGTATCACAATAAATGTTCTTGTTAATTCTTCTTTGTGAACAGTAGAATGTTTCCCTAAGGTAGACTGGTAGCAGGGCTGGCACACACACACACACACACACACACACACACACACACACACCACACAAAAGGCAGGAAAGAGAGAGAAGGAAGGGAGAGTGTTGTAAGTGGAGGGAGGAGTAATGAGACAGGAATAGGAAGCTCTATTCTATTAGTTTTGTCTCCTAACAGGAGAACTTAAGTCAGTATAAGGGGAAACTTGAGCCATTAGAGAATTTGGATGTAATACAACTCGATAGGCCTGCAGGGCTAGACATGAGAGTGGCAGAACCCTCTCTTCCCCGGGCCTAGCTGAGCAATTTGTCCTGAGCTCCAAATATATGTCTGGAAGTGTGTTGGGCTCCTTCTGCATGGAACACAAAATGTGACCCCTTCACAGGAGCAACTCTAGCCCAGTCTGAAATGGAGGAAAAGAAAAAAAAACAGCAGTTGACAAGACAAAGCAAGATGTGGGAGGGAAGCCAGGTGAGCACGGCGGACCTTGGGCACTACAGGAGCTGGGGAGAGGCAGAGAGTACAAGGAGGGCAGGAGAGATCAAGGGAAGGCTTTGTGCAGAGACGAGAGCGAGCACACTATACCGTGTACATGTAGTGGGAGTAGCCTGGCTCCAGGAGAAGGGCTGTGCTGGGGAGCTGTGGGAGGAAGAGAAGGCTACAAAGTTTACGTGTGTGTGTCGGGCAGGGGGGGGGTCACCTGACAACTCTAAGCACAGGTGATTGCTGTATTTCTGAAGATCACCATGGTGCACATGTGGAGCATGGCCACGTGGAGGAGGGCCAGGATAGGGCAGCCTGGAGGCAGGGAGACCAAAGAGCTGGTGAGGGTTGACCTAGGGCACTGACAATGGAGATGAGGGGGAGAGAAGCTGTGAAAGACAGAGAGCAGGGCTTGGTGACTGGATGGTAGGCGTTAGGCAGAGGGGAGTTAAAGATGATAACAGTGTGCACATGAAGGATGGTGCTAACAGCAAAACCAGCAACAGACATAGAGCCAATAGGGAGGAGAGTTCCTAAGGAGGAAGAGGGTGAACACCCTTTCCAGAGTCTCATATAAAACCAGGCATCTGGGGGAGTGGGCAAATAGCTTCCTTCTAGGCGTATTGAGTTGTGAACTGCATTTTGAGTTGTTCATGGAGGTCGTCATATGCTCAGCAGGCTATCTGGCCACATATGGTCTCTGGTCACGGCGGGGGGGGGGGGTAGGGCTGGGGGCTAGTGACTCTATTGGGACTCCCCTTCTGCAGGGCTAATTTCATATTCCAAGAGGACACTGGCTCAAATTGAATTAATATTGGCTGGCTGGGGGGAAGCTCTTGAAAAGTTTCTAGCCTTTTTGGAGGAAAAGCCAGAGAGAAGCTCTTCCCTCTCACTGTGGGCCATTAGTATGATTAATAATAAATATTCCCAGGCACTTTGATATTGGCAAGATGCTGTATCACCACTGTTTATTATTACCCACTCGCTACCTCAAGCTGTCTGGTGTGACCACTGAGGTGTAGGGGTGATAGGAATCTTAAAATGCATCTCTCTCCTCGGGTTTGTCTGGTCACTGGTCAGGTTGAGGAAAGAATGTGGACTTTGGACTCATAAAACCTGGTCCCAAATCCCTGTGCCACCATCAACAAACTGTGTGACTTTTGGATAAGTCACTTCACTCCTCAAAGCTTCAAACTCCTTGTTTCTACCTCTAAGTTTTCTTGCTAGATATTGAAATGTCCTCCTCACTGCTTGGCACACAATAGATGCCTCATTAATGGTATCTTCTCCACTTTCACCCAAACCCTAGCTTTTGCTTCCAAGAAGCTGATAGAAGACTGAGGATGCTTAAAAGCAGTATTTCTCTATTGCTGAAGTATACTGTACTCATAGCCATATTGTACAAGGAGGACCTATTTTCTTTGGGGAGATAGCAGTATATTCTTTTGCTTATTCTCTTGTTTGTGTAATGGTACAGCTAGCCTGGTGCTTGGCTACTGACCCAGAGGAAGGAATAGAGATAAAAGGCCTCAGAGTGTGTGGTCTCAAGCTAATGTTTGCTCTCATCTCTGACACATTTATCTTTAATGAACTGGGAAGGGGTTCCTGGGTTGTTCAGTTGGTTAAGCGTCAAACTCTTCATCTCAGCTTAGGTCTTGATCTCAGGATGGTGAGTTCAAGCCCCATGTTGGGCTCCATGCTGGGAGTCGAGCCTAGGAAAGAAAGAAAAGAAGAAAGAAAGAAAGAAAGAAAGAAAGAAAGAAAGAAAGAAAGAAAGAAAGAAAGAAAGAGAGAGAGAGAGAGAGAGAGAGAAAGAAAGAAGGAAGGAAGGAAGGAAGGAAGGAAGGAAGGAAGGAAGGAAGGAAGGAAGAAAGAAAGAAAAAGAAAGAAAGAAAGAAAGAAAGAAAGAAAGAAAGAAAGAAAGAAAGAAAGAAAGAAAGAAAGAAAAAGAAAGAAAGAAAAGAAAGAAAAACAAAAGAGAAAAAATGGGTAAGGGAGAAGAGCAACTTCAGAGGCTTAGTTAATTCCTTCCCTAAACATCAGCCACAAGCAATTGTGCTGAGGTGAAGCAGAAAAGATCTAATTTAGATGTAAAGAAGGACTTTCCAACAGTGATGAAAATGAAAAGCAGCCCTCAAAAAGTTCTAAGTGATGGGATCTTTCAACTGTTACCATCCAATAAATGGGAAGGCGAGGGTGCTTCTTTATCCAAAGTATCTCTAGGATTCAGTACTGCTCCCTAACCAGTTCCTCTCTGGTATTGTCTCTCCTGCACTATTATGTCCTCTGAAGGAAAAATACCATTTAGAATGTAGAAGCTTCTTTATTGCAGTGATTTTAAATCCTAGGGGTGGGAGGTGATTACAAGTCTAATCTCATTTCTCTCTTGAGTTGGGCATAGGCTTTCACATAAATCTGCATTACACAGTTCCTGATTTCAATTTCCTTGACTTTGATATCCAGACTTGCTGCTGCTCCAGATTAGCCCCAGACCGCCAGGAATTCTGAGCCTTTCCACTTGGATTCCACATCTGGCCCTAAAGCCCAGATCCTTTGCATCTCTTATCCCCTGATTCAGATGCCCCCAGCCTCCTTGGGACAGCTCTAGAATTTTTCTGTATCACCTTCTGCTCGTAACCGGCCCTCACCTACCTTTACTGGTTGAAAAATACTTGCCTACTCCTCCTTGAACCTTCTGAATTCAGATCTTCTGAAAATCCAAGTGTCTTTATACATTTTATTTCCCTCACTCAGGGTAGCCAATATATGTTAGCCCTATTCACATGTTTTCTCTCTACAAACAGTGACATAAACGTCATCATATCTAAACCTAAGCATGGGGATTACTCTGGCCACAGGAAGATTGAGCTAACTCTCATTTCACATGGGATCATTGTAGGGAGTGGGGTGGGGGGATACCAGAAGTTCTGGCCATATATGTATAAAGGGTTTTACAAAGAAGTAAGAAGCAATGGTGTGTTTCTCTGGCCATCTTGAAGAACAAGAGACCACCTCAGCTGCTTCCACTTTGTTCTGGAGATGGGGGGATAACTGAGATTGGTCCCTCCTAGCTAGAGAGTTTTAAATGTAACCTTCAAGCAATGTCCAGCTGTTTGACCATAATCACCATAACCACCTTCTGTCTGTGAAGTTGGAAGGGGGGACTATTTCCCTTGTTCTAGGTTTCAAAATTCTTGCTTGTATTATCTCAACAGTTTAACTGAATTCTTTGTCTTCTCTACTATCCCTGAATCAGTTCTTTACACTTATTGCCTGATCTTGGGTAAGTTCTTTACTCTTTCTGATCCTCAGTTTCCTCAACTTGAATGGGGGCTGAACTAAACAGTTTATGATAGCCTATGCTTTCTTCTTATTTCCCACCCTTCTCCTCCCCAAAGGGCAAACCTTATCTTTCTCTCTTGGTCCCTCTTTCCATCAACTTCCTTAGCTCCCCCACCCTCTGATCTCCCTTTCCCTATTTGGACTCCTGCGCCCCTTTTCCCTTTTAATAGTGTGTTCAGCTGCTTGACGCTCCCTAACTGGCTCTCTCTTGTGTGTTACAGGGGGTGTTGACATGGGACATGGGGAATGACACACAGGGGTTTCCACTCTCCAGAATGGATAATGAAAGTTGGAGTCTCCAATCAACTTCCCTTCCCCCTTTAAGCACTTATCCTAGTCTGAGGCTCTTGTGGGCTTTAGGAGAACATAAATGAGGGAATTGGTGAGTTCCTTGAACTTCTGAGAGTGAAGGGCCATGGTAATGTCAAGGTATGTGATTGGCTGCTCTTGCTATCCCTGCTGTTGAGGCTTTCTGGGGAGTGCTGCTCTTCCTTGGAGGGTCAACTTCTCAATTTAAGAAAATAGTTTGGGCAGGGAACATTTTTTTTCAGTTCTGTAATACATCTAAAGTAATTTTATTTTTAAAAATTTATTTTAAATTCCAGTATAGTTAAAATACAGTGTTATATTACTTTCAGATGTACAATATAGTGATTCAATAATTCCATACATCACCCCGTGCTCATCACAAGTGTACTTCTTAATTCCTATCACCTATTACACCCATCCTCCCCACCATACCTCCTCTCTGATAACCATCAGTTTGTTCTCTATAGCTAAGAGTCTGTTTCTTGGTTTGTCTCTTTCTATTTATTTTTACTTTGCTTGTTTTTTCCCCTTTGTTTCTTAAATTCCACATATGAGTGAAATCATACGGTATCTATCTTTCTCTGACTGACTTATTTCACTTAGCATTACACTCTCTAGATCTATCCATGTCATTGCAGATGGCAAGATTTCTTTCTTTTTTTTACGGCTGAATAATATTCCATTATGTATATATACCACATCTTCTTTAACCATTCATCTGTCAATGGACACTTGATCTGCTTCCATAATGTGGCTACTGTAAATAATGTTGCTATAAACATAGGGGTGCATGTATCCCTTTAAATTAGTGTATCTGTATTTTGGAGGTAAAAATACACAGAAGTACGACAATTACTAGATCATAAGGTAGTTCTAGTTAGAACTTTTTGAGGAACTTCCATATATTTTCAACAGTGGCTGCACATTGCATTCCTACCACCAGTGTAAGAAGTTTCCTTTTTCTCTATATCCTCCCCAACACTTGTTGTTTCTTGTGTTGTTGATTTTAGCCATTCTGACAGGTGTGAGGTGATATCTCCTTGTAGTTTTGATTTGCATTTCCCTGATAAGTTGAGCAGGGAACTTTGTTTACCCTAGCACACATCAATGAATCTTGACAGCAGTGACAGAAACCGAGGCACACTGATTTGTGCACATTGTTGAGTTGGGAAAGCAGAGGATCTGGAAATAGGACTGCTGATTCCTAAGCACAAATGCAAGGTCGGTCCTTATGCAACCCTACTAGACTCATCTATTGTTGAAGGGCTTCTACTGCCTTTCTCGTCCTTTTATAATGTCAGAGTGGGAAAGGACCTTGAAAGCCCAGGAATCCAGTCCTTTCTTGTTGCAAAAGGGGAAACTCAAGTTCAGAGAGGGGAAGGGACTTCCCAAGGTGACACAGTGGTCACAGAATGAGTTAATGGCAAAGCTACAACTAAAAGCCAGGTGTCCTGACCACCCCTCTCAAATATCCATTCTACTTCTCCAAGTTGGCTCATAATCCTTGAGGTATGTGGTGCCCTATACTGTAAAGGATACTCGAACCATACCTGCACACAGTTGCCTATGGATAGGAGGAAAAAGAACTGTGACCAATCACTTTCAAAGTAAAGCTCAAACTTATCCAGATAACTGGTACAGTCTTGAACTCTGTTGACCTGGGATTCTGTGACCTTGAAAGAAGTAGAATGATTGCTGGCAAACACATCTCAAAGACATGGACTAAGGGTGCATGCAACCTGGGAGATTATAGCCTTATCAGAAAGTAAATACACAAATCATGAATGTGTTGGGGGATGGAATAAAGCATCAAGGACTTGATTTGAAGAAGGTGAAGACTGGGATTTGAAGGAAGGAAAATGAATAGAGGACAGATGCAGAACAGAGGTCAAATTCTGTTGAAAATGAGGATTGAGTAAGAATGGGGAGGAAATACGATGGGAAAAAGGATATAGAGGTCTACAGAAGAGAGCAAATAAAGTGTTGGAGGAGCTGAGGCAGTGTAGCCAAGAGAAGAGAAGTTTCAGGGGGACATGCGATCTTCAGAGCTCTAAGGAATTATTAGGGACTGCAAAGGAGGTTTGTGGTCACGGGGAGCAGAGCTGAGATCCATAGGGGAAGGCACAGAAAAAAGGAGTTCAGCTACACACAATGACTTTCTGAGAGTCAGAGCTGTCTTGAGAGGGAACAGACAGTTTTGATAGGTAGTGAGCTTCCCATTAGTGGAAACTTGCAGTCAGGGGCTGTAAGCCTCTGCCAGGGTGCCGCCCAGGGTCGGGCCCTGCTTGGGGGTGGGGCCGGATGGCCTGGATTTGAAGGGGTGGGATAAAGAGTAGGCCTGTGTTGGGGGTGGGAGTCTCCCATGGAGCGCCCAGGCCCAGCCTGACCCCCACGTGGTTGGTGTGGCCAGGCTGGGCTGGGCGGGGCGAGGCCAGCGGCCGGCAAGAAGGCGGGCGCGAGGGCGGGGAACAGCGCGGAAGCCCAGCCACATAAAGAAGCGGGCGACGCGACAGGGGCGGCTCTTTCCTGGGTGGGGTTTGTGAAGTCGTGGCCCGTTAGCAGGAAGCCGAGCAGTTGCCCCAACGAGAGAGAGGGACCCAATCCGAGCCTCCGGCCCCCAGAGTCCCTGCTGTCCGTACTGTGTGCTCAGCGCTGCCAGACAGCTCCTAGCCGAACTTTATCAACTCTGCCACTTTTGCAGCCACCATGCCTAAGACGGTGAGTACGGGGGATGTGCGCTGCCGCCCTGGGAGCTCTAGCCGACTCTGGTAGCCTCTTGCTGATGCCTAGGGGCTTGGCCAGCCATCCGCCCACTCAGAATGCCGCGCCCTCCGCTAAGGCCTGGGGTGGGGAGGGGCAAGAATGGAGTCCTGGTCTGGTGAGCCCTCCGGTGTGAGTGGGTAGCGGGCGAGAAGTGTGGACCGGGCGGGACCGGCCTCTTTCTCAGATTCCAGCGTCCTGCGTGTGGGATGAAGCAGTAGGGAAGGTTCTTTGGGGGCCCGAGGTCTCCTCTTGTCACTGACGGGCTATGGGGGCAGGGGAGAGGAACACTTCCTCCAGTTCAGGAATTGGCGCTTTTCTGGGGGCAGGGCTGCCTTGGTCCAGGAGGGGCCGTGGGAAGGGAATAGGGAGCTGCAATGGGCTGATCAAGGCTCCAGATGTTTCCCACTATTACGGGAAGAAAGAGTTGGTGGAGGAGACAGTTGTGCAGGGACTCATAAGGGGCTGTTTGCTTCTACCCAGGATCACTAATACTTCACTGGGAGGAGGAGGTCTGCTCTACTTCCTAGGGTAGAAGACTGGTTTCTAACTCCTCTCCACCGACAGATCCTTGCCCTTCCCATTGCTTAATGGCTCTCTATCTCCTCCTATCCCCTCCAGACTGTTCTGTGAGGTGTGGATTTTCCCCAGTAGGGCCACACCTCTCTAGAATGGTGGAAGCTTCTAGGATTTGATCTCCACCCCACTGGCTGTTATGAGAAGAGCAGAAGCCTCCTGGGAGTGGGGCCTAGGGAGGCCGGATGCCCAGAAGGGAGGGGCATGGGAGGGGTGTGCCTGAATAATGAGTCCTGCTTGCTTTTGTGCAAGTCATACCAAGAGACTACTGGGGCCCTTCTCTTGTTCAGGAAGGCCTGGTGACCACCCTGGCTTGAGTCCCTAAGGCCAAGCAGCTTATGCTTCCAGACCCCTCTCCCTAGAGGACTGCCTGAGCCTCGTAGAGCTGAGATAGTTACTAGTAGCCTTGAGAAGGTCTGAGCGTCCCTGAAGGAGAGAAGTGGGGAGCCTGGTTCTTTGGGTATATGCTGAATTTGGTTGCCACGTTGCTATATTCCAGTCTTTCTGCCAAGTCATTCTTGCCTTTCCAGAACCCTGCCTATTAGAAACACCAAGTTTTCAACAAATATGTGCTTCTACATTCTCTCTTTTTAAAACTGCTCATGGTTTTATGACATGGGGTTTTTCCACACTTGTCCCCTCTTCCCTGACACACGTAAAGTGAGAGAGGATGAATTTGAAAAGAGAAAGAGGGGGAAAAAAGCCCACTGTCTCCCAACATGGAGGATTATAACGATCCTTCCAGAGACTCTGAGTTTATCTCTCTGTGGGTGGTTTTACCTAAATAGATGGGTGGATTTCTGGGAACAGACTTTGCCCCATGACCTCTCCTCACTAATGGCATCTTTTATCCTCATTTCTAATAATCTCACCTTTAAATGCAACTTGATGGGCCTGGAAATTGTCTCAAAGTTGCGTTAACCATCCCATCTCAGAATTGGCAAAGAAGATAGCCTGGTGATCCTTTTCCTGGGCTTGGACAGAGGCTGGAGAATGAGCTGTTTGAGGTCAGGCCTAGGGTACTGAAGGTACCTGAATACTGAGGGTATTTTTATGCAGATTGACTGAAACGTGAATCAAATTGGAAGGAGAGGGCTGAATTTTGATAGTTTGAAAGCTTTGCAGAATTTTTCGTGCTGTTCAGTTCAAGGAATGGTCAACTTTTAGGAGAAACAACTATATCATGCCTATTAAGAGCATAGAATCTTGACCTGAAAGGGACCTCTGAGACCGTCTAGTACAACTTTCTTCCTCTTCCTACCCCACTATTTCTCTCTTTTAACTAATGAGGATATTGGGCTTACGGAAAAGAACTACCTAAGAGCATATGGTGACATAACCAAGATTAGGGCCCAGGCTTTTTGATGCTTATTTCAATGATCCTCTATTCTGACTCAATGATTAGGTTCTTGAAGTTGAGTCCTCTCTCCTGCCCAAAGCAAACTGCTCCCTGTTCTTAGGCCTTCCTGGTCCTCAGATAAAAGAAAGTAGATAGTTTAGACAAAGTAACATTGGCATTTGGTGGTCTCCTGGTGAGAGTTGGGGGTTTCACAAGGTGCCCCCTGTTACTTTTCTCATCCCTCGTCCCAATCCTGAGGCATCCAGGGGCATACACTAGTTCACTGCATGTCAGCTAGTAACTTTAATGGAGGAAGAAGATTCCCTGTTTTCTGCTCCTTCTTCACTAGGCTGTTAGGCTATTTCTGGATTATGACAGATAGGGAAGGGTAGTGGAAAAATCAAATCCATTCATTCTTATGAACTATGTCTACAATCTGCCCAGGATTGGTTTCACTTTTACAGCCAATTGTCTCCTTTAATCAGCCCAACCTCCATTAAGTCTGTTAAAACATGCTTCTCTGCACGCTCTCCCTGCCAATTCTTGGATTCTGCTTCTAGTTGCTAGTTTCCTAAGTCTGCCAGAACGAAGAAGCTTACTAACTGATATCCACCCTTTCTGCTAAGACAGTTGTAAAAAAAAAAAACAAACAAACCACAACTTCCCCCCTCCCTGCCCTCTTTAAATTGTTTTAGGTCACAAAGTCTTTGGGACTTTTTGATTCCCTAAAAAGAGATTGTTTTGAATTTTCAAGGTTTTCTTGAATTTTTGGTTTGTTAGAGTTGAAAAGGCTCTTCACAGTGGTCAAGTCTAAACTTTCTCATTGTATAGATGGGGAAACTGAGACCCACAGATAAGAAGGGGCTGATCTAGAATGATATAGCATGTCAGTAGCAAAGCCAAGACTTGAATCTAGGTCTTAGTTAGAGTATCAGTCTTGGTAAAACCTTTTCAATTTGCTGGATTTTTAGCTCTACCTCAATAGGTCAGCGGAAAGGTGATCAAATGACTATTGATGGGACCATCCATATGAGCAGATGTAGAGTCCACCTCCTTGAAGTATTTGAAGGCTTTTGGATCTGGATTCAGCTAAACTTTAACAGGGACTTTGTGGACTGTTTATTCTCCGGCCATTCCTAGCATTGCTTGAGCCACTCGAGTGGCACTAAAATGGTACTTTGTGAATAGAAGGCAGAATCTCAGTCTTTTAACTCTTGAACCAGCCCTTCCTACAGACTTCAAGGCAGGGCAAGGGATTAGGAATGGAGGTTATATGTGAGAGAGGGTGACTCTGGATCCTGCATCTCTCCACCTCTTTATTTCTCTAGTTCATTCAGCCCTTTGTGAAAGCGTAGATGATAGAGCAGGAACCATCTTGGGGATTTCCTTTAAGCTGTTCCTTGAATAGCCCTCTGGGCAGAGAGGGGCTGGTGGAGTAGGAGGACACTTGAAGGCACCAACTAATCTATACTTAGTCTTGCAGAGGGGAAAGTTGCTCTGTGAGTGGGTGACAAGGGCGGTATTGACCACTGGTCTGCTAACTCTTCATTATTCTCTAGCTGTCTATAACAATAGCTTTGTTTTAAGGGTGTTATTTTTACTTTTCTCTTTTCCTCCTCTCAGGAGAGTGCTTTACTGGATGATAAAGTGATATTTAGAGGTCATCTGGTCTGTCTCCCTGATTCCAAATTCAGTTCTATCTGGATGAGATGAGATGACAGCTACATTTATCTGAACTCTGTTCTACTAGTGTTGCTTGGCAACAGTCTGTCTAGGTTCCTTTGTATCTTCCTGGGAGTCCCCCTCACTGGAATTTCCAGACTCAAGGTCCCCAGAGGGGAGAATATCTGGCTACCGACACCACCAGGGTTGGGCTGTTAATGGCTAGAGTTGATGAAAATTGGCATTATAACAGGTTGGGAACAGTGTGTTTCTGATTTTTCAAAGATAGAACTGAGTTTATCATGTATGGCTTTCCAAACTCTCACAATCTTTTCTCCCTGCTACCACACCCCACTCGTCTGCCCCAAAAGAAAAACGAAACAAAACAAAAAAATAAAAAAAACCCAGAATACAAAGGTAGTCTCCTTTGGGCCAGTCTAGTGGTCAAGTGGAGAGGTGGTCTTGTCATGATTGGCTGGTTTTGTTGTTCATCCCTCCATTTCATGCTTGATAGAGCTGAAAAACTTTTCAATTCCAGGTTCTGATTTGTGGTATAGGAGCAGTCCCTTGAAGGGTAGGTAGCTCAGGACTCCATTGATTGGGGAAGTGGCAAGTAACACTGACCTGAGAACTTTTCTTCTTCACTTTCCATGTAAGAAGAACATCTTCCCTGTCCTCCATAAAGTGATCTAAATGAAGTAAATATTTAGGCAAGTCCCTTCTTTAGGCTCTCAGTCTCTCCAATTTGTCATGAGGGTATGTAAAAGTAATAAGTACACTCTAGGGACCTTTCCAATACTGATGTCCTTGAGAGCCTCAATACAGCCTCAAGCCTCCCATTTCTATGTTTTTTTCCTTCAGACATTTTTTTTCCCTCAAAATTTGAGTGCCTTCTATGTACCAGGCAGTGTGCTAGGCTTTGCTGGGAATATACAGTTCATCAGCACTCGCTAGAATGTACCTTCTTTGTTCCCCTACACCTCTGGAGTACTGTTTTTTTCCTGGGTGCTGAGTTCAGAATGGAGTTTCTTGCTTGGGAGTTGGTTTGTTTCGGTAGTCGCTCTAACAGGAACACTGGCATGAGTGTTCTTGGCTGTTTCTTCTTAAGTCTATAGAGGGGAAAGGGCTATGTCTTTCCTTACCGAGGAATAAGAAAGAAACCAATGACACTGTATTGTGAAGGTTGACTGAAGAGCCTCAGACAAACACTGAAAACTGAATGGGTGTCCCCTCTTTCTTTTTACTAGCTGCCAATAGCATATACCCCTTGTAGTTCTACTGAAATGCTAGGAAACTACTAGGTTATGTTTCAAATGTACTTTCTAACCTTGTAAGTGTGGTAATCGGATATTGGTAGACTTTGAGAGCTGGTGGGCATAAACCAACTTCCCAAGATATCTACCACCAGTGAGCTGAGGTACAGCATTCCAAATGCATCTTCACTTAAGATGACCTCAGCCTTAAACTTCACTTCAGCTGATTGTTCTGGATGGTCTAGGTTTCTCACATGGGTGTTTTGAACCACAGAGCAAATGACCTGGCCTTTAACTTTTTATTTCTACCTTTATGTTTTAGATGGGGACAGCAAAGGCCAGAAAAGGGAAGTGATATGAGTGAATTGTAATAAGGTTGGGACCAAAACCTAAATTGTCTGCCCTCCTCCATGTAGGGGAGGAACTTCTCTTTTAAGACTTATTTATTTATTTGTTTTAGAGAGAACACGACCTGAGGCAAAATAAAGAGTTGGATGCCCACCCAACTGAGCCAACCTGGTGCCCCTAGGGGAGGAACTTTTAAGGTCTGCCTTCTAAATGGCACTTGGTGCAGGGTGGTCAGTGCTTCCTACCTCTGTGCAGGGGGATGACCTGACCATAGTGTTATTATGGTCGTGGGAAGAGCAAATCCTTCTGAGTGTGTAGAGCTGACCTCAAATGTTGTATGGAGATGGTTCAGGCTCTGACAGTGCCTTTGGGACTCTTTGTAGCACTTCCCAGGAAGGTAAATGTTTTTTGCATTGTTTGCAAGGAGTGGTAGAAAACAGATATGCATGTTGAAGGGAGGTAAAGGGAGGAGATTAGACACATTTTCCTGCTTAAGACTGAGCCTCAACTGTCCTAAGAGTCTTTATGGAGTAGAATTATTTCTTTTCTATTCATAGCCAGAGGAGTCAGCTTGTTCAGGATCACATAAAGTTGGACAGGAGAACTTGGCTTTCCCAATTAGTAAGTTAGTGGTCTCTCACTAACTTGCCTATCTTGGAAGAATGACTCTATTCACCAAAGGGACACAGATTTCCAGAGAATTGGCTCTGTGGTGATTACATTAACAAGATGGCTGCAATGGAGTTCCCCTAAATAGCTTCTGCTGTAGCAGGTTTCAGTCAGTGGGTGACTCAGTTTTTCTGGGGCCCCAGAATGACTGTTTTCTCTTCCTGCCCGCTCCTCACCCAAATTATTGCTTTCTCTTTGCCTTTTTAAAATTTTGAGTTCTGACCTCTCTGTATCTAACTTAATGTTCCAGCTTGACCTGTTCCTTGAATTAGGAGAACATTATGGTACTTTTGTTAGTACTTTGGTGGCAGTATTTTCTGCTGTAGCAGCCATTTTGAATTCAGACTGGAGTTTCCTGGCCTCAACCCTCACTACTCACCTCTAGGTGTTGTAGGCGAAGCCTGGGGCAGGTAGAGAGCTAAAAAAATAAAAGAACTTTCAGGACTTCATAGAAAGGTAGCATAGAGTAGTGGGGAAAGCACAGACTCTGGAACCAGACTGCTTGGACTTAAATCCCAGCTCTGTGACCAATTAGTTGTATAGCCTTGGGCAAGTTACTTAACTTGTGTGTCTCATTTTCCTCAACTGTAAAGTGAAAATAATAGTAGTACCTATCTCATAGGGTTGTTCTGAGGATTAAATGAGGCAATTTGTGTAAAGTGCTTAGAACTGTGCCTAGTATCTAATAAGTTAGATGCAAATGTTTGTTATTATAATTTTTTATGGAACTGAACTACTGTATGCTCAACCCTGTGCTAGATAAGATGGGTAAGAAAGAAGGCAGGCAGTTGCGTTCTCACCATTTATTGAGTGGTTTCTAGGTACTATTTACTATAAGAGATACAAATAAATGAATGGAGTATACAATTGCTGCCTTCATAGATCTCCTATTTAATTGGATATTTAAGGCTAACTCACTTAAAAACATTTTGAGAAAAATAAATTTTACATAGCATTCTCTGTAGATTTTGAGAAGGGGGTTTAATGGGACATGAACAGGGCTTTGAAGGAAGTGTATACTTGGGAGCGGCGGCTGTTCTGGGTGGGAGGGTGATGTGGTTTTGGTACGTGGAGATAAATCCTAGGCCAGTGCTCTCTTGAAAGTGAGTTTGGGGGCTCCTGGGTGGCTCAGTTGGTTAAGTGTCTGCCTTCAGCTCAGGTCATGATCCCAGGGTCCTGGGATTGAGCCCTGAGTCGAGCTCCCTGATCAGTGGGGTGTCTGCTTCTCCCTCTCTCTCCCTTCTCTTGTGCTTGTGCACAAATAAATAAAATCTTAAAAAAAGAGTTTGTCGAAATGAAGGAAGCCTTGAGGTGTTTCAAGGACAGCCACAGAGTACATGCAAGCATAGACCAAGTTACTCTTTGCAGGGTCAGTTAGAGCCAGTAGCTCTGAAGGGGTTTGTTGGGGAAGACTGCACCTTGGATTTTCTAGAATTGGGTAAATTAACTGAAATAAATTTTATTGTCTTTATTGCCCATGTAGGTATTTTATACGGCAGAGTATCAGTCAAGGCCTAATGAAAGAGAAAAGTTGAGATGTGGGCATGTGGTCTCACAAAACAAAGTATAATTCCAAGAAATCCTTTCCTGGATACGTATTTGGGAGGTGACAGGGGTCAGGGCCTAGAAGGGGGAACAATGCATACCTATCAGACTTGGTCAGCATTTCCTTTCCTCTCGTTAGTCCTGGACTCCCTTAAATACCTGAGAAGGGGGATCCCTGGGTGGCACAATCAATTGAGTTCCTGACTCTTGGTTTTGGCTCAGGTTATGATCTCAGGTTCGTGAGATCCAGCCCTGCGTGGGGATCCGTGCTCAGTTTATAGTCTGCTTGAGATTCTCTCTTCCTCTGCCCCTCCACTCGTGCTCTCTCTCTCTCTAAAATAAATAAATAAATCTTTAAAAAAATCTGGGAAGGATCAAGGCTTTACTTTTCTCCATCTTAGTGTATTTAGATAAGATTCCTGATTTTGCTGTCTCAGTCTAATCTGCCCCCTACCACTCCCTACCACATCCCCCAACCCCCTGTCCTTTTTCAGAAATCTCAGGTCGAAGGTTAGATGAAGTACACCAAGAGGTTCTTATCTGTTGTGGTCTTTGACTGAGGGTGACTAATCTGTGGTGTGGAATTATAGGGTGGGGGTCAAGGTAATAGTGTCATCTATTTGAGTGTCATCAGTTAAGTTGTACAGATCTTTGCTATCCTCAAGGGTGTTTTTTAAAACATGTTATTTATTTATTTATTTATTTATTTATTTATTTATTTATTTATTTTAGGTGGGGCACGAGCAGGGAGAGGGGCTGAGGGAGAGAAAGAATCTCAAGCAGACTCCACACTGAGCATGGAGCCCAATGCAGAGCTTATTCTCAAGACCCTGAGATCATGACCTGCACCAAAATCAAGAGTTAGACGCTTTAACCGACTGAGCCACCCAGGCACCCCATTATCTTCAAGGGTTTTAAGTGAGCAAAACTCCTCTCCAAACATCCTTGCAGATATACCTGGGAGATTAATAACTCAGAAATTCCCTCCTGAGAACAAATGTCACTTAACTTCTTTACCTTTGAAATTTTCCTTTCTTTAACATGAAACTATCAACAATATCAGAAATATGTAACCAGATTAGATCAGATCCCTCTTCCCCAGGTTTCTTACTCCTCTTGAGGCATGGTGGATCTAGAATATGTTTAGTGAGAACATCTTGCATTTTGCTTCACTGTTACACTATACCTCTCTGCTGGTACTTGAAAAGCTGCTCCAGCAGAGCCTGAGGGTGGGCCTGGGGAAAATCTCTTTTGGTTGTCTTTCTCTCTGCCATAGCCTGGGCATTTTCCTAAGGTTGGGAGTTTGCCTCCTGGCCTTAGGCCAGTTGTCAGAGGAAACCAATGACTAAACGCTTCCTCCCTGTGACGTAAGCTTTTGGAACTTTTCCTGATGATTCCCTACCAGTCAAGTATGCCTTATTTGGCTATTTTCTCCCCCCTCAAATGCCCTTTACCACCTCAACTAGTCCTCTGTTCTTTTTTGGTACAGAGAATGCCTTTCTCAAGTTTATATAGTGCCACTTGCAAACTTTTCTTTTTTTCATAGTGTAGGGCTTGCTTACAGCAGGTGGTTGAGGCTCTTTGATGGAGATGGAGGAGAGGTGGGAGAGAAGAGAGAAAGATGGGAGAGCTCTGGAATGACTGTGATTTCTCCACCCCGCTTTCATTTCTTCCCATTCTTTTTTATCTCTCCTGGCTCTCTTGACCCAGTCTGGTCACCTCTGTCTAGCTTCTTACTTAGATCTCTGACAGCCTAGGAGTAGCCTTGCTTAACCTAAAGAGGCTCAGAGTGTGGGGGTAGGGCAGGGTCTTCCTGGGCCTCTCAACATCTTAAACCAATCCCTTGGAGTAGGTAAAGCGTTCCAGTTAGTAAATTCTTTGTGTGTGCCTTTTGTATGCCTAAGCTTCTCACTTGGCTTTCCTGAGTGTAATGAGTCCAATGTCCCTCTGCCTCCCATCCTCAGTCCTAAGCTGTCTAGCCCTAGGTTAGAAGAGCTGAGCTTTTTGACATTTATAGCTTGAGGCGCCTGTCTGAATGGTTTTTTTCTTAATGCTTTTTAATAGAAATGGTGCAATGAAAAGAATAGTGTACTTAATCAGGGTATCTGTTTCTTAGTCTCTGCCTGTGCGATCTTGAGCAAGTCATTTCTTTTTTTTTTTAAGATTTTATTTATTTATTTGACAGAGACAGCCAACGAGAGAGGGATCACAAGCGGGGTGGGGGGGTGGGAGAGGAAGAAGCAGGCTCCCAGCAGAGGAGCCTGATGTGGGGCTCGATCCCATAACGCCAGGATCACGCCCTGAGCCGAAGGCAGACGCTTAATGACTGTGCCACCCAGGAGCCCCTGAGCAAGTCATTTCTATGGGCCATAGTTTTAGTATCTGTGTAATGAGAACATTGGCTTTTCCTGAAATTCTTATTATTTGTGCCCAGTCTTTAAGAAGATAGTAAGGCTTCTTGGAAAGAGTGTAACAGAACAGAGAGCAGTGATTATTTGGAGAAGTTGCCCTCTCTTTACAATGACATTGGGAACATTATTTTTCCCCCCAGCTATCCATGTGTAAGTAACCCTCTTTATTTCAGTGAACTCTGCTTAGAGGTCTTGGATCCACCTACCACAGAGCTCACTGTGGGCATCCTGGCTTGGAGAGACAACTGTTGACTAAGTGCCTTGCGTGGGGCCTTGGAGTCCAGCCTGCAAACCACAATTGCTGGTTATTTTGGGTCATTGGTGACTCCAGGAAGAATAGAAGACCCTGGGATTGGTCATTGTTCCAGCAGGGAAGGGAGAGAATAAGAAACAAACCAAAACTGAATGCAAATGAGATTTGACTTCCTTTACCCCCTTCCTCCACAACATCCCTCTTCTTAGGGCTATGAAATTGCTTTTGGCCAAGTCTTAAATTGCTAAGGTCCCCTTCCTTTTCCTCTGTCTGAGTCACTGACATCTATGCTGCCCTTGGATGTGGAGAGCTAGGGATGTGGGCTTGGGAGGAATTTCTAGTGAAGGAGATTGCCACACACCTAGTGCTAAGCCTTCAACTGATCCTGTATTTTGTGAATATGGCTTTCTTTGGTGTTAGACCTGTATATCAAAGGAGAGTGATTTCTGAATTTCTTGTCAAGGCCTAATGGGCTGATAGGACATAAGCAAGTTCCTAGAGGTGATGTGCTCTTGGCTGGGTCTGTTTTCACTCATCTTATTCTTCCTTTTTACTGATATTTTGTATAGTTTTTACTTGTGAATCAAGGATCTCAGGCTGTAGTTCAGCCACCCAGGAGCTGGCCATGAATTTGATCCTCACCTACCCTGAGCCCTGAAGGGAGGGCATGATAGAAGTAGTCTTGGTATTTGTCTTCCTTTGTTTGGGAACAAGTTCTTAAGGCTATTTAACCAAAGAAGGCTTAGTTGGGTAGAGCTGGGCAGTGCTTTTGAGTGGAAGATTCCTCCCCAACGTTAGGCTGAAGCAGCCTCTTGGCTGTGTAGGAACTTGCTGCTGTGTACAGCCACCTTGCTGTCAGCCTTTTCTTTCTTAGAGGCCTCTCAGGTGGTAGATTAGAATGACTGTTCACGAAGGAGAGTAAGCAAGCAGGTGGATGAGTGAGAAAGGGCGAAGGAAAGAGGAGTCAAATGGAGGAAGAGTAGTTATTTTTGTATTTCCCCTTTTTATAAAACCCAACATGACATATGACAGAGTTTAGTAAATGGAGTAATCGTCCATAAATCCACCATTTTAACGTAGCAATTATTATTTATGTGTATTTCTTGTCATAGCTCATATATGTAATATAATTGTCCATGGTGCAGTCATAGTACACATAAAAAAGTACTACTACTTTATCCTTACTTAATATATCACTAAAAATTTAGGTAAATGCTTAATTTTTAAAAATGAACACTTTAATGGTTTTATAAAATTCCATCCATTGGCTGTGCCATAATTTACCTTTAGTTTTTTGGGTGTCATTTAGATTACTCCCAGCATTTGCCAGTATTTATAACACTGCAATGAATGTGAGGAAAAGAAAATCTAAACCCCTTATCATGGTGTATATATAGAGAGCCATTTACCATCCTAGCTTACTTTCCGGTCTTACCTCCCCACATGTATGCTATGCTATGGCTTTGTGGGATCAAGGTTTTCCAAGTAAGCCATATCTTTTATATCTTTCAGCTCTAGCATATGTCTTTTCTTTCAGTTTGAAATGTCAAGTGTGTCTTCCTCACATCCCTCCACTCTATGTCACCTCCACTGGAAGCTTTCTTTAATACTCCTAGGTAGTATTGGTTGCACCACCCTATGTGTGCTGACTTCATAAGAACTTCTGTTATGATATGTACCATGTGGTGTTGCAACCATCTGTGCTCCCAGACTTTCTCCTTCAGTAAACTCATGGACTTGAAAGTTTCTAATTACTCCACCTCAGGAAGGGGCTCTTGTCCAGGTGGAGGTGGTTAGGAATGGGCAGGTCTTTGAAGAATGTATAGTCAGTGACAGACATAGAGAGAGAGAAGCAGCAGTAATGTATGCAAGGGATCCAAGAGTGTTGAATTAGAACCTGGTAGGACATACTAGACACTAGTAATAGAAAAAATACACCTTGGAGAAGGGAAGGTGCATTAACACCTATAGGGCAGAGAGACACCTGAGAGTCTTGTTGGCCTTGAGCCACCAGTACAAACTTCCCAAATCATTCCAAATCTCATTTTCCTATCTGCAATATGGAAGGAGTAATAGCACCCTACTTCTTAGGGTTATGGCAAAGATTTAGGCACTAATGCATCTGAAAGTGCTTTGTGAGATGTGGGGCACAAGGAAAGGAGGGTAGGCCCAGGATATCCCAGAATTTTTCTAGTTGTCCTCTTAAAGTTCTCTCCTATGTGTGTTTCTTATTAAGCCTCTGAGCCCAGAATGCCAGAT
This sequence comes from Ursus arctos, assembly GCF_023065955.2. NCBI lineage: Eukaryota > Metazoa > Chordata > Mammalia > Carnivora > Ursidae > Ursus > Ursus arctos. The sequence goes on from NC_079873.1 coordinate 51,956,895, forward strand.
GCTATGGTTTCTCTGAGCAAGGCCTACAGCTTGGTGCTTTAGTGGAAGGTATGCAGGGAAGTCCCATCTCCCCATTCACCTAAGCAGCATGGCTCCAACAGGCCCCAGTGCAGCCCTACTCATGAATAGCCCCAAGTGGCTGGAAAGGGAGGCGCCACCTTCTCTCCAGCTCTTGAGCATCAAATGAATGGTACTATAGTAGAAGGTTTCCTATCCCTTCAGCTGGAGGTGGAGTTATAGAAGCTGCAGTGAAGCTGGGTACCTTTCAGGCCTTTTGGGCCCAAACCTGCCTTGGATAGATGGACAGGTCTCTTTGCCACTGACTATATGTTATTCAAAGACTTGCCCATCCCACCTGTCTTGGGCAAACAGCTCATGGGGAACCACCCAAGCCAGATTCAAGGTCTTTGGATGCTTTTTCTTTTCTCCACATACTACCATGGCTTCTTGCTACTATTGTGGCCATTTGAAAACCCCTAAGCTACCCCAGGATTTTGTTTTATAAAGGAAGCAAATTATATGAATCTATGGAAGATTCACTAACTATAAAATACAACAAGGTAAAGGGACTTGCTCAAGGTCCCATAGTGCATCAGGGGCAGAATCATATCTTAAAGCCAGGACTGTCAGGAGTGTGTTCTTTCCATTCTATCAGCCTATGCCACTAAGAATGTAAACTTCATGAGAACAAGGAGAGTTTCCCACTACTCACTGTATGCCCAGTACCTGGCACAGTGCCTGGCATAGAGGAGGTACTCAAAAATTTATGTTGAATAGATAGATTAATAGCTACTATTGTCAAGTTGGATTGTCTTTCAGACTTCTTTGGCTAAGTCTACTAGAAAGCCAAACAACAATTCCAGTGGGCCACTGGAAATTAGCTAATGTAGACCCAGCTGGGCCCTGGCAGAATGGAGCTGAGTAGTGCCAAGTAATGGGGAGGAATTGTCCCTCTTGTGTACCTTAGAGAACCTGTTTACCTGTGAGTGGTCAGCTAGTTCACAGACAATTTCCACTCATCTTTTTATGTCTTCACGTAATATTGGTATCATTCACACCAAGGGAGAATATTTGAATCAAAATTTTTAGTGGATTCTAACAGGCAGCCATGCAAGCATTTCCATCTGCCTTTGTGAAGCAACCCACGCTTTGGCCATAGAGTACATATTTGAAGCATTACCCAATTTTTAAATTTAATTTTTTTATGTGTGCTGCTCACTGTGGCATAGCAAGCAGGCAGGGCTGCATTGTATAATCTTAATCCTGAGAGGTATATGCTCCTGAGGTTTAGGGATTGAGTTGATGCCTATGCTCAGGGATGGCAGGACCAGAGACACAGATCAGGGAAGACAGCAGGGAAGTTCTACAGATCATCATGTTGGGGCACTCAGCATCTGTGTTCTGTTGTTGCCACTGTTGCTACCACTACTGCCACCACTATTACCCAGGCTGCCTTAGGGCCCAGAGCTGCATATCCTTGCAGATTTGGACATATTTTAGTCAAGGTAGGCTAATTTGGGGAGCAATAGAAGGTACTCTTTTTCCTACACATTCCCAAGAGTGGGGTGTGGCTAGCATTTGGGAGGTTTAGGTTGAAGCCTACTAGATAAAGTTGGGTGCTCCAAAATAGGTAAGTGCCTCTGAAGGTCATCTTGTCTTTAAATGATTTCTCCAACTGTTCATAAAGTGCCGAGCTAAACACCATATAGGGTATATTAACAGTCTGTGCTGTTTGGTAGGGCATACTTAAAGACACACTATTTATTTTACAATTTATTATTTTTTTCATTATGAAACTAAGACATACTTGCTGTAAGAAATAAAATAGTACTGAAAATATAAAATTACCTGTCTTCTGCCCCTGACTGTTCAAGGAGATAACGACCATTTACCAGTTATATGAACTTAGAATCCTTTGTAAATGCATTTATACACATATAGTTTTAAATACATGCATAACACAAATCCATACTGTTCTGCAATTTTTTTTTACTTATTTTGTGGTGGCCATCTTCTCATGCCAAATCATATTTTAATGTCTGTATGGGCTCATTAATAAGCAAATTATCAAATGGGTGGAAAACATGAAATCTCCACAAATGAAAAGGGCCCATATTCTTTGTTTAGTGGAAAATGAAGAGGACATTCTAAGTGTTTACCTGCCAGAGAGAGAAAGGCTTCCTGGAGAAGGTGGGAGTTGTGGACCCTTCTGTTAGCATGAAGGATAGGATGAGGAAAGTTATTTCTCTTTCCAAGTCCCATATATAGAGATTGCTGTGATTTCATCTGTGTTTAAATGATCTTAGTGGAATGCTTGGCAGTAGGTAAACCACTTTCCTCTGCTTTACATGGACCCTTCTCTCTCCTGTGGTTTTTCCAGTTCGGGGTAGCTTCAGTCCAAACAGTACCTGACTGAGAACCCTATTTCCCAGAAGACCTCTGGCTGCCATAACTGTTTGAGTTTAAGGAAAGAAGCTGTGTGTGTATGTGTGTGCGTGTGTGTGTGGGTGTGGCTGTTGGTGGTGGAGGGTAGTGGTGGTGGTCACATGCCTTTCCAGTTTTCCCCAGAAGGACATTGAAGCTGGGTTAGAAACCTCCCCACCACTCATAGGTATCAAGGATCTTGTTCAGGTGGCAGGAAAGTGTAATTTTGCAGCGTATTCTGTTGTAATTAAGCCATTTAGTTGAAGAGTTGAGGAAGATAGTGATTTGTGAACTACAAAAACAAACAAACAAAAAACAAAAACAAAAAACACCAATATATTTTGAAAACAAATTTAGCTCAGTGGCTGCCCCTGGTCTCAGAAGTTTGCTAGCTTAAAGATATTGATCATGTTGAAAGGAGCCAGACCCAATAAGGACAAGCAGAATTACTGGAAATGCAGGATCTCTTCTGCCCACTCAGGGCATGCCCCTCCCTTCTCTTGTTTCTTAGTTTCCAGACTTCCACAGTGTATGGAACAGAGCTTCTGCTTGCCCAGCCTTTAATCTTGGAGCCTCTGACACCAGAGGTTGACCTTGATTGGGCCAGGCCTACAGGCCACAGCAGGTGTTATTGCCTTCTTCTTTAGACAAACAGGAAGCTGCCTGCAGATTCTGAGTGATCGGAGCTTTCTGAATCTTACAGCACAAGGAGACCAAGGCTCTGAGATCAAACTCCAAAAAGGGAAAGAGGATGACACTTTGGTATACTTTAGCCTTTGGGGTAGTTGGATTGAAAGTATCTCCAGGCACTTATTGTAGGCCAAGCTTGCAGGAGGATCTGTGTTTTAGTATATTGGCTGTGTGATCTTGGGGAAGTCCCTTAACCTCCCTGAGCTTCCCATTCTTTATTGGTAAAGTAGAGATGATAATGCTAGCCTCAGAGTTGGTGGGAAACTTGGATAAGATAACACTGGAAAATCCTCAAATATTAGTTCTGTAGAAAATCAACATAGAGTATTCAGGCGCTCAGAGACTTAAGTCACATTTTAACAGCCTCTGTTGACAAAAGGCAGTAGAGTGTGCCAGTGGATGAAAGACTTTCACCTCACCATTAAGAATGGTTATCCTTAAAAGGTTAAGCCTCAGTTACTAGGAACAGTTCTGTGGAACAACTCATTTATAGACCGTTTGGGACCAGTGATGCATTGCCATATAATCAGCTCTCAACCATCCATAACAACACTTTCTTTTTCCAGGTACTTGTAGTGCCTTTCCTAAGCCATGTAAGCCCAGGCAATGCAAACTCTCTTGGCTCTTCTGACAGTCCAAACAAGAACAATTTGTTAGGGATATATTTCCCAAACAATTTCCCAGACATGAAGTGGTCAGAGTGCTACTAATGAGTTATCTATAGGGTATTACTCTTATGTTGATGTGGATAACTGACCTTAACCAGTGAACTTTGGCTTCTGGAACAAGGAAAAAAATAGACTTCTACTTTCCTGGCCATTTGTGCCATTAGTACCATACTTCCAGGCTGTGAACTCAGGGGTGACAAATTTATGAGACTGGGATTGAGAGGGAGGCAACCCTTCAAAAAGTAGAGATAGAAAAGACCTTGTATGAGATTGTCCTACATAGATGTTATTCCAGGGAGGGTTTGAACAGTTCTCCTTTCCCCAGTCTATTGGGATTCAGCCTTTATCAGGGAGAGCCAAGACTGAAGAAATCTTGAAAGAGCTCTTAGAGACCCCTCCAGGTAAGTTCCTCTGGAGCCTCTAGCTTTTGAGCAGCCCAGAAAAAGGAATACTCGGGTTAAGAAGCTGAGATAGAGTTACAAGTTTAGAGGATAGCTGTCTGCTTTCTAAGAAGTTCCTATTTAAAACAACCTTGACAGATCTGAATTGAAGGAATCCCTGTACAGTTTGGCTAGCATTGCCCTACAATTATTGTCCAGTGCTCCTAGCTTTCCTTATCCCTTGCCTGGACAAAAAACAAACAAAAATCTTCAACACAAATACTGATAATTCTCTATGTTTATCTTATGCATCATAGCTGTCAAAGCCCTTTTTACCACTATTATTATGTCATTTGATATTCATTAGCTCTCTCCAGTTGGCAGGCTAGAAATTTTTATCCCCATATTTTCATATGGGAAAACTGTGGCTCAAAGAGGTTAAGGGGCTCTGCAGAAATTACTCCGCTAATGAATAAGGGCAAGACAGGACTTGAGTGGGAAGCAGAAGACTAGTTTTAGACTGTATAAGGAGGAGTGTGGGAAGGGGAGATAAATGTTGTTTCACAAAGGCCTGGACTTAAGCTCTAGTCATGGTTAGGCCAGAGTTCTAAGGCTAGAAAGGAAGTTTCAGGTTTAAACATGAGGTCTTTCCCCTATACCAATAGTTGCTCAACCTCCCTTTAGTTTCTCCTTCTAATATATCATGAGTCAAGAATAAAGCTTAGAGAGAATTCTAGTAATTTGGATTTGTGTGTGGATGTCCACCTGTCAGTTGTTTATGTTTGGAGCCTGGCCTGACTCTTGTTTTGCAGCTGGTATCCTGTGTCACCCTTCCTGCTAATGTCGGACCACTGCCTTCAGGGCTAGTCGAGATTTCCACCTGGTTGAGCCAATAACTTACTTGGTTTTGCCTTACTTCTGAACACAAGATGTTGCTTGTTAGGAAATGAGAATTGTTTGGGGACTGCTTTGACCTAGCTAATGTAGGGTTTTGTTTGTATCTTGGGATCATGAGCATTTGTCCAACTTGTTGTTGAATGGAGGAAGTATTGGGAATTGTGAAAAGAACACTCTTCTGGAGTTGAAGAGCTGGAGTTTTATCTGGGCTCTGCCACTAGTTTCCCAGGGCAATCTTGGCCTTTTGGGGCCATAGTCTGTTTTATAAGGAGTTGGTTTGCCTAATCTTTGGGGACCGTTCCTGTCCTGAAAGTCTGTGATTTACTCAGAAATGTTATATTTCCCTGACAATGGACGTGGGTCTGCCCTACCTTGGGTAGGGGGATGGTGGCCACATCTCAGAAATGTTCTCATTCTGTTGGGAACTGAGGCAAGAGGCAGCTCCACCAGCTCTGAGAGGTTGGAAGTGGTCAGCTATGTTTGGCTCCTTTTTTATGAAGATTTTATTTATTTATTTGAGAGAGGGAGAGAGAGAGAGAGAGTGAGGGAATGGGGGAGGGGCAGAAGAAAAGGGAGAAGCAGGAAGCCTGATGTGGGGCTGGATCCCAGGACCCTGAGATCATATATGTCTGGCTTTTTGAGGGGAGAACTTCATAGAAAGGCCTTGGGAATGTTTAGGGGCATAACTGGATGCAAGGATAGGCAGGCAGGGTGGTGAGAGTCAATCCAGGAAGAGATGCTTTGGAAAGGTTGTTCTTAGGGAACCTACCAGAAACAGGAGCTATAATGACACCGTGAGGCAGATGGTTTAGTATAGTCCCTGGCCACATAGTCCCTGGTCACAAGTAGTTGGTAAGCCCTCAGGAATGTGACACTGTCACATGGGAATGTGTCACTAGAGCAGCCAAAGCCTATGGAAGCAGGAAGAGCAGCTCTCTCTTGTTACCATCGCCTCTGTGTAGGGTGTGAGTTCCTTAAATTTGGGCAATAGAGGCCAGAAGTGACAAATAGAAAAAATCTAGTTCATAATGGTAGATAGGTCTGGTCCTTTAGAAGTAAAAGTCATAATGCTTGCTTGATTTCAAAGTGTGTGAGTTTGAATTTACTGGTGCCAATACATTTTTTTTTTTTACATATCTGAAGCAAGGTTAGGGAAAGGAGGAAATTTGAATTCATGATCCTAGTGGCCCTAGAGGCCAGAATGAAGGTGGAGTTCAACTGTTAGAGCTGCTGTTCTTATAGTAGGGGGCTGAGATTTGCATGAGGCCAGCTACGTTCCTTACCTTCTGATCTACTGGGAAAGTCTAGCTTGCCTGCACAGTTGGTCTTGGCCAGCTTTGGGAAGCCCATTTAGACTGATTAGACAATTGTTCTGGCTTAGGGCTTTGGGCATCAGTATTTTTTAAGAGCTCCCCTATTCTAATGTTGGACTACAGTTAATAACTACACACCTAATCAAAGCCTCTTCATGTTACATCCAAGAAAATGGAGTCTGAGAAAAGTAGAGACCTGTACCAATGCCCACATAGTGTGAATAGAGCTGAGCTGAGCTGTGATTTGTCCAGGGCTCTTTTCATTCTACTCTTGTAGCTGGAGGTAAAGGTGGCCCTAATAGCTCAATTGGGCAGTCTTTAAGCCTGGTCCTTGGGCCTGGATGAGATGGAAGTTATGTGTTCCTTCTCCCACCACAAGTGCTGGAGAAAGGAGTGGGATTCAAAGTAACTAACTGGGCCCAAGGGAAGTAAACAGCTCTCTTTAGAGCAGGAATTCACTGTCTGGGCATGTGTAGATCAGTGGTGGTAGGGAAGAAAGGATAGAACAGAAATAAAGTGAGTAATTCTATGGGTTCCAAGGCATTCAGTTAGTGGGAATATTATAGGGAGTTGGTGAATAAGAGCCTAAGGACCCTGTAAGTTCATTTTTCAGCTCCATGTAGAAGTGCTGGGCTGGGATCCTGCTCTGTGTTCAAAGCCAGGTGCTTAGGAACCGAAGACTGCTTGTTCTCCATTTCCTGCTTCAGCTAGATGGCTTTTACACCTGACTGGGCCCCAGACTCTGCCGCTTCTATACTTTTAGAGTACACTGAGTTCTTCCACAATGCCTGGCACCATATCACAATGTGGTCTTTAATTATTTTTTCACTGTTTTAAATGTGGCACCCCAATTACAGCATAAGCTTCTTCTATGGTAGAAAAGGGGGTTTTGTTCGGAGTCCTTCCTGGGGCACAGGAAGGTGTTTAATGTGGAGAAACAGGCAATTCCAGGAGGACATCTTGGTTTCTGTTCATCCACCAGCCTCCAAAGAAACTTTTTATTTGGGAAGAAAGGTGACCAGGAGCTTTAGGGTGGCTATAGCACATACTGCATTCTGTGGGACCTAATAATTATATCTTTTCACTACTAGATGGGGAACACCTTGAAGTAAGGGCTTGTCATAATCTTTGCATTCTCAGTGCCCAGTACCTGCCCCACACTTTGTAGGTGCTCAGTAGCTGCTGAATTTTCTTCTGTTTCTTCCTTGAGTCAGACTAGATTCTCTAGAAGCCGTCCATCTCCTGCGAGAAGAATCTGGAAGCTAATGGGGAGAAAAGGGCTACATCTGAGCATTGGCTATCAGTGGTACCCCTTGTATCCAGAAGTCCACAGTTCTTAGTGGTAGTTGATTTTTAGGGTACATATGCTTTCACGCATACATATTTTTTCTTTTCTTTCTTTTTTTCTACAGGAGGGGTAAATGTGAGGATCCAGGGCTTGGAATGGGAGGTCAGAAGGTGGGCACTTCTGAATGGTTGTTTTTTCTCACCACTTCCTTATGAGAGAAGTGCTAACTAGACCCTGAGGATCTTAGACCTTGTCCAGAGAAGAAAAGCTTGTGTGCAGTGTTGACCACTAATGGAGGCCTTTAGCCTTGGAGCTTTGTGGTTGGCACTAATTTCATTCTTAGCTTTCTTTCCCACTGAGTTCAACATCTCTGACTTGATTTCTTTTTATTCTTTATTATTTTTTTAATAATAATACTTTTTTATTATATTATGTTAGTCACCATACAGTACATCCCTAGTTTTTGATGTAAAGTTCCATGATTCATTACTTGCATATAACACCCAGTGCACCATGCAGTATGTGCCCTCCTTAATACCCATCACCAGCCTATCCCAATCCCCCCCCGAAGCCCCCAGTTTATTCCCCGCACTTTATTTTTGGCTTTGCTAAAATCCAGTCTGGCTTTTTGAGAAAATACCTGCTTTGTGTTCTGGTACTTTTGGAGCATGATATGGAAACTGTTTGGAGTTATGGAGATAATAGTACAGTATAATTCTAGTGATAGGCTTACTGAGATACGGAGACATTCCCATCTCCATCTGTAGCCCTTACATCCAGTGTTCTGGGGGCTTCCACTATGTTAGATGTTGTGTGTTTATGTCGGTACCTGCCTATTCGGGCACCTGTGCCTGTTCATGCCAAATATTTGTGAATCCTGAGATGGAGAGAATGTGGTGCCAAGGCTGAGTCACTCTTCTGGAAAGGTCAGAGTTTTAAGAGGAGTTGTACCAGATTTACTCTGGAATGCCTTTTCTTCTCCTTTCTGCCATGACTACCCTTCACCAAACACACCTAGGCTTGTGGATACACACCCAACTCCAGAATACTAGGGAGACTCAACCACTGAGATTCCTGACCTGAGGTGACCAGGGCACAAGGGGGTAAACAGCATTCATCAGAGCTGCTCTTCTTCTCCCCTTCCCTAATGTCCTCAATACCCTACACCTCTACCCAATAACATAGAAGACTTGTGGAATATGCAAAGATGTTTCTGCCCTTAATGACTGAAGCATATTTGTGGATAGTCAGTGAGTAAAGTTAGCTTAAATGGTTTTAATATGACAATTAATGGTGAGCATTCCAAGTAGAGTTGCCTCAGGTTTTCCCGTGGCTTTTTTGGGTGAGGATCTGGTCAGCATTGTTCAAGGTGACTTGAGAGAAAGGAAGGGTGGTAGCCACAAGATAAATAAAGTAGGCCAGTTATATAGGATCATTTTCAACTACTATTTATAGGTATATGACCTTAGGTAAGGCACTTAACCTTTCTGAATCTGAGTTTTCCGTTTTAAAAATGTGGGTAATAATGATTCCTTGGGATTTGTGAGAAAGAAAATAGTTCACTAGTGTGAAAGTACATCTAGGAGGGTGCCTGGCATATTGAAAGTGCTTGATAAATACCCTGTTTCTCTTAATTTCTTTCATGTATTTTGCCCTCTTAAGTATTTGAGATCAAAACATTTCAGGACCCTAGTTAGGCTTTGCCTCTAATCTGTAACTGTGCTCCCCATATGCAGTAGCACCACAAAATGGCCTATTTTGTGGTGAACCCTACTGTACCTTCCATTGCAGCCTATTGAGGGGGACTGAGAATCTATGTGGGCATGTCTTGCTTTGTGAAGAGGAACCCCAGCTCTGGAGAGCCTTGAAAATCTCAGGATGAGGGAGAGGGGGAAAAGAAAAGCTATACTGAGACCCATGTTAGACTGGATAGTTATGGGGTGGGAAGAAGAGAGGATGCAGAGGAGAAAATGATTAGAGGAGCCCTTACTCAAGAGGGCAAAGTAGTTTGTGAAATCAGTGTGCCCCGCCTCTTTGCAGAAGCCAGGCAGCTGTGGCTGAGGCCCATCCCAAGCCGTTGCTGTGCTGGTAGCTTTCACTTCCTCTTTGTGTATGTGTGGTAGGGTGTGGGCGCAGTGGAAATCTTAGTCTGGTTGCCTTTCCAGGTCTATCTTGGGTAGACAGGTTTCCCATATGGACTGAATGGGTTGTAGTATGCTCCCCTGAGGTCTGGAGAGTGGATCCTCCCAGGTTTGTGGGAGTTAGGGTAGGGAGTACTCATTAAGCTACGCTGGTACCTCAGTGGGGCTATGCAGAGCAGAGACAGCTTCCTATCTATATCTCGTATATTAGGCCACCTTGTCTGGCTTTGTCTTTAGGAATTTCTCTTTCTGCCTGTGGAACAACTCTCCCCCAGATCTGATGATCTTGTGTCTAATACTGTGGTGGTGAAATGGTTTGTAATTTACTCTTTTCTGATAAAATCTGGGGAGAGAGTCTGGAAACTGGGAAAGGAGACTTGGATCCTTTGTACCTTAGGGCCTGTTTTCACATGTTGTATATTTTCCTGTAGCATACACTGTGTTTCTTGCCTCTGAGTCCTTGTACATGCTATTTCTCTAACTGGAACACCATAAGCTTCCCTTTCCGTTTAACATCTTTTTCCTGTGACAGTCTTATTTATCTCAGGACATGTCAGCTCTTCCTCTGAAAATCTTCTGCCCTTCTACTTTCTCCATTGTGACCTGAGTGCCCCTTTATGTTTCCACAGTTCCCTCTGATTATCTCTATCACTACTCTTGCTGTATAGAATGGTAATGACCCATTTACTTGTCTGCAGGCCACTGCCTTTCAGCTCCCTCCCTCCCCAAAAAAATCTGTTACATGCTTATTCACTCACTTTCACACACATATGCAAGCATTAAAATCATCTCAAGGCCTTGATCCATATTGGGTGTCTGATAAGTTGGTGTATGGAACTAGAATGTGTACATATGCAACTGTATCAGAGGAGCAGATCCTTTCTAAAACACCTGAGGTAGGTAAGAGTTGGCCCTATTTTCTTTTCTAGATCTTACTAGAATTATAGGTACAATTTTAGGGTTTACTTTGGAACAATGTCTATTGCCTGCGCCACTGGCAGGGGCAGGGGGCTCTGGGTAATTACTTTAGAGATTCTGGTAGGCCTCTTTCCTGCTGCTGTCTGAAGAAACTAGACCAGAGCTAGGGTAGTGGGGGAAAGGGCTTCTTTGCCCAAAGAACTCGTGTGTGCGTGTGTGTGTGTATGTGTATGTAGGATAAGTGGTTTCAGGTATGCTCACCTTGGCATTAGGGGGTGTAAATACTGTATGTTTGTGGTGGTAGGGGTGCTAAAAACCCTGTTATTGTTGGCTGAATAGGTTAAACAGTTTTTACCAGTCTCAGTAATTTGGTAGCTGAGCTTGTAGTTTGGAAGGCAAGATGTGGCTTTATCAACAAAAAAATACAAAACCATCTTTTAAAGAAGTTATATCAATCTATATAGGGACCCAAACTAATAAGCTGGATGTTATGTCCCTGTTCTCTTACTGACCATCCCTGCTCTGCAACTTTTCCAAAATCATTATAGATCCATAAAGCTCAAGAACATTATTTGGGCTTTCTTTACCTCTGCTTCCAGGAAGATGACCATGACAAAAATGAAGACTGTAAGCTATGGCCACAAACAGCAATACCTAGGGGGCATGAGAGTACTCTTCAGCCTTCAGCACATCCACTGGAGGCAGGTGCTGAGAAGTTGGTATTTTCTTAAGGCCTATGTGATAAACCTTGTTCCTTGATGGGGGCAAGAGTTAGGTTAGGTTATAAGATTAAGTGTGGGAAAGTAGTAGGCTGGGTGGGACTGAGGACATCCTACTTAGGGGTAGTCAGCCAAAGTCCCTCATACAAGCCTAGCCAAAGATCATGCTGCACTGAACACTCACGCTTAGTGAGGCAGTGCTGTGGAATGGCATCTGCCTCTTTGCTTCACTCTAGATGAATGAGGAGGTTCTCCCTGAATGTTCAGCTACATTCTTTGCTACTTATAGTCTAGGAAGTGAAGATAAGGGAGAGCCAGGGAGTCAGCTGGTCAGAGGGAAATGAAGAGAAATTGAACAATAAGTAGACTCGAGCTGTGGTCCCTCTTGCCATCCCTTACTCTTTGAGTGTGTTGGGGGAGCTGTTTATTATGGGTCCGAAGCCATTTTCTTTTTCATAGTGGCCAAAGCCACTCTAGGCCCATTAAGACTGTCTGCAGATTGTGCTGCTTTAGCAGAAATGCTGATACTGGCATCTAAAACCCATATGTAGTGACTTGAGTAATGTTTGGGAGACTTTTTGTAAAATAAATTTACTGCATTTTTGTATCTCCTGGTTCATTAACCAAGGAAGAGCATTAGCATGTTGTCTTCCAGTTTCCAAATATAGAAGTTGCCAATTTGTGTTTTTCCAGAAAATTTGTTTTTCCAGAAAGTACTTTGGATCATCACCATTTGTCTCTAGGCATGGATCCTGTAATGTGGAAGTTGCTCTCAGTGTTAACTTGTCACCCTTCCTGTCCCTGTCTGTGAAACTGGGAGATTTACTGCAGATTACTCAGCCTGATCAGGCAGAGAACTCCAGCTCCCTCCCCAGTCAACCAAAGCCTCCTCCAAGGAGGGGAAGTGTGGTAATGACATTATCTTTCCCCAGGCAGCCACGTGTTCTCTGAGAACAGGATGTGGGGAGGGCTGGGCCCCAGTCACAGGGTTTGGAGAGGGCACGGGAAAGTGGGCTGGTGGTGTGGGCATGCGGGTTGGTACCTGCCTCCTTGGCCTTGAAAGGCACCAAGAGCCCCTGTATTCTTAAGGGTTCACTTACGTGTACTCATGTGTACACTTATACGCACATGTCTGTGTTCTTAACCCTAAGAAAGAACTATAAACACCTGTGAATGAAGCCCAACTCTTCAGGCTGGAGAAATTCAGTGGTAAGGAGTGGGTGGGCCCATGCTTCCCACTACTAGCTCATGCCTTGTGACTCCTGCACCTATTGGCCATTTGGCAAGGTTTTGTTGGGGGAGCTGGACCCCATTAAAGAATGGGGCTGCTTTGTTTCTCTTTCCCAGGGCCCTAGTCATTCCCCTCCCCCCAGATGGCTCCCTAGCATACTGTGATGATTTGCATGTTCAGTTTCTTTTCAGGCCTCATCCTCTTCTTCTCCCTGCCCCCACTACTTCTGTTGGGGACCTTTGGAGATGTGCTGCCTGGGGTGGGGAAAAGAGGATGTAGCTAGCTTCCTGTACAAGGGAGGGTGGGGTGCCTGCCTTCCTGCTTGTCTGCCCACCCGCCCAATTGCCATTTACCCAGTGCTTGAGGAACTGACTGAAGAGTTCAGAGTCACCAGAGGCTGAGGGGCTTTCCAAGGGCAAAGGGATGGCGCTTTGCTCTTAATGGCTTTTCTTCACAGTTCTTCACCATGGGGATTACTGGGCTTTCTTTTCCTGGAATCCCAATGCTGAAGTGACCTTTAGAGGCTAATTGGTCCAACTACCTAAGATGGGGAAACTGAGACCAAGAGAGTCCTTTAAGTCCTGTAAAGAACCAGTGGCAGAGTTAAGATGAGAAAAATTCTAGAAAGTTATATCTGGAGCTCTCTCCCTTTCCCTAAGCTGGTAGTCTAGTGGTTTGCAAACTGTATTTGGCTGAGCTACCTGGGCAGCTGCAGTCCCCCTTTAACTAGAACAATTCTAGTGTATGTACTTCATATTTTGAAGTTTCATATGGTTTTCCATCTGAAAGGGTGAAGAGGCAAGAAGCTGCTAAAAATAAAATAAAATTGAAAACCACTGAGCAAGGCATACCCATTACAGCTGGGGACACTCTACCTAGAAAGGGGAGAGATTATCCCAAGGTTACTGGGACCAGACCCAGGACCAATTTCTGGCCCACTGTTCTTGGCTAGTTGCTCCTAGATAATGGGTAGCTCCCTCTACCAGAAGAAGACTGTTCCTACCCCATTGCTGCATTGATCTTCTCCCATCCCAAGGATAGTTCCTCTGTCCTGAGACAGAGCTAGAGGCCACTTGATTTCTTAGATAAAATAAATGACAATGAGTAAGCCATTGGACTTTCTTTTAACATTTTTCCTTTTAACCTTAAATAAGATAAACTTGGAAGGGTAAAAAACAGTGTACTAGAAGTTGGGGAGACCTGGGTTCTGGTCCTGTCTCCTTCACACTTGAGCAAATTCCTGTTTTCCTCACTGAGGCTCCATTTCTCCCTTCTGTAAAACGGGGCTTGTCTATGCCCTGCCTTTCATATAGAATTGAATTCAGTGAGAGAATGCATGCAAACAAGTGTCTTTTAAGCGTAAAACACTGTGTACATGGAGCTAAGGTTATTCTCGCATAAGGGTGAACCAGGCAACCTGGAAGAATCTGGATTGGATAATGAGGTTGCAGGAGAAAAATAACTAAAATTTAGCAAACATCTAATACATGCTAAGTGCCAAGCCAGGTTTGTTTTTTTTTAATTTCAAGATTTTATGTATTTATTTGAGAGAAAGAGAAAGAAAGTGAGAGAAAGAGAGAGAGAACACAAGTGGGGGGCAGAGGGAGAGGAAGAAGCAGACTCCCCATTAAATGGGGAGCCAAAAGTGGAGCTCGATCCCAGGACCCTGAGATCACAACCTGAGCCAAAGTCAGAAGTTTAATCCATTGAACTACCCACGCTCCCCAAGCCAGGTTCTTTCTTATAAGTAAAGGAGACGATGGTTGTTCTCACAACAGTCCTGTGAGGTAGGCATTATTGCTCCCATTTTATTTGTAGGAAAATTAAGGCTTCAAGAGATCTATGGACTTGCAGTGTCCCAGGGCCTCCTTCCAGAGCCCACACTGTCAGATATTTGTGAAGAGACCCTAAGAATGTGCTGTGGTTTCCACTGGGGCTTGCTTGCTTGCTTTCTTTCTTTCTTTCTTTCTTTCTTTCTTTTTCTTTCTTTCTTTCTTTTTTTAAATAATTTTTATTTTGTTATATTAGTCACCATACAGTACATCCCCAGTTTTTGATGCAATGTTCCATGATTCATTATTTGCATATAACACCCAGTGCACCATGCAATATGTGCCCTCCTTAATACCCGTCACCGGCCTATTCCAATCCCCCACCCCCTTCCCTCTGAAGCCCTCAGTTTGTTTCCCAGAGTCCACAGTCTCTCATGGTTCATCCCCCCTTCTGTTTACCTCCCCTTCATTCTTCACTTCCTTCTCCTACCGATCTTCCTATTTCTTATGTTCCATAAATGAGTGAAACCATATGATAATTGTCTTTCTCTGCTTGACTTATTTCACTTAGCATAATCTCCTCCAGTCCTGTCCATGTTGCTGCAAATGTTCCACTGGGGCTTTCTAACCCATTCCCTGCCTCACTCCAGCCTCTCTCCTGTGGTAGTGACTGGCCTGTTTCTTTCGCTTTCACTTCTCAGTCCTGGGTTCTTTACCCCCAGCTTTCCATGGCACCGGGCACGTTTAGGTGCCCTTGTTTGGCCTTTAGATGATGGAGAAGCCCTTTGGGTCATCCATTTTTTGTTGACAAGAGAGGTTTCCTCCTCCCTCGGGATGCTGGTGAGGAGAGTCAGGGATTTGTTGCTCATCAGACAGACATGGCTTTTGGCCAAGGTCACGAAGCTAAAAGATGGCAGTTGTTTCCTTTCATTGAGACTCAGTTTCCTCATTTGTAAAATGGGGCTAAAGATGCTTACCTGCATGTGTATCATGTGTTGGTAAATACTTAAAAACAAATTTTCTGGTGAAGTCAAGATTTATACTGTTTGCTGAACCCCGTGGTGTAAATACTGTCACCATGGCCGATTCCAAGGTACCAATGTGAAGTCATTGAGGGAGGAATTGTAAAGAGATGCACATGATCAGGGCTAGTGTGAGCTGGTTCCAGTGCACCATTATTAATCACACTTATCTGAGACTTCCACCCTCATCCCCCCAACATTCTCACATCTCTCTGCAAATATAGGACTCCCTCACCATGTCTCTTCTGTTCTCCCAAGTTCCCAGATCATCCAGGAAAGGGAAAGTATCATTTAAGGTCTGCTCCTTGCCTGGAAACTCTCCCAGGAAAGAGTGAATATAGAGTGCTCAAGGGACAGAGAACTCAAAAAGGCCTAATTAGAACGTTTTGATCAATGTGTTTTGGCTGGTGAAGTATCTGCATCAGCTGTTTTCTCCCATTGTCTGATTCTTTTTTTGTGTCATTGTTATGTTAGTCACCATACAGTACTTCGTTAGTTTTTGATGTAGTGTTCCATGATTCATTGTTTGCATGTAATACCCAGTGCTCATTGCAATACATGACCTCCTTAATACCCATCACCAGGCTAACCCATCCCTAACCCCCGCCCCTCTCAGACCTTCGGTTTGTTTCCCAGAGTCCATAGTCTCTCATGATTCATCTCCTCCTTTGATTTCCCCCCTTCACTTTTCCCTTCCTTCTCCTAAAGTCCTCCATGCTATTCCTTTTGTTCCACATATGAGTGAAACCATATGATAATTGTCTTTCTCTGCTTAACTTATTTCACTTAGCATAATCCCCTCCAGTTCCATCCATGTCGATGCAAATGGTGAGTATTCATCCTTTCTGATGGCTGAATAATATTCCATTGTATATATGTAAACCACATCTTCTTTATCCATTCGTCTGTTGAAGGGCATCTTGGCTCCTTCCACAGTTTGGCTATTGTGGACATTGCTGCTATGAACATTGGGGTGCATGTGCCCCTTCTTTTCACTACATCTGTATCTTTGGGGTAAATACCCAGCAGTGCAATTGCTGGGTCATAGTGTATCTCTATTTTTAACTTTTTGAGGAACCTCCATATCGTCTTCCAAAGTGGCTGTACCAGCCTGCATTCCCACCAACAGTGTAAGAGGGTTCCCCTTTCTCCACATCCTCTCCAACATTTGTTTGATTCTTAACTAGATATGAGGATGGTGGAAAGCTCTGGACAATGACCTGAGCATTTGGTCATTCCAGAATGCACTTAGTTTTCTGTTTGGAATTCCAAAGTCTCTCTCTCCTGCCTGCGGAGCCTGCTCTGCTGTGCTCTAACCTCAAAGTCCCTGTCATGAGGATATCTGGACCAGAGAGCAGTTTAGAAGGCTAGACCTCTGATCCAACCCCTCATCTCCTCTCAACAGTCTGTGCCAGGTGAAGTTTCTTTAAATTTCCTAAGGGATAAGAATCACCTGGGGCAAAACCTAATTCCCAAGATTCTCTTCTGGAGAGTCTGTTTCAGTAAGTTTAGAATGGGGTCCAGGAATCTGAGTTTTTAAATTAGTGCCCTAATGATTCTTATGATCCTTTAGGTTTGGGAAACACCAAATTAGCACTTCACAACACTCTGCCAGGTTGGCATCATTATGCCCACTTTACAGGTGGGAAGGTGGAGAGCTCATGGCTTTTTGGTAGAGCTGGATCTTACATATAGGTTCAGAATACAAAGCTATGTTCTTCCTACAACAGAGACATTACTTTAGTGCACAATAGTGTCTGTGGTGGGGAGTGATGATACCAAGTAGCAAGAGGCAAGGATAATCCATGCCCTATTTTACAAATAGGGAGACCAGGTTGCAGAGGGGTTTGGAGGCAGTAGCAGGACTGTTTGCATTGCTGATCTTTTGTAGAGGTGGGCTTCATTCAACTCTAGGGAGCTGTTCACCAGGCCCAGAAGCCTAAATGTCTCCATAGTTGTTCTCTGCTTGTGTTTTCCTTCCTTCAAGCATCCCTCTAACCATAGTGACAACCAGCCCATGAGAGGCTGGTTGGTTCAGGGAACTGTATTCCATGCCAGAGGTTCCCCAATCTGTCTGGGCCTTAGAATTATCTGAAATTCTTAACTTCTGATGTCCAAACCCTGCTTCTTACATAATAAATCAGAATTTCTGTGGGTGAGTTCAGGGAATCTGTATTTCAAAAATTTCCTTAGTTGATTTTGATAAGCTGGTTTGCAGACCCAGCTTGTGATTTTCCTGGATACCAGCTGAAGAAAGTTTGGAGGTCCTCGTGGGTTGTGTTGAGGGGGTAGGGATTTGTGTATTTTGGTGAAACATGATTGGAGAAAATGGCAAGGCAGAGCCCAGATTAAGGAAGATCAGACAGCTTCTGTAAAGGACAAGGTAGCATAGGTGTTCTGTTGTTTTCTACCTCTTCTCAGGGCTCTGCTTCTTGGGGAAAATTCTCATTCCTTCCAAGAGGGAAGACATTTAAAATAATGCATGCAAGGATATGTGTGTGTGTACCTGATGTGCATGGCTTCACATTGTTTAACCAGCTAGAAATCTAATCACATTTTAGAGTTTGTCCCCATAGTGAAAGAGTCCTTTATGCTGAAAGGGCTCTCTGGAGGCCTTCTTGGGGAGCCAAGAGGGTAGCCCCTCTTCAGTTGAACACATTTTCATTTTAAATCATTTCTGGGAGGTAGGATATTTGTAACAATGTAGCTAAAAACTAAAAACATGTGGTGCCTAGGTGGCTCAGTTGGTTAAGCGTCTGCCTTCGGCTCAGGTCATGATCCCAGGGTGATGGGATTCAGCCCTGCTTCCAGGCTCCCTGCTCAGCAGGGAGTCTGCTTGTCCCTCTCCCTCTGCCCTCCCCCTGTTTGTGCTCTCTCTCTCTCTCATAAATAAATGAATAAAATATTTTAAAAATATATGTCTAAAAAAGGAGGGGTCAGTAGTCATACCATTCTACTTGTGATGTGCTATATATTTTCATGTCTATTTTTTTTAACTTAAATCTCCCAATAACCTTGTTGTGAAGTTGATATTATTAAACCTGTTTTATAGATTAGGAAATTGAGTTTCAAAAAATGGAGGTCAAAGAAGCCCCAAAGCCTTTTTCTGTTATACCATGCTTCATTCCTCAAAGAGCTGAGACAGTTATTTCTGGGACAAGGACTCCAATTTTGTGGGTTCCCCAGATACGGGGTTTGCTGTTGGCTTACCAGTAGGGTGGACATAAAGCTGACCTTGGCCTACCTCTGAGGTTAAAAACATCTTTTTGACTTGGCCTGGAAGCTTCCTCCTGTCCCTGCAGAGTTCACTGATCCTGGCTTCAGCAGTTTTTAACACCCAGAAGCATAAGACAGGGCAGAAATCCCATGAACGTTAGATATAACTCAAGCTGAGGCTTGGGTCAGCCCTGGTGTGCTTCAGAGCTGTGATGCTGGTGGTTCCAGGGGTGTGTTCCTGAGCAGAGAAAGTAGAGCCTTCTTCTGGTGCTCCGGGCAGACCTGGCATCTCTAGGTAGCTGCAAATGGTCTGTGTTTCCAGCCTACAGATACTTCTTATGAAACTTGCAGGCAGGAAGCTGGGTCAAGCAGGAAACTGATGTGAAAGACTGAAATCCAGCAGGGTGTAGCCCCAAAGAGGGGCTTTGCCCATTTGGGAGACTTAGTTTATTAATGATGGGCCCTGTCCCCTTTTATTTCAGCAGATTCAGAGTCTTAGGAGAATTGAAGAACCTGTTATCCTTAGCTATGAAGATATAAATCTGTTCCTCAGATTCCCTGCCTCTTTCCCTATTGCATCCCACCCTCTCCTCACCAACCTCCAGCTCAGATCTTGGCTGTGTCTGCTATTGGGGAACTTCCCAATCAGTTGCTATCCAAGTTTTTGCAAAATAAGCTGTCTTAGAAACAAGGGATCTTTGAGTTCTCCTCTATGGTGTTAATGAAAGTTTTAGTCTCCCTAGAATGAGTGTTGGTGAATGTCTCAGAGCCTGAAAGTTAGGCCTGCCCTCTGTTGAAAGCTAGACTTCCAAGCCATGCCAGCTTGGAGTTTTTCATGGAAGCAAGATGGCCCAGCTTCCTCCACATAGTCTTCATAGTCCTCAGCAGTGGTTCACCTGAGGTATCTACTGTTTCTAAGTGCCAGGGTGGTTCTATAGCTTATTAAAGGCCACTGGATCAAGAGCCAGGTTTTTAATCGCTGATCACATGCTGCCTAGCAGCAGTGTGACTCTGGGACAATGCCTCTCCTTTTCTGGACCTCAGTTTCCCCAGATGTTATGTTGCAGAGTTTGAAGCAAATGATCTCTAAGGTTCCTTTCAGGTCTGACAGTTTGGGATTCTGGACTGTTTATTCTCTTGGAGAACAGGGATGAGAAGTTCAGAAGGATGCTATTCTGGAGGAGCCAGATGAGATTCTAGAATGAGTGAGTTTAAATCTTGAGGAACTGTAAAGAGTAGGAATGGTTATGCTGAGAAACTGGTGGGACAGCCACTGTAGCTAAGAAGGAGAGATGAGCTGGGGTGGGGGTTAAGGGAGTAGGTGTTGTTTGATCCTGGAGTATGGTTTGGTTGAGGTGATTCTGAGAATACATCCTAGAGTTAGGTGCAAATGGCGAAAAGCTAGTTTACTTCCTGATATTCATGTGTTGAGAGGGGGACTCTACCTCAGTCTGAGCTTGATCAAAAGGCCATACAATTAAGGATGGATTAATGGGGAAGCTGCAGCTCGCTAAGGTAGTCTCATTGTTTCTGACCTTTACAGCTTTGGCCTCTGCTCTGAACTATCATTCCCATAGTGACTAGGTATGTTCTTATTGCTAAGAGTGATTAGTTACATGTGGGGGTTACTCCCCCAAATATATAGTTTACTGGTGGAGTAACACCCCATTTCCAATATGCCCTTGTCTCCCAGTGCTTCTTGGGGACCTTTTGGAGGGCAGGGCTGAGCCAAAGCAAGTAAAAGGGGAATCCTTGTCTCCCATGGCCTTTGCAACAATTGAAGTGGTTGAAGAACTGCTGACCCATTCAGATATGGGTGTGCATGGTGTTGGATGAGGCTCTCCTTTCCAAAACTACTGGGAAAAGGCACAGGCATAGGAAGGGTTAACCCCAGGCAGGTCTTGATGACTGTGTTAAGGGTCTAGAGATGGGCAGGAAGAGGTCAGAACAGATACCATTCCAGGTACCATTTCCAAGTCAACAGTGGCTGAGTTGCTGGGAAGTGAGTGAGTCAGTGGAGGAGGGGGAGGAGGAGAGGGAGAATGCCTCCTAGGCTGGAGATTCAAAGCAACCCTTGTTTTCTCCCTTATGGAAAACAGCTGCTTGAGGCAGTGCTGTCATCCCAAGAGGCAAGACAGACCAGGCCTTGCCCTGCCCTGCCCTGCCCTCGCCTCAGTTTTGGCAGCAGGAAATGGTGGGTGCTGGAGCCTAAATAATGGGGATTAGGTAGTTTGAGTAACACTGTGGTGACTGTTCTCTGTCCAGTGAAGCGACTGAAGTTCTGGGGTTGCCTTGGTAAGGCTTGTCCTGCCTTTGTCCCCCTCACCCACTTGCCTTTGTCTTCTTCATACCAGCAGCTCCACTGAAATGCCAGAGCGGGTGGGCCCTTGAGGAGAATGGGGAGGTGGCAGGTGGGGTGAGGTCATTGAGCTCAGACACAAACTGGGCTGACTCACAAGCTCTGCCCCTGCGAGGGGGCCTTCCCAAGGAGTGCTTCCCAGATGTGCTCAGGCTTTCAATGCCAGAGTGTTTGGGCCTTGGCCAAAATAGTTGCCAAGGCAGTGTCTGAAGACAGCAGTGAAACCAGCATGACCAGAGAGGAGGGTGGAGTCATGGAAGGAGCTCCGGGAATGTCTATAATACGAGTCTTCCTCACTTGCTGGCTGAGTAAATTTGGCTTCAGTGATGTTAAGTGAGACTGTGGGTGATGGGGCTTGGCACATAGTTAGTATTCACTAAGTGTTCATTTCCATCCTTCTGTCACCTGCCTCTGTGTATTTCAGTTTCATCATCCATGAAGTGGGGCCAGTAATTTTAATTCTGGCTTACATGTCCATGCTTTAGGCAAGTTACTTGTGGTTATTCAACTCTCTCTACTTTCTCCTCTGCCCCAAACTCCTTTCCAGGCAGAGCCATCTTGTAGTTCAGTGATATGCGACAAGTGAGGGGAAACATTGCCTTGATCTACTCACTGTTGTCTGGCTGCTGCTTACCTGGATGTTCCTGGCTCTAGGAAAAGAGAGGGTTGGTCTTTTCTTTGAAGCTGACCAGGCCCAGAGTCCAAAGTAACCCAGCTTCTGCAGCATCTGGCCTGGTTATTTTTTTTTTTCTAGACCAGCCAATTAGGGACACAGGAGAGATCTCAGTTTGTTGAGGGCTTTGGATGGCAGACCACTAAGATAGGTTTGTTAGTGTCCAGTGAAGAGCATTGGTGTGGGAAGTGTCTGTGTTCCATTGTTCAATAAATAACAGTATACTTATTGTTCTTGGGCTAAAGGTAGGAGGGCTAGTGTATATGAGAGAGTGACACCGTCCCTACCACACCCAAACTTTTTTGTTGTTGTTCCCTACACGGTCTTTAAACTCAGGCTGTGCCTAGATCCTCAGGGACAGGGTTTGGAAGGGATTTAATTCTCTACATATTGAAATGATACCCCACCCAGGCCAGTTCCTCCACTCCTGCCAAGCTGAGGGGCTGTCCCAGAACTTTCTGCTGACTTTGGAAGTTTTATTTTCAGGTTGTTGCCTTCCAAACTAGACCACCCTCTTCTCATTGAAATTGCAAAGACCAGGCCTCAAAGGAAGGCAGTGGGTACCTACTAGGATGAGCATCCAGTTGGCCCTGTGTGGCAGTGGGTCTGGGCATGCAGCTCATCTTACACACTTGGGTTCCAGATTAGTCTAAGGAAGAACAAGGGATCTTCTTTGATCAAGACTCCTGTTCTACCTATTACCTTCAGGCCCCAGCTATGTTATTACCCTTATTCATCCCTACCTCTGACACACAGAAAACAGGAGAGTACAGACCTATGAACCTGTCCTCATGACTCACATTTTCTTCTGAATTAAGTGGTGGCAAGAATAGAAGTCCCTTTGTGTTTGCTTTTCTTTCTATTTTTTGTTTTTAAACTTATGATTATTTGTCCTCAATGAAATTCAGGAGATCTTAGGCTGTTCTCCCTGGAGTAGCAGCCACTGTGGAAATGGCAGAAACCCTGGGCAGGGATTCTGGGGAAGTAGGTTCCAGTTTGGTTTCAGCTGGACAGCTTTAGATTTTAGGAGAGCCCTTATTCTGGGGTCATGCTGTATTTAGGAGGAAGGAAGCATAGACAACACTAGCACGGATGACATGCTTATTCCTAACCCAGGCTGGGTCCTGTTCTAACAATTGATTTATTCAAGTAACATTTCTTTAACAAATATTTGACTTAAATATTTGGCCTTGTGAGCTAGGCTCTAAAGATGTTACATTGATATGACCTGTGATTGACACTGGCTTATTAACTTTGAAAATTCTTCCCAAAGGTGTGAATTAAAGGGAACTCCTAGGCCGTGGAATGTTTCCCTGGAATCCTACCTCTTTCATCAGTTTCCTCCCTGGGCACCTTCTTCCAAAAAACCGTGTTCTGATTCTGCCCCCTCTGCTCAGAATCTCCAGGCTGGCAGGCCACTGCCAACAGGATTAAGGCCCAACTTTCTAGCATAGCCTTCAAGGCCGTCCACTTACCTTCCCAGCCTCTCTGCCTACTCTTCACTGTGTAGGCCTCATTCACCCTGGAGCAGACCTGCTTCTAAATGGGCCATCTCCATCCCTATCTCATTCTGGGCCACTGCACACACTAATTTCTCTACCTGGGACATTTAGGTGTTATTCCCCTCATCCTGCACTCTCCCTTTAAAAAAAATGCAGCTTATCCTTGTGGACCAGTGCAAATATCATTTTGAACTCTGGTTTCTTATCTCCACAAAAGGTTTCTTCTGTTCTGCTATGGCACTTCTCAGGGTTTTCCTTGTATATTATAGTTTTCCTATTATTCAAAAAGTGCCTTGGGGTCAGGGACAGGTCCTACAGCTCTACTCTAACGTTCCTTAATGTTCCTTAAAGGTAGTGTTCCTTTAATATTGGGTGAATTGAAATAAATTTATAGGAAGCTCCTTAACCTAGAATCTTAGGCCTTCATGGTGGTCTATGGATATAATCGGAAGTGGGAAAGATCTATGAACCTGGATTGAGAAAAATTACATATTTGTTTTTACTAACCTCTCACTGAGACTTAGACCTCCTTCAATTATGAATACAGGCAAAATTGCACTACTAAGTATTTACCCCAAAGATACAGATGTAGTGAAAAGAAGGGGCACATGCACCCCGATGTTCATAGCAGCAATGTCCACAATAGCCAAATTGTGGAAGGAGCCGAGATGTCCTTCAACAGATGGATAAAGAAGACATGGTTCGTATATACAATGGAATATTACTCAGCCATCAGAAAGGTTGAATACCTACCATTTGCATCGACATGGATGGAACTGGAAGGGATTATTCTAAGTGAAATAAGTCAAGCAAAGAAAGACAAATATCATACGGTTTCACTTATATGTGGAACATAAGAAATAATGTGGAGGACCACAGGGGAAGGGAGGGAAATCTGAATGGGAAGAAATCAGAGAGAGAGAGACAAACCATGAGAGACTCTGGACTCTGGGAAACAAACTGAGGGTTACAGAATGGGAGGTGGTTGGGGAATGGGGGGATGGGATAACCAGGTAATAGATATCAAAGAGGGCACATGTGATGATAAGCACTGGGTATTATGCGCAACTAATGAATTGTTGAACACTGCATCAAAAACTAACGGTGCACTATATGTTGGCTAATTGAATGTAACAAATAAAACAAAATAAAAGAAAAATACAAACCCTAGAATCTACAAAGGAAAATAATGACAAATTGATTATGTAAAAAATACTATAGGAAAAAAATTGCTTAAAGATATAACACAAATAACAAACTGAGAAAAAAATATTTATCCAACCTATGACCAAACATGAACTTCCTTAATATATAATAGATACATACTAATTAGTTAATAGATAAAGAGAACAGCCCAATAGAAAAATAGACCAAGGACAATAAATTAAACTGCTAATAAACATAATTATTTTTAATGAGAAAGCTCAACTCACTGTTGTATAAACAAAATATAATTTTTATTTTTCCAAAAAAACTCTAATATGTTGGCTAATTGAACTTAATTTAAAAATGCAAAATAGAACAGAAATGTAAATGACAGAATGAGGAGAGCTTCAGAGCTGATGAAGGCATGGAGGTGTTGGGAAGGTGGCCCAGCTGGAGAAGGCATGGAAGCTCTGTATCCCCCCACCCCCTGCCTACCTTGCCCTGTGCATGTCTTCCATTTGGCTGTTTCTGAGTTACATCTGTTTCTATAAACCAGTAAATGAAAAAAAATGAATACAGGCAATAAAAGAAGTGGTAAAAATAGCAGGACCTGTGACTGTCAGTAATGGAAATCTAAGAAACTTTATATCACAATTTTTTGCTGAGGTTTAATTTTTATTTTATTTAAAAATTTATTATTATAGTTGATATACAATGTTATATTAGTTTCAAGTGTACAACATAGTGATTTGACAATTCAATACATTGCTCAATTCTCTAGTTATTGCAGATTTCTCAAAATATTGCTGTGCTCAACACAATGTTGACGTTAACAGTGGTAATAATTAATAAGATACAGTGGTAGGCAATTACTTAATATCATAAAAAGCACATATTTTTATAACTATTTCAATATAATTGGTTTCTTTGTATCACTTTATTTTATGCATTTACAAATATTCTGAAACGGGGTCTATAGACTCACCAGACAGCCCAGAAGGGTCCATGGCACAGTAAAAAGAACAAGGTATAAAATCTTCCCACTGCTGGATCTTTAGCCTATGCTAGATCTCTGTATTTCTTATATCCCCATGCTTAGAACTGCTCATTTAACCATCTTCTGAGTACCTACTGAGTCTTGGGTACTGGAGAGGTAACTCAAAGTAAGACAGAAACCTTGAGGTGATAATGAAGTCTAGATAATTACTAGTCCAGTGTACTAAAGGCCCTACTGGCACTTTTCTACTCTTTGCTATCTCCTCAGTCATTGGTGTTTTGAGGTCTCCCTTGACTCAGCTCAAGGGTGATTTGAGGCTAGATGTTGAGGCCAAATTCCAGCAAATCGGGCCTCATTCTCTCTACCTTATGAAGGCCCATTCTACGGAGGTCACTGGATTGGCAGGAAGCCTAGGATTAACACCAAGTCAAGGTGGCTAATCTTGCCCGTTGTCTCCCTCTGGAGTAACTTGCCTTACTTGTTCCTGCCTTCAGGGCCTTTCCTGTCCCATTGTCAATCTTGAAATAGATTTCCTCCCTGGCTCCCTAGTGGCATTTATTTACAAAGTTGTTCCCCAGTCATGGTCCTCATCAGAATTGTTCAGCTGGCAAAATGGCTGTTCGGCCCCCTCTTCCCCGCTAACTGACCCCTATGCTCAGGAAAGACCCAGAGGTGTCAAAGACTGATAAGGCTTAATGTCTTACCCATTCCATGGGGATTTGCATTTTTGATAATTCTATTTTTAGTCTCCAACCAATAGTATAAGTAGTATATAAACATCTTAGAAAATGTAGATTAGGCTTTTTTTTTTTTTAAGTTTAAAGAAGGGAGAACACACTCATCACCACCCTAAAACCAAGCCTGATTAACCCTTGGGCATGATTCCAATAATTATCTCTCTGTGCATACTTTTTATAGAATTGAGCTCATGTAATCTTGTTGCTTATCCTTCCTTGCTTAATATTACTGAAGTATTTTCCCTGGGCATGAAATAGTTTTCAAAATATTTTATAGGGCCTTATATAACAAGCCAGGTTTTGGCTGTACTATATAGAGTACTTACGCAAAATGTACCAAAATTTAAAGAATTAATCTTTGATTTCTTCTCATGGGAGATATTTTGCACTTTGATGTACAAAGGGTTTAGTGTATTGGTTTAAATTGAGGTTTGGACTTAGGTTTGAATTTAAACCCTGTCTTCCCCACTTACTAGTGATATGACTTTAGACAAATATTTATTTCTTCATCCCTGATGTGGAGATAACATTATCTACTTCACAAGGTGATTGTTGATGTTGAATGGAATTATGCACATGAATCGCCTAGTGAGTAGCAAGTCTCCATACATGAAAGCTACTGCATATTGCTACTACTATTACTACTACTACCAAGTTTTCAGCCAAAGGAACAAATCTCTATTGATGAAATTTCAGCTATCACTGACCTGATCAGGCTAGGGGATCTATTTGTAAAAGCGGAGGGTACTTTTTCTAGTGGCTATAAAATTGTGTGTGTGGTTACCTCTTATTTTCATTGGTGCCTGTCCCTTTGCCTTTTCCCTTCTGCTGTCTCGGCTTTGGTAGCATCTCTGTGTTACTCACACCTACCTTTGCTAAGACCACTTTTCTCTTTTGTGCTTAGGGAGACCAATGAGACATAAATGCAAGCAGTGTTAGCAATGCATGTCAGTATATAGAACCATAGACACCAGCATTGAAATGGTGGTCATCACCTAGTGTAATTGACACACATACCCCCCCCCCCCCGCATTACTACTGTTGTACAGATGAAGTGAACTAGGGCCCAGGAAGGAGATAAGACTTACCCGAGTTTGTAGATTGAGACAGTTGCAGTGCTAGGCTTGGAACCCAGTGTTCTTTATCTTGCCCTTAACTTGTGTCTGCAAAGACCAGTACTGTAGATAATCCAGACTGTGGATCAGAGGTGGGAAGAGAATGCTGTGGGCCTAGAGCTGGCTGGTGTAGCAGGGGAAGACTTCCTGGAAGAAGTACAGTCAGCACTTGCTTCCTCTTGATAGTAGGCTGATTTGCATTTATGTGTTTGCCCCTTGGTAAGCATTGCTCTGTGGCTATGTTTTTTGTCTTCATAAGCTGGTTGGGAGCCAGGGCCTGGTTATTGTTTATTTATTTCAATATTCTCCCTTCTTTCCCACCGATATCTAAGTTGCTCAGATTCTTAGCATCCTAGTTCCCTCTTCTGTGGTTGAACAGATACACTTGTCCCAGGTTCTACTAAGCACAGAGCCAGATAACTAACTTTCCTCTTTTGATCTCATCCTAGATCAATGTGCGTGTGACCACCATGGATGCAGAGCTGGAGTTTGCCATCCAGCCCAACACCACCGGCAAACAACTGTTTGACCAGGTAAGGGAGGGACCATTTGTTTCTTTGCCTCTTCCACTTCTTCTAATAGTTTCCACCACAATGCCCACTTCTTGGGGATCTCTTCTCCTACACGCTCCTCCAAGATAGGCCCAAACAAATTCTGACCCCCTAAGGAGGCAAAGGTTAACTTTGGCAGCCTGCACCTCGGATGGCTCCAATTAATCCTATCCTTGGTCCTGAACATGGTAGAAAAGAGAAGTGAGCAGGGTATGACTCTGTATTAGGTGCTCTAAAAATGTTAGCACATGGAACCTTCCTCTCAACTCTGAAAGATGCAAGTGATCTCTTCCCCATTTTAATGATGAGACTCATAAATTAAATAACTTATTGTATCTAGCCAGTATCTGGCTGGGATTTCAATGCTGCATTCCATGGCCTCTGTCACATTTTTTTTTTTTTTTTTTTTGCTTCCTAGTAGAAGGAAACCAACGTATTCTCCCTGCGGTAGTGTGCTCTATGTACATTTCCTTCAAAAGAATATTGGGACTTAGGACACCACTGGGAGTGGTAAATGCATTATGAGGGTACTTCATACCCTGCAGTCATGCCATGGAGGTAATGCTGATGTGTCATTCCCATCTCCAACGCAAGGGATATCCCTTCACAGGGGAGTCACTATAATCAGAAGGGATATGCTATATATAATCTAATAGTCAGGTGGGGGCCACAGAATCTTTCAGCATTCAAAGACTCTCCAAGGGCCAAGAGAATGTGCCATCTGTGACCAGACTTCTTGGAGTGAAAATGGGGTTCCCATTTCCACAGACTGGGATCCCTTCAGATGGGTCATTATCCCATTTCCCTACCAGTTTCTGGTGAGGTGGGGGTCTGATATTGTCTAGAGTATGTTACCTTGATGGATTTTCCAGGCCCTCTTTCTCATTTGCCCTCTGAGTCCCTCTATTGTCTAAGAACTTAGCCAGAGCTGGGGAGGGAAAGGAAGA
The DNA here is from genome assembly GCF_023065955.2 of Ursus arctos. Classification (NCBI taxonomy): domain Eukaryota; kingdom Metazoa; phylum Chordata; class Mammalia; order Carnivora; family Ursidae; genus Ursus; species Ursus arctos. The sequence goes on from NC_079873.1 coordinate 51,985,601, forward strand.
AAGCCTCCTTCGGCCTCTTCTCAGACTCCTTCCCAGACCCCTGGTTCTACACATTACCCTTCTCAAGCCAAATGATGCCATCCCCTATCTTCAACACTGGGGGCTTTGTTCATTTGCATTGGAGGGGGATAACTGTGGAGGCAGGGTGAGGAAGGCATCATTTAGAACCTAAGGCAGAAAAATTCTTGAACAAAGAGGCTTATTAACTTCAAAAAGCCACAAGGCATGGTCATTCTTTGTTTGTGTTGGTTTGATTTGTGTACTGTGGGTGTTGTTCTGTAGAAAGCCCAGATGGTAGGGAGCCCTGGACAGATGGTATGCTAGTTGTGAAAGCAACTACTTCCCAAACAAAACCTTAGAGAGTCTTGAATCTTTCATACTGGCTGGAGAGAAGAAAGGCAGAAAACCAGTAAGTTCATGACTTCTCGTCTGGAAGATCAGTGTTGTTTTGACAAATATCGTTTATTGAGCACTTACTATGGACTAGCCTTGGCTAGGTGCTTTAATTCTTGCAATCATCCTGCCTCTGAGAGGTAAAAGAACATACTCCAGGTTATGCAGTTAGTAAGTTGTAATATGGGGTTTCAAATACAGCTCTGGGGGTGCCTGGGTGGCACAGTGGTTAAGCGCCTGCCTTCGGCTCAGGGCATGATCCCGGCGTTATGGGATCGAGCCCCACGTCAGGCTCCTCTGCTATGAGCCTGCTTCTCCCTCTCCCACTCCCCCTGCTTGTGTTCCCTCTCTCGCTGGCTGTCTCTATCTCTGTCAAATAAATAAATAAAATCTTCATATACAGCTCTGACTGCAAAACTATAGTTTTCCCACTGCAATATTCTGCCTGAGTAATTGAGGCTGTTTGGGTTGAGAAGACTTAAGAGAAAATGTGTTCTCTGTCTTGAGATTTCTGAGGGGCTGTCATAGGAAAGAGGGAGCTGTAATGTTCTGTGAGGTAAGATGGAGCATAACTGGGACTCCATGGGTGAAAAAGGGAAAATGCTTTGAACTCAAACAAGGAGTTGAGCATCTGGCACTCTCAGGGCCAAGGCAGGTTTGGATGGGAATCCACAGAGGTATGTGTTCATAGGCTGTTGGGGAATATGATCTTTTCCCTCTCTCTAACTTGATGAGTGAGTCATAAGGGAAGAAGTCCATTCTGTCTGGCCTTTGAGAGCTATTATCAAGGAGGCCCTCCTGGTGGAATTGGGGCCTAGGAGGAAGGAGCTGGACTCCTTGGAAGGAATTGACAAAAGCTCTGGGGCCATCCTGGAACCCAGAAGTTATCTGGCCAATGACCAGAGAGGAAGCTGACTGGAGAGGAAGCACCTTCTTTGGCACCAGTAATAAATAACAGGCAACAATGGGAAGTCATAGCTCAAGGAGACATAAGACCTGGTGGGAAAGGGAAGTGTGGCCTATAGTTCCTCCGTTTACGTTTGTGAGTGTGCACACAGCTAGGAGAGAACATGTTTTGCTACAGCAATTCGGTCAGTTACCACCACTTCTAAAGCCTGAAGTTCTTCATAGGGCTCTTGATCACATAGTTGCCACTAAGGGGCAGTACCACCACCATGAGTTCCATTTTTGAGAAACTCCTGCCTGGCTCCACCCCAGCCAGGGGCTCTAACTCTACCTGCCCCTTCCCTTCAAGATATTAAGCTCTACAAGAAAGGTGAAATCTCAGAGCATCCATTTATTCATTTGTGCATTGGCTGATTCACTATTGACTGAAGGTCTACTGTGTCTCAAAAATCTCTAGACCTATTAAACACCATCTCCATCCTTAAGGACCATGGAAGTTCCTTACCTATAGAAGCAGAGAAAAGTAAATGACACAACTCTCTTCCCACATAGAATAAAACACCCTTGAAGTTCAGGTTGTGTATAGAAGTGATGTATAGTGTATAAAGTATGGGATTCAGTGTCAGCTTTGGGTTCAAATTATGTCCTGCTATTTAGTTGTGTGACCTTGGATGGCTCATTTAGCCTCTTAGTACTTTAATTTTCTCAGTAAAATGGTAACCAAACTAATTTCAGAGATTTCGTGGCTTTATTTAATCCTAAATTAGTAAAGTGTCTGGTGTATAGCAGACACTCGAATGTTGGTTGTTCTTATTAAGGGCTAAATAAGTAGTAGAAATTGCCCTGGGAGTTCAGATAAGGGAGCCATTAAATCAGGAAGCTTTTCTGGCTTGGTAAAGTCCTTAGGATTTGTGGACTTTGCATTGAAGGCAATAACCTTTTCTTCTTTTTCTTCCATTTTATTTTATAAAATAACTAACATCTACTATTTTAATAGTAATATCCCCATCTTATAGATGAAGGATTGAGGCTTACAGGGGAAAAAGACCTGTTTAAGGTTAGATAGCTAGGAAGTGGTGTAGTGGCTTGAATCAAGGCATGTATCATTTGCAGTTTTCCCAGTGCCTTTTGTCAGCTGTCCTCTGTGACCTCCCCTCTCTTTGCCTGTTCCCATTCTGAGTGGAGGAAATTTGTCTCTAAACTTAGAATCCTAGCTGATCATCCTAGTTCTTATGTTCCATAGATGAGAGAAATCATATGATAAGAACTAGGATGATCGGTAGGGGAAGAAAGGGATAAAGAAAGGGGGGGTAGGGGCGCCTGGGTGGCACAGCGGTTAAGCGTCTGCCTTCAGCTCAGGGCGTGATCCCGGCGTTCTGGGATCGAGCCCCACATCAGGCTCCTCCACTATGAGCCTGCTTCTTCCTCTCCCACTCCCCCTGCTTGTGCTCCTTCTCTCGCTGGCTGTCTCTATCTCTGTCGAATAAATAAATAAAATCTTTAAAAAAAAAAGGAAAGGGGGGGTAATCATAAGGGGGAATGAAACATGAGAGACTATGGACTCAGGGCCTCAGAGGGGAGGGGGGTGGGGGAATGGGATAGACCAGTGATGGGTAGTAAGGAGGGCACGTATTACATGGTGCACTGGGTGTTATACGCAACTAATGAATCATCGAATTTTACATCGGAAACCGGGGATGTACCATATGGTGACTAACATAATATAATAAAAAAATCATTAAAAAAGAAAAAAAGAATCCTAGCTGAGTGTGTTCTATGCTGTAGAGCAAGTGGCCACTTGAACACAGGCAGTGTAGAGTAGAAGAAACAGTGTTGGTGGCAGCTCCTACCAGAACTTTCCAGTTGTGCACTGATTTGCTTTCAGGTAGGTGGTTGATACAGCTGCTGCCAAGCCTGTAATGGGATCTCAGTGGGCCTTAGGTGTTTGGGCATTAACGGAATTTGCACATAATTTTTCCATGCAGTTTTCCTTTTGAGGCTCCAGCCTTGCTTCCCAATCCTGCTCTGGGCTTCTGAAGTGAATCATTATATCAATAGTTGACTTACTTAGATAGATGCATGGGGGATATGGAGAGGAGGGGTCTGGGCTCTGGAATTGACCTGATCACCCCTTCCCTCCATAGACCTCAGATGTAGGCAGCCTTCACATACAGAAGAAAGACAAAAGAGGGTTCTTTCTTACATTCAGATGTTCCTAGTAATAAGTGAGGATTTTCTCAGAGGCAAAGCTCTTCCTTTCACTGGGCTTCAGCTTTCTAGTTTGTGCTCCTTAGACCCTATAATCTTCATAGTGTGTTGTGAGGGTTTGTGTTGTGTGGCTCAATAGAATTCACAGCCAATGTCTTAAAAACTGAAGTCCTAGTTCCTGTAGGTGTATATGGCAGGTTTTAGGAGGTACACAGAGCTGTGGGATGAATTTGATTTAGTATCTTTTTTTTAAGATTTTATTTATTTATTTGTTAGAGAGAGAGAGAGAGAGCACAAGCACGGGGACTGGCAGGCAGAGGGAGAAGCAGGCTCCCCGCTGAGCAAGGAGCCCGATGCGGGACTCGATCCCAGGACCCTGGGATCATGAACTGAACTGAAGGCAGATGCTTAACTAATGGAGCCACCCAAGTGTCTCTTGATTTAGTATCTTGGAGCATCAATTTTACTTGTAGATGTTATCTATGTCATTATTAAAACATTGGGGGTGCCTAGGTGTCTTAGTTGGTTTAGTGTCTGACTCTTGGTTTTGGCTCAGGTCATAATCTCATGGGTTGTGGGACTCAGCCCCACTGGGGCTCCACACTAGGCCGGGAGTCTGCTTGAGGATTCTCTCCCTATGTCCTTTCCCCACTCACGCACATGTGAGCCCTCTCTCTCTTAAATAAATAAACAGATCTTAGAAAATAAAAAAAATAGATATTTAAGGAGTAGAATGTAAAATGTGCACATGTAATTAAGATTAAACCTGAGGCTTCAAAGAAATTCTGGCTTTAACTGTCTACTTCTATCCCCCTATCCTTTGTGTCCTCTGGGGTATATGCATTTATTATTTTCTGCTGCTTATGGATTTCTCCCATAGCAGCTTTGAGAAATGCTAGCTCAGGCCAGATAAGTTGGCTGTCTGGGATCAAAGGGAGTCAAGAATATATATATATATAATCAGAGATGGAGGCATTTCTCAGAGTGGAATGGAAAGGACCTTAGTCACTGCAGCCACAGACGTTGTTCCTAGAAGAAGGACCTAGAGACTCTCTCCCACTAAAAGATAAGATTTCTCTTTTCTCTGGGGTGGAAGTCTCAGCTGGAAGCAAAGCTGTAAGCAAGCAAAGCTTGGCCTCATTTCCAAGTGGAGACAAGAGTTGCCTGATCAAGTGATTTCCAGTATCCTGTGGACCTTAATTGGAGATTTCCTTATAGCCTGGAGTCTAGGGGTCATCTGTTTTATCCTTTGTTCTTTTTCAGTCTCAGTTCTGACTTTAGATCATATTTCCTTCCCTCCACACCCTTATTTCCTCACTTTGGGACTTCAGTGGAGGCTGAGAGAGCGCTCTCCAAAGCCCTGAAGCCTAAGGACGTGGAAAATTTATATGCATCTGATTTCTCTATGTACATAAGGGAAGAGGCAGAGCTCAGCAAGATTAAAATTTGCTACTGATCCTGAGATCTTTTTTTGTTTGTTTGATATCACTTCAGCTGTTATTTGTCCAACTGCTCCTCAGAGATACTCCACATCCTAGAACTATTTTGGGTCCTGTGATCTTCCTCTCATTACACCCTTACTCATCCTTCTAGTGAAACAGACAACATGGTGCAAAATGAGGCTAAGGAGCTCATTCCTGGGACCTCTAGGACTGATTATGTAGTCTGTAGCTGCCTTAGTTCCTTTTAATTCTGGGGTCTCTGAGCCTCTACAATTGGTATAGGCAGAGGCCAGTTGCTGCCCTACCAGTTCTATTCTGAGTCAGCCATCCCATGACCTAGCGTCCTGGCCCTAATGGTCCATCTCTAGCATCTTCAGTGTGTCTCTTTCTCACCTGGGGATGAATTACTTCTTCCCCACCAATTACATCTGGACACACTATTCTTCTACAACCCTGTGGAAAATCTTTAGAACTGTTAATTGGATTCTACCTTAGATCTAGGATGAGATAAGAGGTGTTTTAAATAATCTTTTCTGTCCATACACTCCCCCTCTATCCTCTGCAAAAAAAAAAAAGCCAATTATCACATTTCAACATGAGCATTTTGTGTTCTCCATCTAAAACCTATAGGCAATTCCAATTGCCTATTAGGCTCAGGGACTCACCTTGCCATTGAATCCTGGAAGTCTTTTGATCTTTCTAAAGACCCCCCCTCACACACACACACAACTTATCTTTCTAAACATGTTCCTAGTTACTCAAGTCAGCAAGAAGTAGATGGGAAATGGGACTGTATTTCTTTTCATTTACAAATAACCTTATTAGTGAAATGAACTTGAAGGAAGAAAGAGGCCATTTAGGTCATACCAGTTGTAGTAGATGGAGAAGCTGGATAGATGGGGAAGCTAAGGCTCAGAGAGGGAAATGTGCTGCCTTAAGATCACATAGCAAATTAGAGACAGAGGTGAGACTTTCATTCATGTTTCCTGATACCTGATTCAAGCTATGAAAGGGAGGGTGAACATCATGCATGCCCCAGTGATCAATGAAGCTTGAGGACTTGGGGATATGGCTTCTCTCCAAAGTGGTTGTTGACTGAGCCTAGTGGAAAGCCAGGAACCATATCTATACGCAGAGATGATCAAAGTTCATTACCCGGCTGGGATATGTGGGCAAAAGAGAGACAAGGCAGTTAGTCACTTGGGAACCCCGGGGCTCCTAAGCTCATACGAATCCTTGGGATTAAAAGAGAGCATGCTAGAAAAGAAAGGGTACAGGTTTTGGAATCATACACATCAGGATTCTAGTCTAGTCTCTATGGCTTTAGGCAGGTTGCCTGTCTTTTGGGGTGATGTGCAATTAAAAAATTACTTAAATTTTAGTTAACATACAGTGCAATATTGGTTTCAGGGGAAGAATTCAGTGATTCATCACTTATATACAACATCCAGGGCTCATTACAAGTTCCCTCTTTAATACCCATCATCCATCCAGTTCATCACCCACCCACCTCCCTCCATCAACCCCTCAGTTTGTTGTCTACTGTTAACAGTCTCTTGTGGTTTGTTTCCCTCACTCCTTGTCTTTCCCCTTTCCCATATGTTCATCTGTTTTGTTTCTTAAATTCTACATATAAGTGAAATTGTATGGTATTTGTCTTTCTCTGATTGATTTATTTTGCTTAACATAATACATTCTAGCTCCATCCACATCATTGCAAATAGCAGGGTTTCATTTTTTTTTAAAGATTTTATTTATTTATTTATTCGACAGAGATAGAGACAGCCAGCGAGAGAGGGAACACAAGCAGGGGGAGTGGGAGAGGAAGAAGCAGGCTCATAGCGGAAGAGCCTGACGTGGGGCTCGATCCCATAACGCCGGGACCACGCCCTGAGCCGAAGGCAGACGATTAACCGCTGTGCCACCCAGGTGCCCCAGGGTTTCATTTTTTGATGACTGAGTAATATTCCATTATATATATACTGCATTCTTTGTCCATTCATCAGTTGATGAACATTTGGGCTCTTTTCATGGTTTGGCTATTGTTAATAATGCTGCTGTAAACATCAGTGTGCATGTACACCTTTGAATCTTTTTTTTTTTTTTTGTACTTTGGGTAAATCTCTAGTAGTGCAATTGCTGGATTGTAGTTCTATTTTTAACTTTTTGAGGAATCTCTATACTGTTCTCCAGAGTGACTGCATCAGTTTGCATTACATTCCCACCAACAGTGCTAAAGGGTTCCCCTTTCTCCACATCCTTGCCAACACCTGTTGTTTCTTGTGTTGTTAATTTTTCCATTCTGACAGGTGTGAGGTGGTATCTCATTGTGGTTTGGATTTGTATTTCCCTGATGATAAGTGATGTTGAGCATCTTTTCATGTGTCTGTTAGCCATCTGGATGGACAAGTTCTATTCATGTCTTTTAGGCAGGTTGCCTATTAAGCCTTTGCTTCTTCATTTATAAAGTAGAGATAACAGCCATCTCAGGGTTGTTCAGTGTTCAGTACCTGGTACATAATAGGTACTCGATAGATATGAGCTACTTTACCTTAGGGCCTCTGAAGCTCTAGATTGTAAGCTTCAGGAGTGACTATGGAGTCTGGCTTTGGGTGCATGGTAGAAACTTTGTGGATATAGTGGAGGTGTGTATGTGTGTGTGCACGTGTGTGTGTGTGTGTGTGTGTGTGTGTGTGTGTGTTGAGGGGAGATATGATTTATTCACAAGGAAGGACATTAGCAACATTGGGTCCTTTTTTCCTATTTCTATCTCCAGGTAAATTCCTTTACCTCACTCCCCTACCTCCCCTGCCCACCCCTCAAGAAAAAGAAAAAAAGAAAGAAGACCATCAGCATAACCTCATTAGGATGTGAGTCAGCTTTATTGCCTCCATCTCCAGTGGTGGGCATGCTGGAATTCAGCTGTCAGCCAGAACCATTAGCATGCTAATGTCAGGGACTGGAAAACAAACTCTATCTCCTGGCAGGCCTCCCTTTCCTACCCACTGCTTAGCCAAGAGGCCCAGAACACCAGGGTCCACTTAGCTACTATACTGAGGTACTCACCCTGTTTCTACCCTCTTTCCCACTCTCAACCTGTGTAAGTGGTAAGGGGAATCATGACTAGCTTCTAATCGGGGCTGTAAAGAAGCATCTCAGCACCTAGACATGGCACATCTTTGGAGTATATAGATACCACAATACCTGCTATGTCTTCTTGAAAATTCTTTCTTGGGGCATTATTTTTTTATTTTTTTAGTATTTTTTTATTATATTATGTTAGTCACTATACAGCACATCCCCAGTTCTTGATGTAAAGTTCGATGATTCATTACTTGCGTATAACACCCAGTGCACCATGCAATATGTGCCCTCCTTAATACCCATCACCAGCCTATCCCATTCCCCCACACCCTTCCTCTCTGAAGCCCCCAGTTTGTTTCCCAGAGTCCATAGTCTCTCATGGTTCATTCCCCCTTCTGTTTACCCCCCTTCTTCTTCCCTTTCTTCTCCTACCGATCTTCCTACCTCTTATGTTACATAAATGAGTGAAACCATATGATAATTGTCTTTCTCTGCTTGACTTATTTTGCTTAGCATGATCTCCTCCAGTCCAGTCCATGTTGCAGCAAATGTTGAGAATTAAATGGGACTCAGAAGAGTGAGGGCATATTCCTTTTTTTTTAGTAATAATTTTTTATTATGTTATGTTAGTCACCATACAGTGAGGGCATAGATAAAGGAGTAAACCAAGAGCAGAAGATATAGGAGTTAAGTCAACACTGTACTTCCAGCCTTTAATTCATCCTGGGAGTAGAAAGGCACATGGCAAAATAGAGGGAAGAAGTGGCAGTAAACACTGGATTTGAATGGGTTTGGAGCCAAACGGACCTGACCCTTCTTGGAACCTTACTTTCACTATCTATAAAATGGGCCTAATTGTAAATGTATCACAGGGCTATTGTGAAAATCAAAGGGGATAATGAATATAGTTATTGGTGTATGGTGGTGGTCCTAAGTGATAGACCTGTTCCCTACCTCAGCGAAAGTACTTTGTGTAGAGTTGCTGACATCATTTCTTGACTGCTTCCCAAGTGTATTTCCTTGCCAGACCCTGGACACCTTATGTCCTTTAAAGTCAGGGACGATGCTAGTTTCGCTTTTGTGTCTTCTGTGCCTGGCACAAAGTAGGCATTCAATCAGTGTGTTTTTTGTTTTTGTTTTTGTTTTTTTCTTTTCTAGGTGGTGAAAACTATTGGCCTGAGGGAAGTTTGGTTCTTTGGTCTGCAATACCAGGACACTAAAAATTTCTCCACTTGGCTGAAACTCAATAAGAAGGTAACTGCTTACCCCATTGTTGGGTTTGGAATTCATTATTATATGAATTGTTATCTTATATTCAAGGGGCGGGGGTAAAATGTGCTAGCTGGCAAATCCAGGGCCGTGCTTTTCACTGGGTGGTCTACTGACCACTAGATCAGAATAAGGGCAGAGGACTCAGCCAAGGCAGAGCTCCTGCTCTGTCTCCACTTTGACTTCTAACAGTGAGGATGGCCAGTGTCCAAGGAGGAAGAGACCCTTCCCTTTCTCCTGGGAGCTCTGTCTTAAACTTTGACTTGCTTTATACCATAGTCATTAATGGCTTTTCAAGAGGGGATTGGCATCCTATTTTTTCTTTCCAAACTCTAGGTCTTTAGGAGGTTTGTTAAAAGGCGAGTAATAGACTTTTGAACTGGAAAGAATCTTGAAGGCCTCATAATCTTACCTTGTCTCTTCTCTACCTGTAACCTGATACCTAAACTCTATACTGATGCTTTTCTCTTTCTTGGTTTTCTTTTTTTTTTCTCCCATAGGCATTTACACATAAGTTTATTAACACATGTATCTTTTTTTCCTTCAAGTACTTATTTAAATTCCAGCTAGTTAACATACAGTGCAATATTATTTTCAGTTGTAGAATTTAGTGATTCATTGCTTACATACAGCACCTAGTGCTCATCAAAGTGCCTTCCTTAATACCCATCACCTATTTAACCCATTCTTTCTTGATTTTCTATCTCAATTGAACACCAAATGAGATGATTTGAGTATGGATCCATTCAAGCTCTTCACGTCCAAGCAGTGTCTCTGCAGGAACATGGCAGTCCTCCATCTCAATATCCTCAAACTTCCTAACTTTGTCCTCGGAGGTTTCCAGTGTCTTAGGTTTCTGATTGTGTTTAGGCGATAGTTGCCTCACCTTCTGCTGGTAGAGTCTTATTTTCCCAAGAAGAGGAGACTTTTGCTGGACAAATGTGCTGCTGTTAAGAGCTAATTTCAGGCTTTAAAAGATAGTTTATGTTCTTGTCTAGCCATTTTCCAGGCCTCAGTGATACATACTGGTTTTTACTTTGCTAATTTATGGTGTTGGGGAAGCCTTAAAGAGGAGCTTTCTTAAGCCTAACCTCAAAATTTAGGGGCAGTTCGTATATTGTCAGATGTTGGTGGCTTGAAGGCTTATGACCATCAGTGGGTATAAGGTCATTTCAGGAAGGAATCCCCAAAGAGAAGCAATTATGGACATGGAATTGGGTCCCCGGGGAAATCAATGTGCCTCTTTTCTGAATTACCAGAACAGTTGCCACCTGGCTCTTTGGGATTAACCAAATTGATGACCTTTTACTTGTCTCTCCCCACCCTACAGCTAAAGACTGTTTTTTGAGAACCCATAACCTTTGCTCCTCCCAGGTGACTGCCCAGGATGTGCGGAAGGAAAGCCCCCTGCTCTTCAAGTTCCGGGCCAAGTTCTATCCTGAGGATGTATCTGAGGAATTGATCCAGGACATCACACAGCGCCTGTTCTTCCTGCAAGTGAAGGAGGGCATTCTCAGTGATGATATTTACTGCCCACCTGAGACTGCTGTGCTGCTGGCCTCCTATGCTGTCCAGTCTAAGTATGGTGACTTCAATAAGGAAGTACACAAGTCTGGCTACCTGGCTGGGGACAAGTTGCTGCCACAGAGGTGAGGTGGTTCCTTTGGCCATCTGCACTTGCATGGGGAAGGTCTGTGGCTGACCAAGCCCTGTTATACAGGGACTGCCTTTCTACTAGGTAGGGTCTGTCTGAAGACCATGTTATGCATACTGGTTTTTACTTTGCTAATTTATGGTGCTGGGGGAGCCCTAAAAGAGGAGCTTTCTTAAACTTAACCTCAAAATTTGGGGGCAGTTGGTATAAGAGACACACATTTGCATATGGCACTGTACCCTGTTGTTTCTCTGACTCTCAAAATAAAAAGCTTTTTTCCCTCTTCTTTTGCCTGATTACAGAATTGCATTACTCTGAAAACAGGTGCTTATATAGATTACCAGCGACAGATTGACTCCTCCTACTCTGGTTCCATTTTTTCAATCCTTTTCACTGATTTAAATCTCTTGCATCAAAGGTTCACAGGAGGGAGAGAGGGAGCTCCAACAGTCTTTTAATATCAATAACCAGTGTACAGAGCTTTCTGCTTTTATAAACTTCAAAGCTGAATGCTCTCAAACACTCATTATTTTTGTTTTAGCATCACAAGAACACACGAAATGAATAAGGCAGGCATTATCCTTATTTCCTGGCTGAGGAAATAGAGCAGGGTGCTCACTCTGACTTGCCAGATCTCCCACAGCTCGTTTGAGGCAGAGCCAGACCTGGAACCCTAGTCTTTTGAATTTTTAACCCTGGGTTTTTCCCTACTGCATCCAGTGGCCATTTTCATAAGCTTTTGGATGGAAGGAAAAGTTCTTCATTCTGGGAACCTCAGTCCCATTGGAGCTGTGGCATATGCACAACTTACCGGAAGGTATCAGGGATAATGGTTGTGACCTGGAACTCTACCTGAGTCACTGCTTTGATGTCTGAGATGGCATATTTAAAACAAGTCTTGTTAATGATCTAGTAGATCTGGGAGGTTGAGCCTGTTAGTTTCTTCTAAAGCCATTTGGGCTCAGTTCTCCGTTCTGTAGCTACAGGCTGTAATCTCATTCCTGAGCAATTTTCTTATAAAAGCAAATGTTGGTCCCATAAGGATCTAGGAGAGAGTGTCATGCCTCCTCCATGAGGCCCATCTCTACTCTTAGCCCCTCAAGGCAGCATAGACTCTTGATACATTACTGCCCTACTTGAAAATCACAGCGTATTACTGGATTTTCTGGTTAAAACTACAAAAGAAGGTGTTCCCACTGTCTTTCTTTCCCACCCATTCTTGTATCTCTCCTACCTCTCAGGCAGTTCCCTATATCTAATTAATACCTCCTGCTGTAATTTCAATCTACTTCCAGTATGATCTCAGTGGGCTGACTCCATATCTTCTTTGCATCAACACCTCAGAGAGCTAAGTGGGTTTCCCTTTACGCCTGCATTTGGGTTTTGTGCTTGAAACTACTATCTGTTATATTCCAAGGGTCCTAGAGCAGCATAAACTCAATAAGGACCAGTGGGAGGAGCGGATCCAGGTGTGGCATGAGGAGCACCGGGGCATGCTCAGGTAAGATCGCCCTAGCAACTATGGGTTCTACTGCTTTGGCAGGGAGAATGAGAGTAGGTTCTGGAGGAAGGAGGCAAAGGACTAGGGTCACTGGAAGATGTTGGAGAGAAAGGGACAAGAATGCAATTTATAGGGGAAATTAGAGATAGAAAGCAAATAATGATCATTATAAAGCTATATTTTTTTTGAATGATGGCAACTGATAGTCCAAACAGTTTTGACCATAAGAAACAGAAGGGACTTCAAGATCCCCAGGGAGCTTCTAGAGTACCAGGGACTCCTCCCCAAGAAAGAAATGAGGAAGGAGCTCTCTAAACATGGCAGATCATTTGGGTGTTGTCTAGTTGAGTAACAAATCTTATCATTTTGCCATCATTACACCATCTGGGCTCTGCTAAGAATATAAAGTCTTCATTGCAGCTAACATGCCAGAGGCCAGCAAGGGTCAGTCCACCCTTGTTACTCTTGGGAACCTCAGATCTTAGGCTCCTGTCAGCAGGTTTTGTTTGACAAAAGTCATGTTGTGCTCTGTTTTCCATCATCTGCTCACCTTTTATACCCTTTCCCTCCCCTAATGGCAAGGTTCTTGTCAGAAGTGCAAAGCAGGTAGGCTATCTCCCTGGGTCTGATTCACAGGCTCCCCTCTATAACTCCCCCAAATCTGTTATTTAGGGAGGATGCTGTTCTAGAGTATCTGAAGATTGCCCAAGACCTGGAGATGTACGGTGTGAACTACTTCAGCATCAAGAACAAGAAAGGCTCAGAGCTGTGGCTGGGGGTGGATGCCCTAGGTCTCAACATCTATGAGCAGAATGACAGGTATAGCTTAGAGTTCTCTTAGTTTATTTGGGCCACTCTGACACCTAAGGTTCATCATGAAGTAGGACTGTACCTCCTGGGTCCCACCTGGGTCCCACATTTTTCTACTTAGTTTAGATCAGCCCAGATGATTGCCATAACCTCCCAGGCCTCTAAATCTTGCATTGACCAGACTTACACCATCCACTATGGTAGTCGCTGGCCACATTAAGCTCTTGAAATGTGGCTACTCTTAAATTGAGATATGCTGTAAGTGTAAACTATACACAAGACTTCGGAGACTTAGTGTGAAAAAGAAAATGATGAATGTCTCAATATTTTTTAAATATTAATTTACATATTCAAATGATAGTCTTTTGGATATACTGGGTTAAATGAACTGTTATTATAGTTACTCCCACCTGTTTCTTTTTTACTTATTTTCATGTGGCTACTAGAAAATTTAAAATTGCATGTGTACCTCTCATTATATTTCCACTGGACAGCATTAACCTAGCATCTACCTTGTCAGGATTTGTAATTAATTACACTCCCATATGATTAAATGCTTTTTGGCCTATTTTCCCTCTTTCTACAGATTTATGTCACTTGCTTTTTTTTTTTCCCCTTGGTCTGCCCTTGGTGAGGATGGATGTAATAAATGATTGTTCCATGTAATTTCTGAATCTTGGATCTCATTGTTTACATTCTCCCCAACTGTTACAACCTTGGGTGGAAGAGTCCCAGTAAAATAGGGCTGGAGATTCTTGTGATTTTTACAAGTTCCATGCCTCAATAAAAAATAAAATAAAACAAACCTCAGAGTTTGGGACAAGGAATAATAAGTTTGTTGTGGTATCAGGAGGTCCCTTTTGTACCCTCAGTGCTGTCAACTGACCTGGTGGCATGTGATAACACTGGCTGAGCTGGCAGTGAATCTACCTCCTTAAGGAAGAAGTTTGGGATGCAGAGGGCAAACCACCAACCCTCTATGTCCTTCTTGTCTTTCCCTTGTCCTAATGTTCTTGTTCTCTACAGACTGACTCCCAAGATAGGCTTTCCCTGGAGTGAAATCAGAAATATTTCTTTCAATGACAAGAAATTTGTCATCAAGCCCATTGACAAGAAAGCCCCGGTAAGTGATTCTTCCTACTGGATGAGACAGGTACTTGCCAAGACCTGGATAATGCTAGGAGCAATCATGTCATTGTATCTTTCTCTCATTTTTCTGGCTTTTGTGTGTCTGTGGGCAGGGGGTGCTGGGAATAGGAGGAGCAAAAGGAGATTGACACTGGAAGGGGATATTGATGACAAGACATGACTAGGAGGCATTCTGTAGCTGGTGCCACACTGCTACCTGTGTGTTAGGAGAAGCATAGATGAGGGAGAGCCACAGGCAGTCTGAGTACTGCCTCTTAGCCACCGTCCTCTGCTGCCCTGATGCTGTGGGGGTGGAAACAGAGAGTGCATATTATTTTTTAAACCCTCTAGGCTTTGAAGTGAAACTGTTCATGTGCTTGATTTATTTTTAATTGTGGAGAAAAGACAGAGCCAGAAGTCCAGATCCAAAGATGATCTTCCAAACTTGCTTTTTGGTATAACTTTGCTGCTGTCCTCTCAAGACTTATCTCCAGAGCAACCCAAGAACAAGAAAGGCCTTTGGGTCCAGTCATTCTTCTAACATGCTCACCACACTTTTCACCTACTCAGTTGCCTGTGGTTGATAAGACTGGAAAGATGGTGATTGAGAGTAGGATAGAAAACAGAAAACGGTCTCCTCTTTTGGTGTACCTCATGTCCAGCAAGGGTCAAAGCCCATGCTAAGACAAACCCTTCTCATGAGGCCTCAACAATTCTTCTCCAGCTGTAAGGTCTCTGAACTTCTGCTGCTATGCACTTTATATATGCTATATATGCTATCAACAACACTGTCAGGTAGATTGTAGCATACCTGTTTTATAACTGTGGAAATTAAGGTTCAAAGAATTGGAGCGTTTTGTCCAAGATCACACAGCTAAAAATGGTAAATCTGGGGTTTATACATACATTATTTGACCTCTAGAGCCTGTGCTCATTCCACTGCACACTAAGCCATATGAAACAGTAGTTTGGGTTCCATGGCAGAAGAACTGGTAGTTAGCCCATTAGTTGGTAACCTTGGTCCAGTGGTATTTATAGTAACAAACTCAGACTCACTAGATTTTCGTGTGTGTGTGTGTGTGTGTGTGTGTGTGTGTGTGTGTGGTCTTTTCTTTCTTTCTTTCTTTCTTTCTTTCTTTCTTTCTTTCTTTCTTTCTTTCTTTTTCTTTCTTTCTTTCTTTCTTTCTTTCTTTCTTTCTTTCTTTCTTTCTTCTTTCTTTCTCTTTCTTTCTTTTTTAAATTGCTGCTGTGTTCAACTCTCATTGGAAAAAGGTAAGTAACAAAGCCAGCTGAGATCAAAGGCTTATTTTTTTAAAATAACAGCCAGGACAATCATGTTCAGATTTATGTATTCATGTATACATTTACAACTTACCTTATTCCAAAAATGATTTAAGGGCCTGTGTCTAGGATATGCTTTTAGGAGGTTACAAAAACCGTCCAGCCCTCCATACTGTACTCACCAACGTATTATGCAGGAATTATTGGGCCGCTAAGAGAGGCCCCTGAGATTTAGCAGGATCCCAAATTAGCAGATAGGTTCAGTTCCTATCTTTCAATTAGATTGAGGATATTTTAGGATGCAATGCTTTCATAAGCAAAGGTTGAACTAAATTGTGATTTGGTGGAAAGAGCGCTGGTTTCAGAGTCAAGAAGCCTGGGTTCTAGTCCTGGGTTTGCCACTAGTCTGCTGTGTTACCATGGGCAAGTCACTTCACCACTCTGATAATTAATCTTCCTATGTGTAACATGAGAAAATTGGGCTAAATAACCCTTTCAGTGCTTTCAAAAGGCAGAAGCTCACCTTCATCTGTCCCTCCAAACTCATTTTGATTGTTGGTTTCCCATCAGGACTTTGTCTTCTATGCTCCCCGACTGCGGATTAACAAGCGTATCTTGGCCCTGTGCATGGGGAATCATGAACTATACATGCGCCGCCGCAAGCCTGACACCATTGAGGTACAGCAGATGAAGGCACAGGCCCGGGAGGAGAAGCACCAGAAACAGATGGAACGGTAGGTTCTGTGGAACTGGAGTGGAAGCTGGGGCTAGGGCAAAGAAGCTTCTCAAAACTGTCAAGATTGATACAGGAAAGACATGAAACCCTCCTGGGTTGGAGGGAGAGAGCTGTACAGAAATGTCACCTCCTCCATTAAGTCTCAGGCATCCCCTTCCTCAGGAAGCAGGTATCAGAAGCCTAGGATTTCAGGGACTCATAGGAGGGAGAGGTATTTCACAGTTCCACATTGTCTCTGACCCTTATGCCATTGCTCTTCTAGGCAGAGTCTGGGTTGCTCTGGGCTATCTGACCAGCGTAGTGGCATTAGCAGAAAGCTCCATGCCCATTTAAACATGGACTCTGTAGGGATTTCTGAGTGGAATTGGGCAGAGCCACCAGAATTTTTCTTATGAAGCCCCTATGCTCTGTAACCAACCCCCCCGCTACTGAAAGTGTAGCAAGGCTCAGCAACAGCAATATCAACTTGGGAACTTATTAGAAAGGCAGACTCTGACACCCTACTCCAGACCTGCTGATTCAGATTCTGAATCTTAAGATCCTAGGTGATCAGTTCTCCAAAGAAGGTATGCAAATGGCCAGCAGGCATGTGAAAACATCCCCAGTCACCAGGGAAATGCAAATCAAAATGAAAAGTGAGATGCTATTTGACTGACTAATATGGATATAATAAATAAATGCAGAAAATAATAGCTGTTGTCAAGGATGTGGAGAAATTAGAATTCATGTACATTGCTGGTAGAAATGTTCCAGCTACTATGGAAAATAGTTTGGTGGTTTCTCAAAATGATAAGCTTAGAATTACTATATGATGGGGCGCCTGGGTGGCATAGCGGTTAAGCGTCTGCCTTCGGCTCAGGGCGTGATCCCGGTGTTATGGGATCGAGCCCCACATCAGGCTCCTCCGCTATGAGCCTGCTTCTTCCTCTCCCACTCCCCCTGCTTGTGTTCCCTCTCTCGCTGGCTGTCTCTATCTCTGTCGAATAAATAAATAAAATCTTTTAAAAAAAGAATTACCATATGATCCCACAATTCCACTCCTAGGTATATAATTGAAAATGTACATGTACACACGTGTTCATAGTGATACTATTTACAATAGCCAGATGGTAGAAACAGCCCAAGGGTCCAACAGATGAATGGATAGACACATTGTATAGCCATACAATGGAATATTATTCAGCCATAAAAAGGAATGAAGTACTGATACATATTACAATGTGAATGAAACTCTATAATATTATGCTAAGTTAAAAACACCAGACACAAAATTTCATATACCATATGATTCCATTTATATGAAATATCCAAAATAGATAAATGTGTAGAGGCAGAATCCAGGTTGGTGGTTATTAGGGGTTATGGAGAGGAGAGATAGGAAGAAACTCACTTAATGGGGGTGCAGTTTTGCTTTAGAGTGATGAAAATGTTTTGGAACTAGATAGAGGCGTGAATGTACAACATTGTAAATGTACTAAATGCCACCAAATTGTTTGCTTTATAGTGGTTACTATTATGTGAATTTCACCTCAATAAGTTATTTAAAAAATAAGATCCCAGGTGATTCCTATACATGTTAAGGTTTGAGAGAACTGTTCTAGTAGGTACTCTGTAATAAAGAGTTTGGAACCTCAGGAGGCTTTTAAATCTAGTAGGCTAGAAAAGGAGTCTGTGTTTGAGAGGTTAGACACCAAAGTTCTTATTTATTCAGAAAAATTTTACTGAGATTGGGGGCAGTTTACAGAGCTGGATCTGGCAGGAACATGCCCTCAAGGACCTCACAGTCTGGTAGGAGAAAGAGGAAAAACACTATTTACATAACTGTTCAAGGTACAAATGCTGTGTCATTTTTTCACTCAATAAATATTTATTGAGCAGTGAAAGATAAAATAGACAAAAATCCCTACTATCAGGAAGCTGACATTCTAGTGGGAAGAGACAAAACAAATAAGCAAATTATACAGTATGTGAGATGGTAAGAAGTGCTGTGGAGAAAAAGAATAAAGAGGAGGGATGGGGATAAGGAGAGGCCAAGTATTCTGAGGGCCCAGAGAAAGAAAAGATACCTAGCCTAGGGTGAAAAGGCAACCTCCTGGAAGAGGTACTGGGGCAAGAAAAAGTGAATACCTACTCTAGATTTGCAACAAATTCTGGGGAAAAAGAGCCTAGAGCGGGGCTTCAGAGGGCCTGCAGCATTAGACCTAAGGACTGATACCCTAGCCATAGAGATCAGTGGACTTGAAGCATGGTATCCCAGCACAGAGTCAAAACTTGACTCCCTATAACTATGAGGTAGGCAGGGTAGGACTTATTAGGCCATTTTACAGATAGGGGTACTGAGAACAAGAACAAAGAAGTGATATAGCTAAGTTCACCCACTGGTTACCCACTGGTGAGTAGTAGAGCTGGGAGTCCAGGTTGGATCTCCTGACTCTGGGACAAAGTGACAGGGTCCTGAGTGTACTGACCCACGTGGGACTATGCTGTGAGGACAGGATGTGGAGATAAGGGAGCATGGTCCCAACTCGCAAGCTCGAAGTGTGTTGGATGGGTAGGCGCTGAGGGTCCAGGACCAGGGAACCTTGGGGCCTTTCCATGTGACTGATTCTATCCTTTCTCTTTTCTTAGTGCTTTGCTGGAAAATGAGAAGAAGAAGCGTGAGATGGCAGAAAAGGAGAAGGAGAAGATTGAACGGGAAAAGGAGGAACTGATGGAGAAGCTGAAGCAAATTGAGGAACAGACTAAGAAGGCTCAGCACGGTGAGGCTTAGAGTCAGTTATCTTGAAGACTGGGTTTTCCTAGAGCCTGACTCTATGAGCTGAAGACCCTTCTGCCTGAGCTGCAGACTCAGGGTATATAATCCATATGTGGCTACAGATAGATGAAAGATGGGGCAAAAGGAAGAGTGCCCAGAGCTTTCTGCCAGCTGTGCCCTGGGGTGAAGCATTTCCGGGAAGGAAACTAGGTGTTCCTTCCATGTCTGCATGTTTCACCACCTTTCCCCCTTCTTCTCTTTCCAGAACTGGAAGAACAGACCCGCAGGGCTCTGGAGCTTGAACAGGAGCGGAAGCGTGCCCAGAGCGAGGCTGAAAAACTGGCCAAAGAGCGTCAAGAAGCTGAAGAGGCCAAGGAAGCCCTGTTGCAGGCCTCCCGGGATCAGAAGAAGACTCAGGAACAGCTGGTAAAGCCACAAAATGGGCTAGAATTGTAGTACCTGAATTTTCTTCCCTATCTGTCTACCTATTCACATTTACCCCTGCCTGCAGGGCTGGCTCCTTCCAGCAGGTGCCAGTCAACAGGCCCCCAACAGATAGCTTATTCAGAAGCAAGTTGCAAAGTCACTGATGTGGCCCAGAAAGTCTTCCCTAACTCTTACTTTTATTCTACTTTCTTAGCCCTTTGGGATCTGAGCTGATGACCTGACAAAGGAAAGGGAGGAAGGAAAGAAGCAAAGGAATTTACACTTAATTGACTACCTACTGTGTGTTACAAGCTATGCTAGCAAATTTTCCTTTCCCCATTCTTATTTCCTCTCCCAATAATCCTATGGGATTAATCTGCATGGGATACTATGCCCAGATAAGGAAATTAAGACTCAGGGAGGTTTAAGGGACTTGTCAAAGATCACAGTGTGGCTGAGTAAGGATAAGAACCCATTTTTGCCTTTTTGAAGGGTTTGTTCACTAAAATCATATGTAAAACTATGTTTCTATGCACTTTTCAGGGGAAGAGGGTAAGTAATCTTCATTTCATCTTTATTTATTTCTGTGACTCAGAAGTTAAGAACCTATGTCCCAAATTCCTTGATATATGTTCTTTCCCTCTACTGTTTGGAGTGTGAATGCAGGAACTAAGACCTAATTACCAGGGGGAATCTTCCTCTAGGATATAGATGTGTCCAAGGTGTGAGGGTGTGCATAAGCTTTTTCCCTTGTTCAGGTTGCCTTGTGATACTACAGTGTTTTTCCTATACTTGCCCTGGGAGGAGTCTTAGTGGAGACCTGAACATTCTAAGAAAACAGGAAAAAGTCTGGCACTTCAGGCAGTGACACAGTGATTTCCAAAGCTTTATGAAGGCCCTAAATATGCAGTGGGCAATAATGCATGCAAGAGAGAAAGAGAGTGGGGGAGAGAGAGGGAAGTGGGGGAGAGGGAGAGGAAGAGAAAAAGAGATGAGGAAGAGAGAAATGACGTTTGTGTTCAGGAGGTCTGTAGTCTAGGTGTAGATCTCTGACTTCTAAGGAAATGATTTGGAGTTAATAACAGTAGATCTGAGAATAGGAGTGGTCCTCCAGGCTTCCTGGAGGAGGTGTGGTAAAAAGAGCCTCCAGGACAGCAAGCAAGTGGAACAGCAGGTTCCCTATGGATTCCCCAGGGGTACGGGGGTTGAAGATACCTAGGTCCTGAGAACTAGAAGGCTCAGCTCTCACAAGTTTCCAATTTATCCATAGGCCTTGGAAATGGCAGAGTTGACAGCTCGAATCTCCCAGCTGGAGATGGCCCGACAGAAGAAGGAAAGTGAGGCTGTGGAATGGCAGCAGAAGGTGAGACACAGTGCCCAGAACAAAAACATTATGAGAAAGGGTACCACATGCATAGGTTTCAGTTCTTTGATTCATCAGATTTGGGCTCCGTACTCTTTCCTTCCTTAACAGCAGGCATCATGGGCTTTCTCAAATACTTCCCAGAATTCTCCAATACACCAAGGAAGTTGGTAAATTATTACTATTGTACAGGTACAGAAACTAAAGGCAGACACAGTGACATGGCCTACCTCCTGCTTGGCCATTCTATGCACTTGTAGGATGCCACAAGTTAGCTTGATCTGACTGCTGATTCTTCATGCCCTCTGTTACTGGACAGGCTCAGATGGTACAAGAAGACTTGGAGAAGACCCGTGCTGAGCTGAAGACTGCTATGAGTACACCTCATGTAGCTGAGCCGGCTGAGAATGAGCAGGATGAGCAGGATGAGAATGGGGCAGAGGCCAGTGCTGACTTGCAGGCTGATGCCATGGCCAAGGATCGCAGTGAGGAGGAACGTACCACTGAGGCGGAGAAGAATGAGCGTGTGCAAAAGCACCTGAAGGTATCCTGGCAGGGCCAAAGGGTCAAAGATATCCTGTGCATTCCCTAGATCATCATGGAGTTAGGTAGAGGAGCCTGTCTCAATGGAGTATGGGAGTCTGAGCCTTTCTCTAATGAGAGCTTTAAGGGTAGGCACCCATCACTTATCAATCAGACCTTGGGCCACCTCTTGCTTTTTTTTTTTTTTTTTTTGCCCCACACTCCATTTATCTCTTGTATCCATAAAATACCATGACCCAATTTCTACCTGAATCTTTGATAAGTTGCTCTACTCTCAGAGAATACCTGCCATTAGTCCCCTAAGTTTGTGGGTTTTTTGTTTTATTCTTGCCCCACTGCAGTCCCAACAGGGCTGAAAATGGCCCTCAAAAATATGTGTATGTGTTTGAGTGTAAAAAGAGAGGAGTGAAGGAGTGTGTATGTGTGGAGAGGGAGAGAGAGAGAGGGGGAGAGAGAGAGAAAGAATGAATCTGATGAATCTGGTTAAATAAGGGGAGGTAAAGTAAGAGCAAGCCATTAACCCCTCATCCCCTTATACCCTCACAGGCCCTCACTTCAGAACTGGCCAATGCCCGCGATGAGTCCAAGAAGACTGCCAATGACATGATCCATGCTGAGAACATGCGACTTGGCCGAGACAAATACAAGACCCTGCGTCAGATCCGGCAGGGCAATACCAAGCAGCGTATTGATGAGTTTGAGTCCATGTAATGGTCACCCAGGCTCTAGGGACCCCTCCTCCCTTCTTCCTTGCCCCCATACTCCTATACTCTTGCCTAACTCACACTGTGCTGAAGCCACTAACTAGAGCAGCCCTGGAGTCATGCCAAGCCTTCAGTGCCCCTATGGGACCAAACCTAGCCCCTCAGCCCTCACTCACTTCCTTGGGCAAATAAATGGCCCACTATGGTGCCAATTGGACACTCTTTTCTCTCTCTGTCCCATTTTAATCTAGCTTTCTAGAAGAGACCACTTCCGTAGCTCAGAGGCACTTCCCATTTCCCATTGATTGGGGAAATACCCCCACTTTTACTGTTCTGTAGGACTTAAGCGTGGTGTAGGTTGAAAACTAGCCCCATCCCTGCGTGAACTGCATTCCTTTTCAGGGTCCTGTGATTTGCAGAACTGGAGCATCACAGGGTTTACAGAAGGAGGCAGGACCCTGGATATATCCTCTAGGATGTCAACTGACCTAGGGTTAGACCTTCCAATGTCCATTTCTTCTAGAGTTATTTAGGCTTTATAATGATTGGAAGCTAAAAAGATGTTCAGTCATTCTTTATGCCTCCCAGATTGGACCTGTTACAAAATTCTTATAAGTCTTGTCCCTGAGTTCAGGAAGTCAGTTTCTCCCCACAATGAGATGGGAGGAGACAGTACCTTCAAGAGACTTCACCAACATCTTAGAAGGCTTTTGGCCATTCTATTCAAGCAAGGCTGTTTAGAAGATCCTCCCTCAATGCCTTATGGGAGCCTAGGCTTGTTTTAAGGAAGCTCTATGGGCAGAGGTATCCCTTACTGTTATTCTGGGCTCCTCCCTTCTTGGGATCTGCCCCTCCCCGTTCCAATCCCCAAATTCCCTCCAGCTAGAATAGTAGGGATGGTTACCCCAAAACCTAGCCAGCCCTATCCAGGACTCTTGCCAGTGGGGGGAATTGTTCACACGGGCTTCAGAGAGCTGTTGGGGGCTCTGGCCTTGTCCCTTCTATATTCTAACCCCTTTCTCTCAACACAGGAGTAGCCTCCTCCTCTTCTTTGTTTCATGTGTGCTTTTTTTTCTACCAGTATTATATATTCTAGTGGCATCTGATTCAATATAATTTCTGTGTTTCTTGCTAATGCACCCTTAGAAGATATTAGTTTTGAAGCAGGATCATTTTGGCCTCATTTCCTTACCTGGGAAGCATATACTATATTATAAAAGAATATTTTGCCAGAAACATTATTGTAAGAAGCTTTCAGTATTAACGACGTCACCTGTCACAGTCCATTCTTGAAGTACTTGGTATTTGGTTTTATTGTTCTTTTTATTTTCCCTTCTCCACAGAGTTCAGTCCCCAAAGGATCATACTGTCCTTTCA
Organism: Ursus arctos; assembly: GCF_023065955.2. Taxonomy (NCBI): domain Eukaryota; kingdom Metazoa; phylum Chordata; class Mammalia; order Carnivora; family Ursidae; genus Ursus; species Ursus arctos. The sequence continues at coordinate 52,009,181 of NC_079873.1, forward strand.
TGCAGTGCCCCTGGCCCAGAGCCCTTGGCTTTGATCCCTCCCTGACTCCATCCCGCCTGACTTTGGAGAGTCTTATGTGCATTGCTGTGAATTATATTGACACTCTCTTGGTGATATGCCCTATACTGGCTAAATTCAAACCTGGAATTCTGGGGCAATCTAGCTGCCTTAAGGGCAATAACACACCCACAGGGAGGCTAGGGAGAAAAGTTATATTTTGTATTCGGTTTTTTGTGTGTATTTTTGGGGTTTTTAAAAATTGTTTTTGGAGGGGTTTATGCTCAACCCATGTTCTATTTCAGTGCCAATAAAATTTAGGAAGACTTCTCTGTGACTTGATTTTTTGTTGTGGTGTGAGTAGGTGGCTATAAGGTACTACACTGTAATTTCCATTCTGTAGACCACCTTCCAATCCTTGTTCTCATTTCATCCTCGTTTTAGTCCTATGGAGAGTGGATATGAGCATCGTCATTTTAGAGAGGGGCCAATGGAATTGAAAAAGAAGAATAACTGCCCAAGGGCACAGGACTGTCTTAATCACCTATGCACTTTCCACAGCTCCAGGCCAGTTTTTCCAGTGTAGGTGGGCCCTGCATTGACCATGTGAGGCTCTGGGGCTCACTTGCACTTGGGACTTTGGAGCTCCTTGTGAGGAATGGTTTGTATCCCTAGACTCCTCCTGGGATAGTTAGGCCCTGTCTTGCCTTCTCGTCAGGAAATCTTCCAGGCTTGCCAATTTCCTACTACCCTCACTTTTTGTGGTACCAGTGAAGGTCCCAAAAATTACCTTGAGCCCTGTGGTAAAAGGCAGTGGGGAGTGTAGTGTGAAGTGAAATAGAGTGTATATATATATATATATATATATATATAGAGAGAGAGAGAGAGAGAGAGAGAGAGAATATATATATGTATACACACACACACACACACACACACACACACACACACACACAAAAGCTGTTGGGAAGTACTTTATGGCTTACAAAACATGTCAGTTTTGTAGCCTAAATGGTAATGCCAGTTTTACAGATAAGGAAACTGAGACCCAGATAGGACTTCTAGGCTGTCTTGAACCTGACACATTATCTCACTTAACAGTCCCCTTCTTGGTGAACCAACACTTGCAGGGAAAAGTAAACTATGTATTCCGTGAGCTGTATATCCTTCACAACAAACCTTTGAACCAGGGCATCTGAACTTGTCTGCACATTGGAATTTTAAAGGTTGAAAAGCCCAGACCACATCCTCAGATCAAGTTACAATCTGTAGTAGTAGGATTCAGACATCAGTATATTTGATGATTTCAATGTGTAGATAGACTTGGGAACCACCGTTCTGAAGACATAGTATTTTTTAACACTTTTTAAAATTTTAAAATTTTATTTTAATTTCAGTATGGTTAACATATAGTGTTATATTAGTTTCAGGTGTACAGTACAGTGACTCAGCAATTCCATACATCTCCCAGTGCTCATCACAGCAAGTGCACTCCTTATCCCATCCCCCATTTCACCCATCCCCCCACTACCTCCTCTCTGGTAACCATCAGTTTGTTCTCTATAGTTAAGAGTCTATTTCTTGGTTTGTCTCTTTCTCTATCTCTTTTTACTTTCTTGCTTTTTTCCCCTTTGTTTCTTAAATTCCACATATGCGTGAAATCATATGGTATTTATTTTTCTCTAGGCATTACACTCTCTAGCTCTATCCATCTCATTGCAAACGACAATATTTCATTCCTTTTTTTTGGCCGAATAATATTCCATTGTATATATATATACCACTTCTTTTTCCATTCATCTATCAATGGACACTTGGGCTACTTCCATAATTTGGCTATTGCAAATAGTGCTGCTAGAAACATAGAGTTGTAAGTGTCCCTTTGTATTAGTGTCCTTGCATACTACTAAATACCTAGTAGTGCTATTGCTGGATCATAGGGTGTTTCTATTTTTAACTTTTTGAGGAAACTCCATGATGTTTTCCACAGTGGCTTCACCAGTTTGCATTCTCACCAACAGTGCAAGAAGGTTTCATTTTCTCCACATCTTTGCCAACACTTGTTTGTTGTATTTTTTATTTTAATTATTCAGACAAATGTGAGGTGGTATTTCATTGTAGTTTTGATTTGCATTTCCCTGATGATGAGTGATGTTAAGTATCGTTTTGTACGTCTGTTGGTGATCTGGTTATCTTCTTTGGAGAAATGTCTGTTCATTTCTTGTGCTCAATTTTTAATTGGATTATTTGTTTTTTGGGTGTTGATTTGTATAAGGTCTTTATATATTTTAGATACTAACCCTTTATCAGATATATCATTTGCAAATATCTTCTCTCATTCAGTAGGTTTCCTTTTACTTTTGTGGATTGTTTCCTTCACTGTGCAGAAGATTTTTATTTTGATGTAGTCCCAGTAGTTAATTTTTGCTTTTATTTCTCTAATCTCAGAAGACATGTCAAGAAAAATGTTGCTAGGGCCAATGTCGGAGACATTACTGCCTATGCTCTCTTCTGGAATTTTTATGGTTTCGGTTCTCATATTTAGGTTTTTAATCCACTTTGAATTTATTTTTTGTGTACGGTGTGAGAAAGTGGTCCAGTTTCATTCTTTTGCGTGTAGCTGACCAGTTTCCTAGCACCATTTATTGAAGACACTGTCTTTTGCCCACTAGATATTATTTCCTGCTTTCTCAAAGATTAATTGACCATATAGTTGTGGGTTCCTTTCTGAGTTTTCTATCCTGTTCCATTGATCTATGTGTCTATTTTTGTGCCAGTACCATACTGTTTTGATTACTACAGCTTTGTAATATAAAGTCTGGAATTGTGATACCTCCAGCTTTGCTTTTCTTCTTAAAAGTTGCTTTTGCAATCAGATCTTTTGTGGTTTCATACAAATTTTAAGATTGTTTGTTCTAGTTCTATGAAAAATACTGTTGGTGTTTTGATAGGGATTGCATTAAATGTGTAGATTGCTTTAGGTAGTATGGACATTTTAGCAGTATTTGTTCTAATCCATGAGCATGGAATGTCTTTCATTTCCTTGTGTCATCTTAAATTTCTTTCATCACTGTTTTATAGTTTCCAGAGTACAGGTCTTTCACCTCTTTGGTTAGGTTTATTCTTAGGTATCTTACTATTTTTGGTGGAATTGTAAATGGGATTGTTCTCTTAATTTCTCTTTCTTGCACTGGGTGTTATTCACAAATAATGAATCATGGAACATTACATCAAAAACTAAGGATATAATGTATGGTGACTAACATAACATGATAAAAATTATTATAAAAATTCTCTTTCTGCTGCTTCATTATTATAATATAGAAATGCAACAGATTTCTGCACATTAATTTTTTGTCCTGTGACTTTACTGAATTCGTTTATCAGTTCTAGCAGCTTTTTGGTGGAATCTTTTGAGTTTTCTTATAGTGTCATGTCATCTGCAAATAGAGACAGTTTTACTTTGTCCTTAGCAATTTGGATTCCTTTTACTTATTTTTGTTGTCTAATTTCTATGGCTAAGACTTCTAGTCTTCTTCTTTAAATGTTTGATAGATTTCACCTGTGAAGCCATCTGATCCTGGACTTTTGTTCATTAGGAGTTTTTTGATTCCTGATTCAATCTCCTGCTGGTAATCAGTCTATTTAAAATTTCTATTTCTCCTAGCTTCAGTTTTGATAGCTTATATGTTTCTAGGAATCTATCTATTTCTTCTAGTTTGTCCAATTTCTTGGCATGTAATTTTTCTCAATATTCTCTTGTAATTATTTATATTTCTGTGGTGTTGGTTGTTATTTCTACTCTTTCATTTGTAATTTTATGAGTTGAGGACATACAATTTCATCCCCATTTACAGATGGATAAAGTGAGGCCCATCAAGATGGATTATTTTGTTCAAGGTCACAGAGATTAGTAGTCTTATAGCCAGGACATGGGCATAGGCAATTTGGTTCATCAGCCTGTGTTCTTAACCATTGCATTATGCCTTCTCTCTACCATTCCTAGGAAAGGACAGACGTTCACTGAGAAGAGGAGATACATGTAGAGCTTCAATTCTAAGGTAGCAAATAGAATTCCAGGGCCCTAGAACATCAGTGTAAGAGGAAGCCTTAGGAATTTCTGCTTATTGTAGTCCCAAATGTTGTTGCTCTGGGGAGTAAAGGAACTGAATTCTAGGTCCCTTCCAACAACAATCAGAGGATGTCTGCTTTTGTATGCTTTATATGTGGGAGTGTATATGTGCAAAATTTTTTTAAAGGAGAAGACAGGTAGACTTCTGTTTCCAGGAAGATAAATGCAGTAGGCAGAATAATGCCCATCCCACCCTCAAAGATATCCACATATGAATCCATGGAATCTGTGGATATATCACCTTATGTGGCAAAAGAGACTTGGGGATATGATTAAGTTAAGGATTTTAAGATAGGAAGATGATGCTGTGTCATCCAGATGGTCACAGTGTAGTCAGAAAGAATTGAAGATGCTATGCTTCTGGTTTTAAAGATGGAGAAAGGAGCCACAAGCTGAGGAATGCAAGTGGCTTCTACAAACTGGGAAAGACAAGGGAATGCATTCTCCCATAGAACTACAATGAATGCAATCATTCATTGCTGACACCTTGGTTTAAGCCCAATAAAACCCATTTTGGACTTCTATCTGACTTCCAGAGGAGTAAGGAAATAAATTTGTGTAGTTTTAAGCCAGTATAATATTGTTCTCTATTTCTCAAAATTTGCCATTCTTGAAATAACAATGCTATAGAAATGGAAAGCAGCACTTAACAAGGAGGGTAGGGAACCATGTGAGAGGTAGATGTAGCTGTAGCAGAGCAACATGAGGTTGGAAAATGGTAGAGTCAAAGGACCCTAGGCATGCCTTACCCTATGAATACAACTAGATAATAATAAAATCATTCTAAATGCCCAAGGAATTGACCTTAAGACCAGCAGAACAAACCAACCAAAAGTAGAGAAGAGGTCACATGGAAGAAGGAAGGGAGTGCAGAAAGGAAGATTGGCAGATAAATGTTTCCTGGCCATTGCAGTGGGGTGGGAACTGTAGTTGCAGACAAGGGTAATGGACAGACTAACACACAGGGGCATGCACAGGGAAAATGCATCTATATACCATTTGGCTTGGAAAATGGGAGGGGCTGAATTTCGTGACTTCTGGCAATCAGTGTGGCTTAACATCTGGAGTTCGAAAGGTCAGAAGGCTTGGCTGGGATGGAGCCCAGAGGGCATCGTGCTACTTGTGGAGAAAAGGCAGGCAAACAACCCGTGGACATAAAATGTGGAAATAGCTATTTGAAGAGTGCTTGGCGCACCTAGTGGGTAAGTTATTTAGTCATCTCAAAGCACAGCCCAGAGACACCCCTCTGGGGAAAAAAGAACTGGCTGGCACCATTTCCCTCCCTGGCCCCTCAGCATAAGCACAGGGCCACCTGTGGAAACCAGCAAAGTGCCAACACCTGAGACCTAACTTGCTTGCACTAAGCCCCACTTCCCTGTGTTCTGGTGGAACTGTCCTTCCCATTCTTGCCTGCCTCTGTCCCAGCTTCGTGGGCCCTCTCCCCCAGAAGAACAGCCCAAACCACTGTTCACACTGCATTTCATGACTTGGGAGATTTACAGAGCCTTGGTGAGAGTGGAAACAGGTCTCGTTTCACAAGAGAACAAAACACACCTATTTAAAACATGCCACATTAAGGTCAGGGAATAAACACTGCCCACAACTGGCAAAGAGAGCCTCTGCAAATGAAAGGCTTGAAGGAAAAAACAGCCAGGACAAAACAGCAGAACACATGAAGCACACACTGGAGACACTCCCAGGCCCTGGAAAACAGGGAACACTACATGGCAGGGCACTACAGGACTTGTTCTTCATAAGGCCATTACGCTCAAGAACAGGAGACATAGCTGACTTTCTGAACACACAGATACAGGCACAGAGACTGAGACAAAATGAGAAGACTTTATCCCAAATGAAAGAACAGGACAAAGCCATAGCCAAGGATCTAAGCAAAACAGATATAAATAATATGCCTGATGAAGTATTTACAGCAATGATCAGAAGGATACTCACTGGACTTGAGAAAAGAGTGGAAGACATGAGTGAGACCTTAACGCAGAAATCAGGAATAACATAGCAGAGATAAAGTACTCAATAAATGATAGGAGAAACATGTTTGATGGAATTAACATCAGGCTGGGAGAAAGAGAGGAACGAATTAATGACAGAAGAAAGGATAGTGGAAAGTAATCAAAGCTGAACAAAAGAGAAAAAAAAAAGAATTACACAAAATGAGAATAGACTTAGGAAACTCTGTGACTCCATCAAACATAATAGCATTCATATTATAGAAGTCCCAGAAGAAAAAGAGAGAGAAAAGGGGGAAGAAAATTTATTTGAAGAAATAATTGCTGAAAACTTCCCTGGTCCAGGGAAGGAAACACATCCAGGAGGCACAGAGAACCCTCAATAAAATCAACCAAAGCAGATCGACACCAAAACATACTGTAATTAAACTGGCAAAATATACTGATAAAGAAAAAAAATTAAAGCAAGACAAAACAAGAAAATAACTTACAAAGGGGACACCATAAGGGTAGCAGGGGATTTTTCAGCAGAAACTTTCCAAGCCAGATGGTGTGTGGCATAATATATTCACAGCACTGATGGCAAAAGTCTGCAGCCAAGAAAATTCTATCCAGCAAGGCTATCATTCAAAATAGAAGGAGAAATAAAGTATTTTCCAGGGAAATAAAAACTAACGGTGGGGGCACCTGGGTGGCTCAGTTAAGTGTGTGTCTTTCAGTCAGGTCATGATCCCAGGGTCCTGGGATAGAGCCCCCCTTGGGGATCCCAGCTCAGTGGGGAGTCTGCTTCTTCCTCTCCCTCTGCCCTTTCCCCTGCTCATGCTATCTCTCTCACACAAAAATAAATAAAATCTTTAAAAAAGAATGAAAGGAGTTCATGACCACCAAAGCAGTCCTGCAAGAAATATTAAAGGGGACTTTTTGAGTGAAAGGAGAAACCAAAAGTAACGGTAAGAAGGTAGGAAACACAAAAGCAGTAAAAATGAATATCTCTGTAAAAAAAAATCAATGATCTTACAAAATAAAAGGATGTAAAATATGACAAAAATATACCAAAAATGTGGGGAGGAGAAGAGTAAAAAATGGGTTCAAACTTAAACATCAACTTATTACAGATGGCTATATGCAGAAGAGGTTATATACAAACCTAATGGTAACCATATATCAAAAATCATTAATAAATATGGAAAGAATAAAGAGAAAGAAAGCCAAATATAGCATGAAAGAAAATCAGCAAACCATGAAAGAGAAATACAAGAAAGAATCAGAGAAAATCTTCAGAAGCAACCACAGAACAAATAACAAAATGATAATAAATACACATACATCAATAATTATGTTGAAAGTAAATGGACTAAATGCTCCAATCAAAAGACATAAGGTCACAGAAGGGATTAGAAAAAAACAAACAACCCAAGACCCATCTATACGCTACCTACAAAACACTCATTTTACATTTAAAGACACCTGAAGATTGAAAGTGAAGTAATGGAGAAATAATTATCACTCAAATGGATGTCAAAAGAAAGCTGGAGTAGCAATACTTATACTGGACAAACTGGACTTTAAAACAAAGATTGTAACAAGAGATAAAGAAGGACACTATATCGTAATTAAGGGAACAATTCAGTAAGAAGATATAACAAATGTAAACACTTAAGCAAAAATAAAACAAAGCGAAATCAGAGAGGGAGACAAACCATAAGAGACTCTTAATCATAGGAAACAAACAAAGGTTTGCTGGAGGTGAGGGTGGTGGGGGGATGGGATAACTGGGTGATAGACATTAAGGAGGGCATGTGATGTAATGAGCACTGGGTATTATATAAGACTGATGAATCACTGACCTCTACCTCTGAAACAAATAATATGTTAATTAATTGAATTTAAATTAAAAAACTTAAAAAATAACACCATGCACCCAACAAGGGAGCACATAAATACACAAAACAGTTAATAACAAATGTAAAGGCACTAATTGATAATAACACAATAATAGTAGGGAACTTTAACACCCCACTTACATCAATGGACAGATCCTCTAAACAGAATATAAAGAAGAAAACAATAGCTTTGAATGACACACTGGACCAGATGGACTTAACAGCTGTATCCAGGACATTCCATCATAAAACAGCATAATCCACATTTTTTCAAGTGCACAACTGATATTCTCCAGAATAAATCATGTATTTGGTCACAAAACAAGCCTCAACAAATTCAAGAAAATCAGTGTCATACCATACATCTTTTCTGACTAAAACACTATGAAACTAGAAGTCAACCACAAGAAAACATCTGTAAAGCCCATAAATACATGGAAGTTAAATAACATGTTACTAAACAATGAGTGGGTCAATAGGAAATCAAGGAAGAAATAAAAAAAAAAACTACATGGAGATAAATGAAAATGAAAACATAGCAGCCCCAAACCATTGAGATGCAACAAATGTGGTCCAAGAGGAAACTTTATAGCAATACACGCCGACCTCAAGAAGCAAGAAAAATCTCAGATTTCTAACCTATCCTTACACCTAAAGGAGCTTCAGAAAGACAACAATCAAAATGTAAAACCATCAGAATGAAGGAAATAATAAATGTTAGAACAGAAATAAATGATATAGAAACTAAAACAAAACAAAACAAAAACAAAAAACAATAGAATAGATCAATGAAACCAGTAGCTGATTCTTTGAAAAATCAATAAAATTGATGAACATCTAGCCAGACTTATCAAGTGAAAAAGAGAAGACTCAAAAAAAAAAAATAAAATCATAAATGAGGAGGAGAAATAAAAACCAACACTAAAGAAATACAACAAATTATTAGAGAATATTATGAAAAACTATATGCCAACAAATTGGACAACCAGGTAGAAATGGAAAAATTCCTAGAAATTCATTTGAAAAGACAAATAGCCAGCAAAGAAATTGATTCAGTAATCAAAAAACTCCCAATGAACAAAAGTCCAGGACCAGATGGCTTCACAGGTGAAATCTATCAAACATTTAAAGAAGAGTTAAAACCTATTCTTCTCAAGTTATTCCAAAACTAGAAAAGGAATAAAAACTTCCTTCTAGTTTGAATTAAACTAGAATGAAAACATTCATTCTATGAGGCCAGCATTACCCTATACCAAAATCAGATAAAGGCACAACTTAAACTATAACTACAGGCCAATATCCCCAATGAACACTGATGCAAAAATCCTCAACAAGAGACTAGCAAACTGATTCCAACAAGACATTTAAAAAATCATTCATCATGAGCAAGTGGGATTTATTCATAGGTTGCAAGCATTGTCCAATATTTGCAAAATAATCATGTAATACAGCACATCAATAAGAGAAAAGATAAAAACCATATGACCATTTCAATAGGCACAGTAAAAGCATTTGACAAATTACAACATCCGTTCATGATGAAAAGCCTCTACTGAGTAGGTTTAGAGGGAACATATCTCAACAAAATAAGTGAAAAACCCACAGTTAACATCATCCTTAATGGAGAAGAACTGAGAGCTTTTTCCCTAAGCTCAGGAAAAAGACAAGGATATCTACTCTTACCACCTTCAGGGAACATAGTAATGGAAGTCCTAGCCAAAACAGTCAGACAACAAAAAGAAATAAAAAGCCTATAAATTTGTAAAGAAAGAAAAAGATCGTCATTTACAGATGTCATGATTCTCTCTATATAAAACTCAAAAGACTCCACCAAAAAATTGCTAAAACTAAGAAATTCAGTAATGTTTCAGGATACAAAATGAATGTACAGTAATCTGTTGCATTTCTATCACCAACAGTGAAGCAACAGAAAGAGAAATCAAGGAGTCAATCCTATTTAAATTGCACCAAAAATAGTAAGATACCTAGGAAAACAACTTAACTAAAAAGTGAAAGACCTGTACTCTGAAAACTATAAAACACTGATGAAAGATGTTCACGATGACAAAAATAAATGGAAAGACATTTCATGCTCATGGATTGGAAAAACAAGTATTGTGAAAATGTCTATACTACCCAAAACAATCTAGACATTTAATGCCATCCTTATCAAAACGCCAACAGTACTTTTCACAGAGGGAGAACAGACAATCCTAAAATTTGTATGAAACCACAAAAGACCCTGAATAGGCTAAGCAATCCTGAAAAAGAAAAACAAAGCTGGACACATTCCAATTCTGCCATCAAGTTGTATTATAATGCTGTAGTGATCAAAACACTATGGTGCTGACACAAAAATAGACCCATAGATCAGTGGAACAGAATAGAAAACGCAGAAATGAACCCACAACTATATGGTCAATTAATCAAGGAAGCAGGAAAGAATATCCAATGGGAAGAAGACAGTCTCTTCAACAAATAATGTTGGGAAAGCTGGACAGCCACGTGCAAGAGAATGAAACTGGACCACTTTCTTACACCATACAGAAAAATAAATTCAAAGTGGATTCAAGACTTAATGTGAGAAATAAAACCATAAAAATCTTAGAAGAGAACAAAGGCAGTAACTTCTTCGACATTGGCCTTAAAAACTTTTTTCTAGATATCTCTCTTGAGGCAAGGGAAACAAAAGCAAAAATAAACTATTGAGGCTACATCAAAATAAAGAGCTTCTGCACAGTGAAGAAAACAATCAACAAACTAAAAGGCAACCTACTGACTGGGAGAAGATATTTGTAAATGACATATCTGATAAAGGATTACCACCCAAAATATATAAAGAACTTATACAAATCAACACCCAAAAGACGATCTGATTTTAAAAAATGGGCAAAGGGCACGAACAAGCACTTCTCCAAAGAAGACATCCAGATGGCCCACAGACACATGAAAAAATGTTCATCATCATTTACCATCAAAACTACAGTAAGATATCACCTCACACCTGTCAGAATGACAAAAATCAAAACCACAAGCAACAGTACATGTTGGCGAGGATGTGGAGAAAAAGGAACACTCATCCACTGTTGGTGGAAATGTAAATTGTTACAGCCACAGTGGGAAAAGGTATGGAAGTTCCTAAAAAATATTTAAAATAGAACTAACCTAGGATCCTGTAATTGCACTACTGGGTATTTACCCAAAAAATACAAAAACACTAATTCAAAGGGATACATGCACCCTATGTTTATAGTAGCAGTATTTACAATAGCCAAATTATGGAAGCAGTCAAGTGAACTACTACTACTACTACTCACACACACACACACACACACACACACACACACACACAGTGTGTGTGACACAGAGGAATATTATTCAGCCATAAAAATGAAATATTGCCATTTGCAATGATGCTGATGGAGCTAGAGAGTATAATGCTAAGTGAAAGAAGCCAATGAGAGAAAGACAAATAGCATATGATTTCATTCATATGGGAATTTAAGAAACAAAACAAACAAGCAAATGGAAAAAAAAAGAGTGAGGCAAACCGAGAAACATATTCTTAACTATAGAGAACAAACTGATGCTTACCAGAGGGTAGGTGGATGGAGAAATGGGTTAAACAGGTGATGGGAATTAAGGAGTGCACTTGCCATGATGAGCACTGAGTGATGTATGGAATTGTTGAATCAGTACATTATACATCTGAAACTAGTATTACACTGTATGTTAACTGGAAATAAAATAAAAACTTGCAAAAACAACCAGAAAAAATTTAACAAAATGGCAATTAGTACATTTCTATCAATAATTGCTTTAAATGTAAATTAACTAAACACTCCAATCAAAAGAGAAATGATGAATGAATGGATAAACACCACTACCAACAATGATAACAAAGTGGTGATGTAGGAAGACCCTGAGGAACTCGCCTCCTTCATGGAGTGCACCAAAGTACATCTATTTATAGAGCAATTCCTCCTGAGCAAGAGCTAAGGGCCAACTGAACAGCTTCTGCACAAGAAAAGGTAGAAGAGAATGGTGAAAGAGAACAGCAAGTGAGACTGAGACACAACAACGAAGGAAACTCCCATCCCTGATGCTTCAAAATGCAGTGGGGAAGGATAGTACTGAAGGATCAGGAGCAGATTTCTCTGTCTTTGGACACCGAAAAAAATGTCAATTTAAAAGAACAACTAACATATAAAAGATCCAGCCCTAGAATTCTGCCAAACAGTGGAAGGGCTGCTGGAACTCTCTTTTGGTTGGAGGGACTAGAGAGTGACACCATTTATACCTCCCCTCTCCCTTGAAAGTGCAAACCAGAGCAGGGTAGATGTCAAGCTGGCCTGCCACCTCAGCAAACACCTGGTCCCTTACCCACAACAATCATGGTGCCCTGGAGCATAAAAAAAAAGGCATGGATTAAAAGAGCAACTAGCATATAAAAGAGCCAGTCCTACAACTCCACCAAATTATGAGGAAGCTGCTAGACCGCTCTCCTGATGGGAGGAGCTGAAAGACACAGTCTGCACTCCCCCATCACCTAGAAATCACAGACCAGTGCACATTTTGGGTGCCTAACTAGTCTCAGTGAGCCCTGGCCCATAGCTCATACTAGCCCCAGCCATCCTACCAAAATGGCCACAAGGTGGTGCACAATGAGACACCCCAGGTTAGTGCTCACTACAGCTCTAGCCTTTGCACCAAGGTAACACTGTCATGAAACACCCTGGAACACTTTTGAGCCCATACTGTTTTTGCCTCAGATAGTTTGCTGGGGCACCCCCAGTATATAGTGCTCCAGAATCTCCCAGCTAATGCCTGCTTCATACCCAACCACCCCACCAAGGCACCCCTTGCATGGAGCACCCCAGACATCCCTGCCTATACCAGCCCTGGCTCATTACCTGGCCAAGGAACCCCCTGATGAGGATCCTGAGACACCTGTATTTGCATCCAATTCAGTTTCAGCTTTACTGCCAGGTCACCCTCAATGTGGAGAGTCCCAGGACAAGCCAGCTTGTAACCACTTCAACATCCACTGTCCTGCTAGAACACATTTTACATGGACAACCCAGGGACCACGCCAGTCCATTCCTATATTAACTAATCACCCCTGCATGGAATGCCCCAGAACCCCCTAAACTGTACCCCATCTCAGCTCTAGCCACCCCTCCCACCACACCTCCTTCTGTATGGAGAGTCTTAGAAAACCCCAGCTTGCACCCACTTTACTTTCAGCCATCCTGCCAGAGCACCTTCTGCACAATGATTCCAGTGACCTCTAGTCTTACACACTGCCTCAGCTTTCAGCAATCCTGCCAAGGTAACCCCTGCACAGAGCACCCTAGGACATGCAGGCTTCCACCCATTACAACTTCAGCTGTCTTGCCATGGTGTCCTCTGTGCACAGAACTGGGACACCGCAGCCAAGACCCACTTCAACTTTAGCTGTCCTGCCAGGATTCCTGCTGCACAGAAAGGCCTATGACCAGGGAGGACTAGGAAAGATGGTGGTGGAATAGGAGGACCCTAGGCTCATCTTGTCCCATGAACACAACTAGATAACTATCAAATAATCCCAAATACCCCAGAAATTGACCTGAAGACACAGAAAAAAAAAAAAAACCCTCCACAACTAAAGGGAGAGAAGAG